>NC_090447.1:1259376874-1259680182 GCF_031143425.1 Pleurodeles waltl
CTGGAGATAGAATCATTTGTCTGCAATCTCCCAAACCGGGCTCTCTCCATGCAAGACAGGGAGGCCTTAGAGGCTGACATCACAGCAGAGGAGTTGGGGATGGCCTTGATGCAGCTCTGGCCTGGGAGGGCTCTGGGGCCGAATGGTCTCCCTGCGGAATTTTATAAAGCCAAATAGGCACTCACGAGCAGCCTTCTGCTGAAGGTCTTTCATAAGGCCTTGACGGGTAAGCTGCTCTCTCTACCCTTTAAAACAGCAGACATTCTAGTTCCAATCAAGCCTCATCAGCCGGTGGAGAATTGAAGGTCATATTGCCCAATCTTGCGTTTGAACATAGAAGTCAAGGGTTGGGCCAAAGTCCTAGCCAATAGGCTACTGTTGATCATATCCACCCTGGTGCACCCCAATCAAGCAGGCTTTATGCCAAGCCCCAACGCTGCAAAGCACAACATATGTTGGGTGTGGAATGCTATTGCTCTTTCCCAGACACATCACCTGAACAGTGCACTATTATAGGTGGATTTTTGCAAGGCCATAACTTGGTCCTCCGTCACAAATCTAATTTTGGTCATTGTTTCTTAAGTTATATAAAACTTTTATACACAGCGATGTTCATGCAGGTGAGAGCAGTAGGAGCCACTTCTGCATCTTTTCCAGTGGAACGTGGTATGCGTCAGGGCTGGCCCCTTCCCCCACTTTTGTTTGCTCTTTCGATTGAGCCTTTAACAAGCTGAATCTGCATATATGCATAACTATCTGGATTTGAGTGGGGTCCTGGATTAGAGGAGAGGATAGCATTATACTCTGATCATCTTCTTGACCGACCCCGGAATTAGGGACGGCAAGCTCTCCAGATCCTGGACAGATATGAGGGATTCTCAAGCCTTCGGGGTCATTCCAGTAGATTGTTGGTGTTAGACTTTTCATCCTTGGCGTGGGTTCCCCTTAACTTTTTTCCTCTGTTTCCCAGGTTGTTGATGTGTGCTGGACTCTGAGTTTACTGTTTTTGTTACCCTGGGCACTTTAGCACTGTTAACCAGTGCTAAAGTGCAAGTGCTCCTTTACAAAATGTGTATGTAATTGGCTTATCCATGATTGGCATATTTGATTTCTTAGTAGGTTCCTAGTACAGTGCACTAGAGGTGCCCAGGGCCTGTAAATCAAATGCAGCTAGTGGGCCTGCAGCACTGATTGTGCCACCCACATAAGTAGCTCTGTAAGCATGTCTCTGACCTGCCACTGCAGTGTCTGTGTGCAGGTTCAACTGTAAATTCGACTTGGGAAGTGTACCCACTTGTCAGGCCTAAACCTTCCCTTTTCTTACATGTCAGACACCCCTATGGTAGGCCCTAGGTAGCCCCAAGGGCAGGGTGCAGTGTATGGTTAAGGTAGGACATACAGGGCCTCATTACAACCTTGGCAGGCGGCCTCCGCCGCCCGCCAAGGTTTAACCGCCAATGCGGCCGCACTCCCGCCAGCCCCATTTTGTAATCCGCAAGATTGTACCGCCAGCCTGTTGGCGGTACAATCTCCAAAACAGCCCTGGCGGTCTTTGTCCGCCAGGTTGTAATGAGGCCCATAGTAATGTGTTTTATATGTTCTGACAGTGAAATATTGCTAAATTCGTTTTTCACTGTTGCAAAGCCTGTCCCTCTCATAGATTAACATGGGGGCTACCTTTAAATCTGATTGAAGTGTAGATTCCCTTTGGGAGTGGATGGACATGTGGAGTTTGGGGTCTCTGAGCTCACAATTTAAAAATACATCTTTTAGTAAAGTTGATTTTAAGATTGTGTGTTTGAAAATGCCACTTTTAGAAAGTGAGCATTTTCTTGCTTATACCATTTCTGTGACTCTGCCTGTTTGTGGATTCCCTTTCTGGGTCAGTTTGACAGTTGGGCTGGTTGCACCTCACACTAGACAGTGACACAGAAGGAGCTGGGGTGTAGTCTGCATTTCCTGGTGAGCCATCTGTGCTAGGAGGGAGGGAGGTCACTTACACCTGAAAGGGCTGTGCCTGTCCTCACACAATGCAGTCTCCGACCTCCTGTTGAGTGTCTGGGGCCTGGCCTGGGCAAGGCAGGATTTCACATTCAAAAGAGACTTTACTTTGAAGTAGGCCTACTTCAAAAGAGACATTGGGTATAAGAAGGGCACCCAAAACCACAGACTTTAGAAAACTTCTGGAAACAAGAGGAAGCTCTGCCTGGAGAAGAGCTGATTTGCTGAGGAGAAGTGCTGCCCTGCCTGTGACTGTGCTTTTTGGAGCTATCCTGCAGTTGCTACTTCTGCCAGAGTAAGAGGGCAAAGACTGGACTTTGTGTGCCTTCCATCTTGTGAAGAAATCTCCAAGGGCTTGATTTTGAACTTGCCTCCTCTTGTTTGAAGTCTCGGGGAGAGAAAAGACTTCTCTCTGCCAGCACCTGGAGTCTCTGGAGAGACTCCTGCTCTGACAAGTGGTGCCCTATCTAGTCCCTGGGCCCTTGAAAGGAAAGCTGGTGGAAATCCAAGGAAATCGACTTCGGACGACTTCGGACCGCCGCCGCTGATGAATCCGGTGACGCCGCCTGCAACCGACTCCGTGATCTTCGCTGGAATGCGAAGACCTTCGCAGGCCCGATGCCGCTGTAGCCCTGCTAAAGTCCGCAACTCTGTGGAAGTCGCCGCACCACATCGTGACCGACGTCGCTCGAAGTAAGCGGATTCAACGTTTCGTACAGACGCCACGATCCCCGACTTCGCGCATCGACTTGTTTTTACTCTTCACCAAAGGTACTGTATTTGGGGATCTATGCGACTCCGTGCCCGGCGCTGCTGGTGTCGGCTTGTTGGGAACGACTCCGTCACGACGCCGTGTTACCACCTCATCGAAGCATTTTGTGTTTCTAAGTGCTATTTTTGAGTTTAATCTTTAAAAATTCATAACTTGACTTGTGTATGTCGGATTGTTGTCGTTTTGGTCTTGTTTTGTTTAGATAAATATTTCCTATTTTTCTAAACTGGTTATGTGTCATTTTGCAGTGTTTTCATTAAGTTAATGTGTGTGTTGGTACAAATACTTTACATCTAGCACTCTGAAGTTAAGCCTACTGCTCTGCCAAGCTACTAAGGGGGTAAGCAGGGGTTAGCTGAGGGTGATTCTCTTTTATTCTGACTAGAGTGAGGGTCCTTGCTTGAACAGGGGGTAGCCTGACTGTCAACCAAAGACCCCATTTCTAACAGTTGGTATATCCACTTCGTGGATCAGGAGGCAATTGGTCCTGAGCACTGGGACTTAGGATCCTCTCCCAGAGGTTCCGTTATGTTGGAGTCTTTATTACCACAGATGAAGATCGAGCATGGACATCCAACATACAACCACAGCTGGATTGCTAAATGACCAATCAAATACATAGGGGATCACTGCCCCTCTCTCTCCTGAGCAGATCGGCCATCTTTAAAATGGTGGCCTCACCTCGACTCCTATATCAAGTTCAAAATTTTCCATTCTCCATCCTGTGTTCGTTTTTCTCCCGTGAGGAATCCCTCCTGCTGGGTTTCTTGTGGACATAGGGATTGACTTGCATTGTCCTCCTTAAGTGTTACAAAAGTTCTTTGGACGGCAGCTTTGCTACCCTGAATATATGATGCTACTACAGGGCAGTGCAGCTCACTGTCCTTAATAAGTGGTGGTTCCTGGGTTTCTCAGAACTTGCTTACTCGGCGGAAGGTTGGGTTTTCGGGAACACACACTTTGTTACACCTGTTATATGGAGGTTCGATTTCCAAGGATCTCCCTCTGGCAAAGTGGAAAATAAGGAGGAGAGAAATAGGTAAGGACGGGCGCCCTCATGGAGGAGACCCCTGGTCGGAGGGTACTGCCCTTCACCAGGTAGCAAACAGACAGGGTTTCCACTGCTGTAATCTAATAGGCATCTCTAAATTGGGGGAGGTCCTAGATGGGAGCACAATGAAGTAATTTACAGTCCTTCAGGATGAGTTCCAACTCCATCAGTCCCAGTTCTTTAAATACCTACGAGTCCGCCATGCACTCACGCCATGCTTGCACCAAGCAGGGAATATCCCAGAATACAGTCCATTAGAGGTTAAGATCTAATTGACCAAAATCAAAGTGCAGAAAATAAAGATAATTTATAGCTCATTGGTGGTTATCATGAAGGACATTTGTCCAGCCCTCAAAGAGATGTGGGAACGAGACCTCAGCTCACTGGAGGATGATGACTGGAGAGAGGCGTTTGTCTCGGCGGGAGGAGACAATTGCTTCTCAGTTTCACCTCATACAATTAAGGTATTTACACAGAGTATATTATACTAGGGATCAGCTGTGGAGGTGGGACCTTATCGCCTCAGTGGACTGTTTACGCTGTTTGACTGCTCCGGGGGACTTCTTACATACCACATGAAGATGCACTGTCTGATTCCCTTTTGGCATGGAGTTTATGCATGAATGGAGAAAGTGCTGGGCTTACCTCTGCCGAGATCTCCATGGTATGCAATTTTACACCTGTCCGATAACATAGATAGTAATAGATACCGCCGAGCTCTGTTGTGTTTAGGTCTTACAGTGGCTAAGTGTGACATCGCTAGAGCATAGAAGGAGACAACCGCTCTCGCTGGAGACCTGGAAGGTGGGGCTAAACAGTTGCATGGGCCTGGAGCACCCAAGATGCATTGCCAGGGGTTGGCCGAAGAAATATTATAAAATCTGAGAATGCTGGGCTACATACAGAGACATACAGTTGGAACCATGTGCACAGCTCCTGAGCTATCTAAAAGCTGAATGTATTGCTTATGTAAATGTAAAAAATGTAAATTAGCACTTGTATAGCGCACTACTCACCCGTTAGGGTCTCAAGGCGCTGTACTCATACCGCTATGGAACCCCTCCTGGCTTTTCCCTGTGAGGCACCCACTCCTGAGCACCCCCAGGGTGAAGCCAGGCATCCAAGCACTGTTGGGGCCGTTGTGGAGATTAAGCAAGCTATTGCCCAGAGTTGCAGAGTGGGACCCATGAATTAGATTAGGCACCGAGGCGAGAATTATCTGGTCAAGGGGAATTGAGCCCAAGACTTGCCGAAGCGGGACTTGAACCCTGGTCTTGAGCCAGATCTCTGTTTCAGGGTCCGCCGCTCTAACCATTGAGCCACACTTCTCCACTTATCCACTGTAGGGGTGACTTGAGAGTAGGGAGGGTGTGTCAGACAAGTTTAAGAGGCTGGGCATTCCTTCTTTGCCTTTTTTTCTCTCTTTAACCGTATCACTTTCTTCCCAAGCCCTCTCTGTGTCCATGCTCTTGGAGGTTGGAAGGGTAGTGGGAAGTTTCTTTTTCTTCTTTTCATGATTGTATTGTTGGTTTTATATTTTGTTTGTGTTTCTGCAATATGGTTGGCCTTGTTCACAATTAAGTATATGTATCAGGTGAAAAATCTCGTCATATTGACCATTTTGTCGACCACCTTACACAAGATTTGTTTTTGCGTTCATTGTTTTACTTCTTCTCTTATGATGGCAATGCCAATGTAAAACAATAAAAATAGTTTGGATGAAAAATGGCATGTTTGAGAAATTCACCAAAATCAAACAGAAGAGGTAGAAGTATCAGGTTACCACTCAGCTTCCCAGCCGATAGTCTTTTAATATCAACACAAGCGTAACCACTTATCCCAGTATTCACCAAGGAGTCCCTCTAGTTTCTTTTGGGAGTCCCTCACCAGCTATTTTCCACCACAAGTATATTATTTCTCCAGAGTACTCATAGCTAATAGCATCATCATGGGGTCTCCTCCTTCCCCTAACCAAGGGGATAGTTTCCACACAAGTCCAGGAAACTATTAGGGATCTGTGAACAAAAATTCTAAAAAAGTGCAGTGCGGTGCAGCACAGACGATGCATCATTTTTTACCATGCTGCAAGGTGATGTGTTGATTTCTAGGAGTGCAGCCTTGGTTCCTCACTGCAATGCAGGGACTTTTTGACACCCAAGGACTATGCGTTGAAAATCCTATGCACGCTGGTAGAAAGGAGCTGGTGCTGAATCGTTTCAGTAGGCGCTGCAGTGGTTTTTCAGCTGCAAGGCAGGCGCTGCGTCAGATTTCCAGTGCAGGTCTGGCGGTGCCAGTTCCAGTCGGCAATTTTCCAGCTGTGATGCAAGGTTGCATCAATTTCGGCAGGTGCTGTGTCGATTTTCCGATGCACAAGGATTTCCTGAAGGGGTAAAGTCTTTGTTTCGCCCTGAGACTTCAGAAACAGGAGGCAAGCTCAATCCAAGCCCTTGGCGAGCACTTTAGGAGGAAGGCAGAGTCACCATGCAGGAAAGAAGTCCTTCAGCAAAGCAATCTAGATGAGACCTTTGGGCAGCCAGGCAGTCTCGCTGACAGAGTCCAGGTGTAAGTTTAGAAGTGTCTGATTTGGTAAGGTCAGAGACCCAGTGTATATATACACCCCAAAGTGCCTTTGAAGTGGGGGAGACCTCAAAGAGTGGTTTTGAAGTGCACAAGGTCCTATTGCAGCCCAGCCCTCACTTCCAGGATCCCTGTGGGCGGTTTTCAGTCCTTTGAATGAGGGCAGGCCACTAGCCTTTGAAGTGTTAGAGAGAGCCCTGCCACCCTTCTTGCCCAGGGAGACCCATTCAATATGCAGATGAATGCAGATGTGACTGAGTGTCCTGTGGTTATGGCAGTCGGGGTGGAATGCGCAAGGGGAGCTGTCAACCAGCATAAACCAGATGTGGATAGGAAACAGGCTGTAAGGCACATATGGCAGTAAGTGCAGAGAAATGCCCATTTTCTAAAAGTAGCATTTCTAGAATAGTAATATTAAGTCCACCTTCACCAGAAAGCAGGATTTTCCATCACATGCACTTTAGCACTAGTTAGCAGTGGTAAATTGTTCAGAGTCCTAAGGTCAGCAAAAATGAGGTCAGAAAAAGAGGAGGCGGAAAGCAAAAAGTTTGGGGTGACCCTTCAAAGAAGGTCATTTTCCAACACATCCCCCTTCCAGCCTAAAGCCAGTGTAGACTAATCAATACCTTAATGGTCTTCCTTGCTCAGGGTGATAGAACATGGACAACGGCCCACTACTGCAGGGGCACTTGCCAGTTCTATGCCATTCTGAACTCAGTTGGGTCCCTCTGTCTATACTCTCTGGGACCACTGACCAGGACCCATGGCGAACCCTTCTCCTCATCTGTAGACCATATCTGTGAAGCACCTAACCTTAATTTGCATACAGATACATCCTATTAAGCAGATAGTACCACTATGGCCAACAGAGTGATGTAGCCCATTCTACTCCTTGGGTATGACTTCTGTCCCAACCCAGGGAAAACTCTGTCCATAAGGACAGTAACCAACAGAGGCCCCTGACAGCTGTCAGTGTCAAGAACCAGGCCCCAAGCCATCCACTGCTAAGTGGAGGCCCTAAAGGTGGGAATTGGGTAAGCTTTTCCTCCAGCCATGGGGCTGTCAGGGAGTTCCCTATGGGCTGAGGTTTCTCTGACCTCTGAGGCATCACAGAGTGGGGGGCAATAGCTCCAATTGACTTGCACCCTTTCTCCACTCTACCTCCCACCAGGTCAGGGATGGTATCCTGACACTGGCCAATCAACCCAGGGTCTGTACATGGAGGCTGCACAGGGGACAGGGCTGAGTCCTCCCACACCTTGCCCCTACCTTTGAGCTCCCACACCTTCCTCTGGGAGTGGTACTTCCAGACAACTGAACTGTCACGGCCCACCAGGGGCCACCCTTCCCAGTTCCCCTGCCACCAGCAGTAACCCATTCCCCAGAAAGCAGTCTATGGGCTTCTGGGGACTAAATATTTCCCTCCTCTAGGTGACCTCCCCACCCCACTCAAGGGATACCAGGGCAGAAAAAATCCTCCACATGGGCTGGAGTCACCCTACACACCTGGCCGCTGTACTGCTCTCGGGAAACTAGTCTCTCCACCATCATGGTATGACTAGCCCCGATGTTCCTCAGAGCAGTGACTGGGACACCATTCACTCCCACCTGGTGGAAGTGACGACTGCCACCCTCAGGGATTACCAGGTCACCCTCTGAGTCTATCTCCCAACTGAGGGAGATTATGGCATGGTCTATGGCCTGCCCCTGGGGACTACTTTATCCTAAGGCCCCATTGGCCACCCTGTAGAGGTCCCAACAGTGGGTGACGTCTTTGGATAGAGTCCCCCTGCTTGTGTCCTAGCAGTGGGGTTGGAAATGTGGTGACTGGGCCAACGCCCACCAGAACCACCACCCTGTTTCTCAGATGGGGCATGGGAACCCTTTCCTTCCCCCTTATTCTAGGACTTATCTGGGTCACCTTTAACCTCCCTTCACTCTGCTGGGGGGAACCCGAACCACCCTTCTTGGAGTCACTCCCAGGTACCTTCTTGGACAGCCTGGTACTAGCCAGAGGTCTGCCTCCTCAGCAAGCTTCCTGGGATCAGCCAGCTTACTGTCAACTAGGTGCTGGCGCAACTCTGTAAAACAGATGCTGAGCAGATGCTCTGTCATGATCTAATTGCATAACCCAACATGATCATTAACTTTGCTGCCTCACACCCAACCATTCAGTGCCTTACTGGAGTAATCAATGAAGTCTACCCAGGCTTGGTTGGGGAGCTTGCTACTGTCCCTGAATCTTTAGCGATACTTCTCAGGGATCAGTCCAAATTTGGCAATCAAAGTGGTTTTCATGGGAGTGTACTTGTTCTGGTCCCCAAACTTTAATGTCAGAAGTGTGTCCATTCCCAAGTGTAGGCATGTGTTTCCACAGCCCCCCCCCCCCCAATGCACTTCAGGAACCCCATGTGCCTTCAGTGCAACTTCATATCCAGAAAGTCACTTGTCAATGTCATCTCCCACCACATAATTTGACACCAATTCCTTGGGTATATGAACCTTCTTGTCTCCAGCAGGTACTGCATGTATACTGCCATCATCACTGCTGGAATCAGACTTCCTAGCCTTGAGGTACAGCTCTTTTAGACTCAGTTTATGAGCAAGAACTAATTTATTTTCTGCAAAACCTCTTTCAGCCTCTCTTTCAGCTCTTTCAGCTTCCCTCTCCTCTGCCTCCATTTTTAATTTTGCCAACTGTAGCCTGAATTCTCTCTCCTTTCCTCTGTGGTCAGGCGATGACTGAAGATACTGCTTCCTGGTTTCGCAGGAGGAACAAATAAAGCGGGGCATCCCCTACACTGTTGGCAGCTCCTCAGAAGAGCCCTTCTCAGGCTTCCCCAACTCATCATGCTCTTAATTGCTGGACTCTGCCCAGGCCCTCAGCGCCTTTTGAAACTCTCCCTTCTTGGAAGCTCCATGGGCAGGTACCCCCATATCCTTGCAAAAGCCCTTCAGCTGGGGGACTGTATACTCCTCTAGTTTAGTCGGGTCAAACTCCCCAGCTCCACTTGTGGACTCAGCAGTGACATGATGTATAGGATTGGTTAAAAATGAAAAGCAGGGAAAGTTGCAGAAAAAGAAAACACATTAAGTTGACCTTTGACTGTGGGTGGGTAGTATACATGTAGCTATTGTATGGCACTGCACAATCAGAAGCCCTATACCACCGCTGCCACCAATGTTAGAAATTGGGCCTCTAGTTGGTAGAGGTATGCACCTGTGCAATTAGGGACCACAATCTTAGTCACAGTGGGTCACAAAACAAACCAAATTATCCTGTGCTCACCCTCTGGTAGCTTGGCACAGAGCAGGCAGGTTTAACTTCAAAGGCAATGTGTAAAGTATTTGTGCAATAACTCATACAATAACACAGTGAAAACACCACAAAATACACCACAGAGGTTTAGAAAAATAGATAATATTTATCTGCATAAAATAAGATCAAAACAACAAAAGGCCAAAATGTATAAGTCGAGATATTACTTTTTAAAGATTTATGGCCCATATTTATACTTTTTGACGCAAAACTGCGCCGCCGCAGTTTTGCGTCAACATTTTTACCGCCGGCTAACGCCATTTTGTAGCGCCGTGCGGGCGTCAAATTTATACTTTGACGCACAGCGGCGCAATCAACAGGTGGGAGTCATTTTTTTTTACGCACATCGCGGCGTCAAGTCGTAAAGCAAAACGACGTTAACGCGGCGTAAATGACTATGGGTCGATTTACGACACCGCAACCCGGATATGCGCCGTTTTTTTTACGCAATAGCGTAAAAAATGCTCGCGAACACTGCTCTTTCAGCAGAGGAGAGCCAAAATGGATCCCAGATGCCACTACAGACCCCAGGAAGATGACAGCAGACCAGGAACCAGCCAGGATGATCCATACAAGAACCAGGACATATATAGAAAAAAAAGAAAGTGTCGCTTCAGTGCAGAGGAGCAGGAAATTCTGGTTAAAGATGTGACGGAACACCAGCACCAACTGTTCATCACCTCTAAGTTGCCAATCAGTAGGAGAGAGGCCATATGGCAACAAATTGTTTACAAGATCAACAGTGTGGCTGAAGTACGCAGAACAGTCACTGAGTGAAAGAAACGCTGGCATGACTGCAAACGTAGGACAAAGGAAAAAATGGCCAGGAACAGGAAGGCAGCACTGCAGACAGGAGGTGGGAGTCCAGCACACCAGGAGGCCCTGGACCACATGGAGGAGATGGTCGCAGCCGTCATCCCTGAGGAGATCGTCACAGGGATTCAAGGACAGGACAGTGCAGACTACCACGAGACAACGCACATGCAGGGTAAGTCGCATGGGGATTTAAAATACAATAATGTTGACTGTAAGCAGGGGGGGAAATACCCACTACACATTGCATGTAAGTCATCATATACATGGAGTGGCATGGGTAAAGGGGCACCGCAGGGGGGCATGGCCTGCACATATAGAAGCTGGGGTACAACATAACACAACACCAACAACAGTCCCATGGGGGCATCCTGTCATGCCAACAATGGAGCAAAGGGAAAGCCTCGACAGGAGGGAAGGCCACTACGTCAAACTTACATCCTGGCACTTGTCAGCCAAAATATCTCCTACATTAACTAGGGCCCTATCAGCAATCCTCTAGCCAAAACAACAACTGCAATGTAACTGCAACAACAGTTGACACTACCACCTCTGATCTCTGTGCAGCTATAGTAGCCAATGGCAGTAACCTCCCCATGGAACATACATACCTAAATTAGGGGGTGAGGATGACATCTGCAACAATCTCCTGAAACAAGACAAAGGCCCCAGTACACTCATATGTCAATGCCCATAGTTGTCACATACATCAGCCAAAGTAAACAGCAATAGGAGCGACACAGCACTAAGGACACACACATGCTGCATATGTCAGGGTCCTTCCCGTGCCTGGCTAACAAGGCAACATCACAAATGTCATACTGCTCAGACAACAGCATTGAGGAGGGGACACATGGAACTGGTCACTGAAATATACCTGCACAGTCAGAGGACCAAATAGGACATTGATACGATAATCAGGGCAATCCAATGTAACACACATTACCCAACATCAGCAGGACCCATTAACAATGTCTACATCCATATCACATCATAACATTGCCATGCATAGGATATGCCACATGTCAATTACATTTAAGTCAATGTGAACAATCAGGGATTTGGGCAGGTCCTGAGAGGCAAGTGTGCTGCCAGGGCCATCAGAACACCCACAGCCAGTGAAAGGTCTCACCATAAGAATGGATATACACGGAGGGTTGAGTAGGACAAAAAGCTGGCTATTCCCTATTTGGTACAAAGCAACACCTAGAGGCGATTAGGCAGACAAGTCTGATAACTCAATATCATACATGTGACACACAGGTGGGCCATAGGCCTATAACAATGCCCATATGAAGGACAGCAGATACCAATACCAAACAAGATCACAAAGTGAAATCATCAAAAGGCTGGCATGTTACGTAAACATTGTCACAACACAGACACACTAATTGTACCCTGTTTCTTTGCAGAGGAACATGGATCTCCTGCCGATATGCCTGTCCCTGATTTCCCTGATGACATGGATGACGAGCCCATAAACATTCCCCAGGAGACCATTCAAAAGGTCCTTGAAACCCTCCAGACCCCACCTTCAGTCACAAGGAGGAGCACAGAACAAGCAGCCATCACAGAAGAACCACCCACCACCCCAATTGCAAGACCTGCCAGCTCCTACACAGCTGAGGACTCTGACGACACTGGCACCAGCTTTGAAAGAACTGTAGTTGGAGTACAGCGGGAGCTGGCCAAGGAGGTGCGGGTGGGGATGCAAAATATGGCAGCCAGCCTTGAGGGGGTGCGCTCGTGCATGATGTCATCTGCAGATCAGGCAGCAGCTATGCAAGCCCTAACATCCATACTGCAAGGACTACAAGAACCTGTAAAGGAATTCACCACTGCAGTAAGGGAGTTGCCACAACACCTCGAACCCCAAACTTTCCACTGCATGCACAAATGCAATCATGACTCCCTCAGGGCTGACCTGGCTGCCTACCATCGTTATGTAGCTGCTATTCTCAAAAACCAGAAGGCCCTCCTTGCTGCAGTACTGCCCTTAAGAACTTCACAGGGAGCAGTCACGGGATGTCTGACTCCACGTCTTCTAACACTGAGGTGTGCGTTGCCCCTTCACAACCAACAACAACAAGGACAAAGCAGGCAACACACACATCAGAAGAAGAAGACATGGAACAGATCACATTCACACGGAAGAGTACCCGGAAGCACTAGTCCCTGCACCATGGCCTACTTTGACCAAGGTCCTACGTTTTGTCAATTGCCAGTCTCACTACAACTATACTCAATGACTGTTCTAACCACTGTATGACTTGTCAGCATTGCCAGTGAATGTCTCTCTCCTACTAATTGGCAAATCCTGTCCCTCTGCACTGTCGGTAACATCACCCCAGCATGTCCGGAGCATCATCCACACCCCTTCTGTAGGATCACCATGTAAGATTGCACTAGAACGGACTCAGCAAACCTGGACAATGTACATTTTGCACTACAGCACCTATCAATAAATAGCACTTGCACACCTAATATGTCTCTGTGTAATTTGACACATCAACTGTGCAGTAGATAACTCAAAAGTGCCTGTGTGACAACCATGTAGCTTCTCAATACAACTGTCCTGACATCATGTAGTCTGATACATCTGTGCAGTGGCCAGGATTGCATCATAGCCTGCCCATCCTGAGGAGAATAACTGATGAAGGGAGAAACCACACACAATCATGCTGTGTTGGACAGAATAATGCTCCATCAATAGAAATCAAAGTCAACTAATGGTGGCTGATAAATGTGGTCACCATGCAATACTAAAACATTAAATTATGCAGTCTAATCTAAGCAAACACAACTAAACACAGCATCAATCAACCTTTCTGAGTAAACTTCCAAGAAGGGAAGTCATGCTGAATTGGTGCACACATGATCTATGTCAGTAATGAAGACAAGAAGACAAGAGTGTTAACAGCACCTCATCTACAAAGATGTCCCTGAACATCACACTGCAGTCCGACCTAAAATATTCCCCACAATACCAAGTCTGGAAGCACACTTTGTGATGTTGAAAACATACTCATCAACACAAATCCTTTGTGATCCATGTAAACTCCAAATGGTGGTTCTATCAAATGGTGGATACTTACCAAGTTAGCACAGGGGTAGCCGCCATTTTAAACCTCTTATTTCTTTGGTTTGTAGCATAGGACACAAATGGCATAGAACAACAATCACTACACTGATGGCAAGGCCATGATCAAGTAGCAGTTAACACATAATGCAAAGGGTTAACTATATATTTATTCATAAGTATTCACACCAGAGGCAACTAAGAGAAAAGTCATACCTACACTAATCTAACCTGACTACTCCTAACCCACAACTGTCCCTAACTAACCTAAGCTAAACTTACTCTACACATATAACGAATCGATCTAAACATCAACCCCCCACCCACCATTATGAGACAGGACACATGCAGGACAACACATATTAACCTACACACATACTATACTATCCTAAACAACCATATATTTTTTTGTATTAATTTTTTGTAAATTTTATTTTTATTTTTATTTTTTGTTTTTGTTTTTCTAAATAGACAGGAACCCCAACATTGACACCCACCCACCCACCCACACACTCAATAATGAAAAGTAGAAAGAATAAGGACCCCCCACCCTCCTCCCTAACACTAACTAAGCTAACAACCTATTAACCTATTACTAATCCCCAAAACCCACCTATCATGATAAAAAGGAAAGAGGAGGGAGGGGAGGGATAAATTAAAATAGACCATAGCAGTCCTAGAGGTTGGCCCTCTGTAGGGTCCGCCTGATGGACCTGACCCGCTTCTTTATGTAGGCCACATCCTGGCTCAGCTTGTCCACCTTCCTAATGAACTTGTCCATTTTGCGGTCTAAAGCCTGGAATGCCGCAGGGTCAATTGGAGGTGCTGCTGCTGTCTGTGTGCCGGCAGAGGTGCTCTGTGTGGGAGTTGATTGTAGCCCACTGGACTGTCCTGCAGCTCTTATATTGCTGGGTCCTGGTCGTGCTGCAGAGGCAGGGACAACTGTCCCCGCCGTTGCTGGGGCCACTTGGGGAGAACTGGTGGTTGTGGTGGTGGTGGCTGTAGTGGGCAACGTTGGGCCACCCTGTGGTGAGGCCCACCATGCTCCGGAGGCCCGATCCGCCTGGTATTTTCGGGCCATCCGTCAGAACCCCGACTGCACCTGCAGGATGTGTCGGTACCTCATGGCCCGCCTCTCAAATTCATGCCTCTGTGCGGCACTCATGTTTGCAGCTGTGAGGAGAAAGGGCAACTATTTACCATAGGAAATGCATTGTGTGGAATAGCACAATGGGTCAATTGGAAATTACTTTTACTGTAGTTGTAACAGCTCATATCACCATATAGATCATTGAAAGTCTCAGAGGAAGTACATGGGATGCCTGCATACAAAGGGCATCTCACACATAGCATATACAATTATCTACATGATGGGTGACATAAGCCTAAACTTCTCATCATAAAAATTACTAATGCAGCCTACATTATGGCTGCACCTCCTCCGCCTATTGCCTGGAATCCATATGTCAGTGTATGTGATAACAATCACAATCCTCAATATATGCGATTTGTAATTGGATTTGCTAGTATAGAACTCATGTGCCATAACCGAGTGTGTACACTAGGTTCAAAACAAAGTTTCAAATGGTCACAAGTATGTGTAACATACTGGTTGCTACAGTCCTAGGTACCCTTTTCCCAAAAACATGGCTGACTTTGATGGGGGGGTGGGAAGAACATCCAACAATCCCATAATCAAAGCACACCCAGGAGTGTATAGAAAGCTCAACATGTTTTTGCCTCCACACAGATACCACCAGTGAAGGGCTAGCAACAAATCGGAGTCAGCTAAACCTTGTCCTATCCAAGGTCCACACATGTCAAAATGTACTGACTTAGGCCAACATCACATACTACCAGTGAGGCATATTTTTCTACAGACACAGAGGAGCAAGAACACCCATGATCATGAGTAGCATGTACACCTAGGCCGTTGCACTGTAGTCCCACACACTTCTAGTACAACTTGTGGAAGTACATGCCCCCGGAAGACCCAACCTATAGTGTACTCAGTACATCGTTAACTAGGGAAGCAGCATATTTCAGACAAACCATTTGCAGAAGCTATCTGGGAGAATGTCAGTCTGAAATGCAGACTCAGTCAGAGACAAGTCCCAGAGCAACTCTTACATTAACTAGTGTATTCCACATGACTCACCCCATTCCCCATAGCGGGCCCTACTGGAATGGCCTACAGACCCAAAATCAGACAAATGGATAAGCATAGGTCAACTCAAAATGAAGTGATAACTGAAATCCCAATAATGGAACAATACTAATGAATGGGCAGCGCATCAAACCTTGCAATCTGTTGAACACACAGTAGTCCATCATGCATCACCAGCAAACATATAAAATACCACACATGCAACACTCACTGTAGGTGTCGGGGTCCTCAAAATGAGCCACCTCTCCCACTGTGTACGGTGCAGGTCCACCTGTAAAGCATGGAAGGAAGAATGTACTCAGAATCCGTGCACTGACGAACAATTGCAATTACAAAGACAATGTGAGAATATGACATGAGTAATGAAACCCTTTCACATATGCTCATACTGCATGGAATTATTCATGTGCAACATTTACATCGGATGAGTCTCCTGCTACAGTTACACACCCTACTACACACATGCAGTGGCCTGGACAGTCATGTGGTGGCAAAGAAGCACCTCCATTAGTATGCAGCAACAATATAGGGGTGCATTCATCTCATCATGTGCATCCAAGAGAGACATCCAAAAGCTGGTTACTTGAGGACTGCCTGACCTCTCAAACTCAAACAGCCTATGTGGTCATGACACATATGTGACTGATAGGTACATGGTACAGAGGGCCAGGTACTTTGGCAATACCTCATGTTGTTACAGTTTCATACATTGATGTGTCCAAACAATAGTGATTGGCACCAAACATAGATGTTTGTACCCTAGTCCATACCTTTGGACTGCAATCCCTATTCTGATTTGGGCACAAGTGTCAATAAATACCAGTCTAAAATGTTAGCTGAGGGCACCTGAGTCCTTAACAAATATGGTTCATGCTCAGATCAGGCATGTAACAATTAGATGTGAAGGAGCACATTTATCACGACAAGGCATGGCACTTCCAAGAACATTTTCCCTCCACACCAACCAGACACACATGTGACATATGTGTGGACAACATTGCTAACTTCAATTGACGTGAAGGCAGCACTCATTTTCAGCATCATGTAGGGTTTACAAATGTCAGTCTAGCTATGGCGTCTACATATGTAGGTATGATGTTCCAACATCCATTTTTCACTGGCTATTGTGACTTGTAGAGTCCTAATTGCGTCATTAATGTGTCGCTTGTCTGACACAAAGGCGGCACTACATTACATTCTGCTACAGGCAACCGGTATGTGTAGAAAACATGAGCTACCTGACTGCTAGTATTTGTCTTCCTTCACATTGTGCATCAATTACCCAGTAGGTTTCCCTAGCATTCCACACAGTCAGCTACTTATCTGGCAGATTGGGTAACAATCATCACATGTCACCACACAGCTTTAAATTGTGCACATGTAATTGATCTGTACTCACCAACATGGCCACCAATCCTGATTCCCAGGTGGTCCAGCAGATCTTGCTCCCTGGATATCAGATCAGCCCAGCGGTGCTTCAATTGATGGTCATTCCTTTGGCTACCATATAGACGCACCAAGTGAGGGCGCACCTTCCCCCACCGGACTTTACGGGCCTCCGTGTGATACCCCTGTATCACCCTACCCCCAGCCTCCAGCATGAGTGGGAGGAAATGGCAAACAAGCCATATAAACCCCCCCAATACCTCCTCACCCATCCTGGAAAGCCGTGGCCTACCAGACATGTCAGCACTGACAAAGGGGAAAAAGTTGTAGAAAAAGGAAAAGGGGGAAATGGGGAAAGGTAGAGTGGGGAAATACAAAGAAAACTTAAGAAGAAGAGCCCAACTATCCCCTATATTACAGTACCCACAACAGACTCCCACAGACAATAAATAAAACACTGGACTTGACAAAATAATACAACACAGACTCAGACAGTATTCAACAACAAGACAATGATGACAAAAGCACAATTGAGATGGTACACTGGACACAAAAGCACTAATACACAGGACAACACTTTGCACACAGCCACACAGTCTAGAATAATCTGAGACTGCAAAGTGAAAGTGAAAGTACACCCACTGTACAGATTCTGTAAACAGGATATCCTATTACATCACATCCTGCATAAAATGGCCGCCGTTATTTTCCCCGCTATGCGTAATTTTTTCACGCATACAGCTTGTGCGTCATATTTTTTGACGCATAGGAGTGCAAATGATGCAGAGTCAAAAATTGTTTTATCATTGGTAGATTATATTTGTTTGAGGCATATTTTACAGTTCTAGAGTTGAAAATTAAGCCGCTGGAAAATATGATATCTAATTATGAAAAATATATTTGACTCTGCATTATCTGCACTCCTGTGCGTCAAAAATTATGACGCACAAGCTGTATGCGTGGAAATATGACGCATAATGGAAAAAAATGGAGGCCATGTTATGCAGGATATTATGATATCTATTTTTGAAATAAATTTTTGACTCTGCATTATCTGCACTCCTGTGCGTCAAAAATTATGACGCACAAGCTGTATGCGTGGAAATATGACGCATTATGACAAATATGTCTTTCATTTGTCAAATTGAGAAATGAATTTTGTTATGACCAAAGGGTGCTAAGTGATACACATTTGGGGTTAGCTATAGCAAATGTCCCTTATAGGATGTATAGAAGGTATTCACAGTGCAATGGTAATGATTGGCCAGAATGGATATTACTCATAATTGTACACATATGTAGGTAATTGCTGATTGCTATTTTCAAAATATGAATGGGATACCAGGATGTATTCCTTAGCAAAAATGTGTCCACATTTATCAAGCTAATCAAAATTATATAAAGGCCAATTAGGTAGTGCAATTGTCGCCTAAACTTTTTTGGGGGGTAACCATGTCCTATTTACGAGTTAATGTATCTAAAATGTGTTTGACTTTTGACATGTAGGGCACACATGCGCCTTATGCATGTGTATGCTTCATATGTGCATAAAAAAATGTATATTTGGGGGGCAGCAGAGGTGGACTTAGGCCCCCAGCACCCTAGGGTTTGCTCTTCCAGACTTGCAAATTTATCCAAGGGTTTCCCAAATTCAGTCAAATCAAATCAAATCAAATCATTAACATTTATAAAGCGCGCTACTCAACCGTGTGGGTCTCAAGGCGCTAGGGGAAAAAGGGGGGTTATCGCTGCTCGAACAGCCAGGTTTTTAGGAGTCTCCGGAAAGCGGAGTGGTCCTGGGTGGTCCTGAGGCTGGTGGGGAGGGAGTTCCAGGTCTTGGCTGCCAGGAAGGAGAAGGATCTCCCACCCGCCGTGGAGCGGCGGATGCGAGGGACAGCAGCGAGTGCAAGGCCAGAGCAGCGGAGGAGGCGGGTGGGGACGTAGAAGTTGAGGCGTTTGTTGAGGTATTCCGGTCCCTTGTCGTGGAGGGCTTTGTGTGCGTGGGTGAGAAGTCGGAAGGTGATCCTTTTGCTGACTGGGAGCCAATGCAGGTGTTTCAGGTGTGCGGAGATGTGGCTGCTGCGGGGTACGTCGAGGATGAGGCGGGCCGAGGCGTTTTGAATGCGTTGCAGGCGATTTTGGAGTTTGGCTGTGGTCCCGGCGTAGAGGGTGTTGCCGTAGTCCAGGCGGCTCGTGACGAGGGCGTGGGTCACGGTTTTTCTGGTGTCAGCGGGGATCCAGCGGAAGATCTTGCGGAGCATGCGGAGGGTGAGGAAGCAGGCGGAGGACACGGCGTTGACTTGCTTGGTCATGGTGAGAAGAGGGTCCAAGATGAAGCCGAGGTTGCAGGCGTGGTCTGTGGGGGTCGGTGCGGTGCCGAGGGCCGTGGGCCACCAGGAGTCGTCCCAGGCGGACGGGGTGTTGCCGAGGATGAGGACTTCCGTTTTTTCAGAGTTCAGCTTTAGGCGGCTGAGCCTCATCCAATCTGCAACGCCCTTCATACCCTCTTGTAGGTTGGTCTTGGCGCTGGCGGGGTCCTTGGTGAGGGAGAGTATAAGTTGGGTGTCGTCGGCGTAGGAGGTGATGATGATGTCGTGCTTGCGTACGATGTTGGCGAGGGGGCTCATGTAGACATTGAAGAGTGTCGGGCTGAGCGATGAGCCTTGAGGTACGCCCCAGATGATCTCGGTGGGTTCTGAGCGAAACGGAGGGATGTAAACTCTTTGGGAACGGTTTGCGAGGAAGGAGGCGATCCAGTCCAGGGCCTGGCCTTGGATCCCGGTGGAGCGGAGGCGGGTGATTAGGGTGCGGTGACAGACGGTGTCAAAGGCAGCCGAGAGGTCGAGAAGAATGAGGGCGACTGTTTCACTGTTGTCCATCAGGGTTCTGATGTCGTCTGTGACTGAGATGAGGGCGGTTTCAGTGCTGTGGTTGGTTCGGAATCCGGTTTGTGAGGGGTCGAGCACGTTGTTGTCTTCCAGGAAGGTGGTCAGCTGTTTGTTGACGGTCTTCTCTATTACTTTGGCTGGGAAAGGCAGAAGAGAGATGGGGCGGAAGTTTTTCAGGTCGCTCGGGTCAGCCACAGGTTTCTTTAGTAGGGCGTTGACTTCGGTGTGTTTCCAGCATTCGGGGAAGGTAGCAGAAGAAAAAGAAGAGTTGATGACGGTCTGGAGGTGCGGGGCGATGATGTCGTCGGCTTTGTTAAAGATGAAGTGCGGGCAGGGGTCCGAAGGGGCGCCGGAGTGGATAGAGTTCATGATGGATTTGGTTTCTTCCGTGTTGATGTGGGTCCAGTTGTTGAGGGTGATGGCCGGGGATGCGGGTTCGGTGGTGTTTGGTTGGGTCTGGTGTCCGAAGCTGTCGTGGAGGTCGCTGATCTTGCGATGGAAGAATGTGGCAAGGGATTCGCACAAATCCTGTGAGGGTGTGACGGCGTTGGCGCTGGCGCTGGGGTTGGAGAACTCCTTGACGATGCTGAAGAGTTCTCTGCTGTTGTGGCTGTTTTTGTCCAGTCTGTCGGTGAAAAAGTTCCTTTTGGCAGCGCGGATCAGGTGGTGGTGTTCGCGGGTAGCGTTCTTGAGGGCGGTCATGTTGTCAGCGGTGTGGTCCTTGCGCCAGGCTTTCTCAAGGGCGCGATAAGTTTTCTTAGATTCTTTGAGGGTGTCAGAGAACCAGAGAGGTTTTTTGGTGTTGGTCTGTCGATGCGTGCGTTTGAGGGGAGCAAGGTTGTCTGCGCAGTTGGAGATCCAGTTTGTGAGGTTGAGGGCTGCGTCGTTGGGGTCGGTGGTGAGGGTGGGTTGGTTGGCGGCGAGTGCGGAGAGGAGTTGCTCTTCAGGGATCTTGTTCCACTGTCGACGAGGGATGGGTTGAGTGCGGAGGTGGTGGGTCTCGCGTCGGAATGTGAAGTGGACGCAGCTGTGGTCGGTCCAGTGTAGGGCGGAGGTGTGGCTGAAGAAGACGTGTTTGCTGGCGGAGAAGATAGGGTCGAGCATGTGTCCGGCGATGTGGGTGGCGGTGTTCACCAGTTGTTTGAGGCCGAGGTTGGCGAGGTTGTCGAGCAGGTGGTGGTGTTGTGGTCGTTGTTTTGTTCCAAATGGAAGTTGAGGTCGCCTATGAGGATGTAGTCCGGTGAGGCGAGGGCGTGCGGGGAGATGAAGTCGGCGATGGCGTCGCTGAAAGGGGCGCGTGGTCCGGGAGGACGGTAGATGAGGGATCCTCTGAGGGTGGTCCTCGGGTCGGTGCGAATCTGAAAATGCAGATGTTCAGCGGCGAGAGGGGTGTCTTCGGTGGAGGTGGTGACGCTGATGGAGTCTTTGAAGACGATGGCGATACCTCCTCCTGCTTGGTTGGTGCGGTCTTTCCTGGAGATCTTGTAGCCTTCGGGGATGGCGGTGGCGATGTCTGGAGCAGAGGAGGCGTTCATCCAGGTCTCCGTGATAAAGGCGACGTCCGGTGCTGTGGAGTCCAGGAGGTCCCATAGTTCAACGGCGTGTTTGTGGATGGAGCGAGCGTTGACTAGGATGCACTTGAGGTGGTTGATGGCGCGTGGGCTTGTGGTCGTGGTAGTTGCGTGGTGGAAGATGCGTTTGCAGGAGTTGCAGGCGAAGGGTCCATGGGTGCGTTTGGGGTGAGCTTGGAAGCAGGTGTTGGAGCGTCCTGGGTTGAGGGTGTGGAGGGTGGTGGGCTCGTAGCGGATCAGCGGGGCTTGGGAGAGCTGGGGACCAGGGGTCGTGGCGCTGGGTGCGGACGGGCGCAGACGGGCTTGCTTCTGGCGCGCCTCCGGCGCGGCCGCACAGCGGCCGCCATATGAGGTAAGAGGGGGGGGAGGGGTCAGCTGGGGGCGAATGGGAGCTGGGGGCGGGGGCGTGCAGGAGGTCGCAGCGGGAAAGCGCGAGGGAGGGGGGACAGGTAGAGTGAGAAGAGCTGGGGGAGGGGGGTTTAAGGGTGGAGGGGGGTGAGTGTTAGGAGGTTTAGGAGATTAGGGAGAAAGATAGGAGTAGGGTTGTGAAGATAGGGGAGGGGGGTTGTAGAGGTGGGTGAGGGTGAGAGGTAGAGTGAGAGGATAGGAAGATAGGTAGTAGAGGGGGTGGCGGGAGGGGGGAGAGATAGAGAAATAGATAGATAGAGAAATAGATAGATAGAGAAATAGATAGAGAGATAGGAAGATAGGAGGAGGTGGAGAGTGAGGGAGTTAGATAGTGGGATAGAGAGATAGAGAGATAGGTAGATAGGAGGAGTGAGGGAGGTAGATAGTGAACGGGTTAGATAGGGGAGATAGAGAGGGGGATGCAAGTGAGGGAGAGGGATGAGGCAGGAGCAGGAGGTCAGGCGCGGGGAGAAGAAGACGGAGGAGGCAGAAGAGCCGAAGGCAGAAGATAGAAGACAGAAGACCGGAAGAACAGAAGAACAGAAGAACAGAAGAACAGAAGAACAGAAGAACAGAAGAACGGAAGACCGGAAGAACAGAAGAACAGAAGAACAGAAGAACAGAAGAAAGGAAGACCGGAAGAACACAGAAGAACACAGAAGAACACAGAAGAACACAGAAGAACACAGAAGAAGATGAGGAAGAAGAGAGGCGACAGGAGAGGCTGAGAAGCACACAGAAGAAGAGAGAAGAAGAGAGAAGACGGGGAAAAGAAGAGTACAGAAGAAGATTACAGACGAGGAGCGAGGAGGAAGAACAGAGAAGAAGAAAAGAAGAAAAGAAGCAGGAGAGAGGGTGAGTAGCGCGGGGCAGAGCGAGGGGCAGGGAGGTGGGGGGTACTTACTGTGAGGTGGGTCTCAGGAACTCAGGAACCTGGAGGAGCTGGAGGAGCTGCAGCGGCAGGGGGAGCGACCTACCCTTGGGTCAAGGGTCGCTACCACTGTCGCGCAGCGGCCGCCATATGAGGTAGGAGGGGGGGAGGGGTCAGCTGGGGACGAATGGGAGCTAGGGGGCGGGGGCGTGCAGGAGGTCGCGGCGGGAAAGCGCGAGGGAGGGGGGGACAGGTAGAGTGAGAAGAGCTGGGGGAGAGGGGTTTTAGGGTGGAGGGGGTGAGTGTTAGGAGGTTTAGGAGATTAGGGAGAAAGATAGGAGTAGGGTTGTGAAGATAGGGGAGGGGGGGTTGTAGAGGTGGGTGAGGGTGAGAGGTAGAGTGAGAGGATAGGAAGATAGGTAATAGAGGGGGTGGCGGGAGGGGGGGAGAGATAGAGAAATAGATAGAGAAAATAGATAGATAGAGAAATCGATAGATAGAGAAATAGATAGAGAGATAGGAAGATAGGAGGAGGTGGAGAGTGAGGGAGTTAGATAGTGGGATAGAGAGATAGAGAGATAGGTAGATAGGAGGAGTGAGGGAGGTAGATAGTGAACGGGTTAGATAGGGGAGATAGAGAGGGGGATGCGAGTGAGGGAGGGGGATGAGGCAGGAGCAGGAGGGCAGGCGCGGGGAGAAGAAGACGGAGGAGGCAGAAGAGCCGAAGGCAGAAGATAGAAGACAGAAGACCGGAAGAACAGAAGAACAGAAGAACAGAAGAACAGAAGAACAGAAGAAAGGAAGACCGGAAGAACACAGAAGAACACAGAAGAACACAGAAGAACACAGAAGAAGATACAGAAAACGAAGAACAGAGGGCAGAAGACCACAGAAGAAGATGAGGAAGAAGAGAGGCGACAGGAGAGGCTGAGAAGCACACAGAAGAAGAGAGAAGAAGAGAGAAGACGGGGAAAAGAAGAGTACAGAAGAAGATTACAGACGAGGAGCGAGGAGGAAGAACAGAGAAGAAGAAAAGAAGAAAAGAAGCAGGAGAGAGGGTGAGTAGCGCGGGCAGAGCGAGGGGCTGGGAGGTGGGGGGTACTTACTGTGATGTGGGTCTCAGGAACTCAGGAACCTGGAGGAGCTGGAGGAGCTGCAGCGGCAGGGGGAGCGACCTACCCTTGGGTCAAATTCAGTAATGCTAAACCTTCAGCAGCAGGCCCATGGAAGCAAATAGGGTATGATTCACTGTTTGCTATTCTGTAATCCCATTTGCCCATTTTACATTTGCCCTATTGATTCTTTGGAGAATTCTGACGTACCATTTTGCATTGAATTTTTTGCAAAATCTCAACGTTCCTTATGTCATGATAGCAAATAGGTTGTTGATGTATGTGGCCCTTTATGCATTACCTTGTTTAGAGGCATGTTTCATTCTTCCTGCTAGGTTACAACTGGGACACTACTGTGATCGGCTGCTTGCAACCATTTTGTTGATTGGATGGTACATGTACATGTGTGTGGTCCAATATTGATCCAGTATCAACTGTCAAGGTGTATGTTGTCACTGTAACGTCCAGGTCTCCTCATGAGTTAGTGGCAGCTAATCGTGTATCTAATAGGTATCGTTTGTAGCAACATTTGAGAAAAGCCATTGAGGACATGGTCACCTACACATGGATGGTCCCACCCTGTCACTGAAGACGTGTAATGAGACTTTCAACTGGGCAACCTTGGTGTGCTGAGTGAGAGAATGTCTCAGGTGTCTGGATCCAGCATGTGTCATTGCAACATTTGTACTCCAGTTGGCCTCTGTGGATGGTAATGTATCAGGAAACATCATAGCCTCTGTGCAGAAGTAAATGGCTGGTATTCAGCACACACAACTCATCTTTATTATTTGAACAATGTTACTCAGCGTGTGAACAGTCAGGGTCCTCATATGTGTTGACTTTTCATGGACATTATCTGAGGTTGCTGGTTTGGATGGAGGCCACTTACACCATCAAACACTATGGTCCAGGTCCACTGTCACATTTTGTAGTTTAGGCATTAATGAGGGCCAGACAACGGAAGGGCCAAGATTTAGCTATTCAAGGGCACTGTCACAAATCTGATACAAATAACAGTCAGATGATGCAATACTATGTATTTAAGTATACATTGATGAGGCTTATGACAAATTAGTGTCTGAGGTACAACAGGATTTGGACAGCACGTGTGGTCCATAGGTGGACCCCAGGTATCTTTAGAGTGACCCGCGGACAGGTGCCAGTCAGGCTGACAGGATGCTGGGTCAATCAGGAGCAAGTTCTTTCAGTAATTACATGATCATTGTTCTGACTAGGACTGGTCAGAGGGAGCAGTAGACAGTTGACATGTCACACTGTGTATGTCCTGTGTTGTTTTGAAGGTGACACATGAACCCTGATAAAGTGTTCTACGGCAACATTAGTAGCAATGCTTAATGATGTAATTGCTCAAATTCCAACATCTATGCTGTAGGAGGCATCAGCAGGGACGGGGCATGTACATTTGGGTGGTGTGCATGGAGGGGATCACTGGTGTGGCCTCCATCAGTGTCTCACTAGTCCTGTCAGATGAGATTTGCTGAAAATTAGCCTACAGTACCTTTCACAAGAGAATCAATCTACAGGTGATTCCAGGACTTAAAAACTCCAAGCCAGTGTATTATATGAGCTGAGTTCCATGCAGTGAGATGGTACTATGACAATGGTAGGCATAGGAAAGGGTGTGGCACACTGGATGACTCTTGTGAGTGTGTATGTGTAGATGAGGGAATCTCAGTGTACACAAATCAGCATTCCAAGGACCTCTTCAGACAGGTGGGGTGTGACCAGCCGCAAGTGTGTGTAATGTTTTTAGAAAAGGGCTGACATGTAGATGGGATGTAATGTGCTGGATGCTTGTCATAGGTGTAGCACTTGTCCTGTGTTTGTTCTGCTTATGTGTAACTCTAGTGACAGATAGTCATTGCAAAGATAGTAAGTAGTTGGATTTACTGTTGCCAAGAGTCTAGTACTACATTCCTGTTCCTGAAGCATTAGCATGTGAACTGCCTGATGTATGAGGCCTGTTTTCCCCAAGGTTGAGTGATGGTGTTTTAGTTGTGTGCCATCTGCTGCGATGATCCATGTTTACTACATGTATGTGTGTCATATGTGTGGTCCTCAGCTATTGCCCTTCAAAGGTGAACTGTACAGGATGTCTGTCATTTACATTGTGTGTGCATGTGACCATTGTATGGTGGCCATTACATTTGTAGTGTATTTTTTTGTGTCCTGATTGTTATATCATTATTGCTCAATGAGACGACATTCATCTTCAGATATTTCAAGCTAAAGGTGGGCAGAAATGAATAGGCCAAACCATAATGTGGTGTTTGTTATCAGTGTTTATTTACAATAGTGCATTAAGTGGTGATGGTGATAATTATGAAAAGAAATTATTTACAATCTGTTGGCGCCTACGCACTCCAGCAGCCGTGTTTGATTGTTCCCCCTCCTGTTGCAGGCCAGCATCCTCCTCTTCTTCGTCTTCAGGCATGTATGGGTCTGGTTCGAGGAGGGGAATGTTCCTTTTTACACAAATGTTGTGCAATATTGCACATGTGAGTATGATCCTACAGACCATCTCGGGGGAATATAGTAGGCTACCGCCAGTGATGTCGAGGCAGCGGAACCTTGACTTGAGGATCCCAAAGGTCCGCTCGACAATGATGCGTGTCCTCTTATGGGCATCGTTGTATGCCCGCTCTGCAGCAGTACTCGGGTTCCCAAATGGTGTCATTAGCCATGGCTGGATGCCATACCCCTGATCAGCTGAAAGAAAAACACAGAATGGGATCATGTTGATGTAGCTGGCACTATTGAAAAGACCTTTAATGGCAGTAGTTGTCTTGTGTTGTCTGTGACTCTTTTGTGTACTAATGTGACATCCTATACTTGTAGGCTATACCATCTGCATTGTTTGTTTCCTTGGCTGAGCAAGTGTTTGTCTGCTAACCGTTTGTCAGCAGTATGTTTTGGGATTTGCAGTACAGTGTGCCCTCCCTAGCATTGTGACTTGTGATACAGGCGTCCGTGTGTCTTCACTGAGGGTGAGATGATAGTTCCATGCACAGTAAAAATTGAAAGTGTTGTTAACACGTTCATATCAAAGTACCCTGGACATCCCATACCTTGAAACTTATGCAATGTATTAATGTAAAGGTCATTGGGACACTTACAATTTGCAAGGTGACATTTAGGCAACCACACTCATTGATGTCTTCACATTAGGCTGTACAGTAATTTCCGATGTGTGACAGGTTCAATGGTGAGTTAAGAAACATGGCTAGTGATGTCAGGACCTCAGTGTGTTCCTGTTGACATGTTGCTGTTGTGGTATATGTGTTGTGTGTCCTAGTGGGTTGCTGTGCAGTGTGTATATAAGTAGGTTTTTATACTTACCAACAAGTAGTCCATTGCCATATCGTCCATCCTGGAAGTGTTGGTTGATGGTACAGTGACGGAAGATGAATGAGTCATGTACACTCCCAGGATATTTAGCCACGATGTTGGTGATCAATCCTTGGTGATCGACTATGGCCTGCACGTTGATTGAATGTGCTTCCTGTTGCGGTAGAGGTGTTCAGTTGCAGCAGGTGGCAAAAGGTGTACATGTGTGCAGTCGATTGCACCAAGGACGTGTGGGAAGCCACTGATTGCGTAGAACCCCTGTTTAGTTTCCTGCTGCTTTTGCAGTGTGTTAGGGAAGCAGATGTGGCGGGGTGTCAGGCGAATGATGGCATCCAGTACTTTTGGCAGAAGTGCGGAGAATGATGGTTGTGATATTCCGCCAACCAGGGCACCAGTTGTTTGAAATGAGCCACTTGCCAGCAGGTGAAGTACGGCAAGCAGCTTTGTTTCTGTTGGTATGGTGCAGGGTGTCACCAAAGTGGGGGCCAACTGCTGTTCAATGTTGCGCAGCAACTGCTGGATGGCCTGCCAGTTCAACCGGTACCTCTGGATGATGTCATGTTCCCTGAGGCCCTGAAGGGTTGTTCTTGAGCGGAATATCCTCTCCTGCCTTCTGCGCTGCCTTTGGGGTCCCTGCTGGTGTTGTTGTAGCTGCTGTTGTTGCTGCTGGGCTCTGCGTCTGCGTGCACGCTGGATAAGAATCACCTCCATGTCTCCCTGTTGCTGCTCTGCTGCTCTGCTGTTTGTTCTGTGTGTTCTGATTAAATACAGGTGTGTTTGCCCCATTTTAACGCCTGCCCTGACCCAGGCGTTAAATTTTGACGCACATCGGGCTGTGCGTCATTTTTTTGCTCCGCCTCCCGGCCGAGCGTCACTTTTGCCCGGAAGCATAAATACGATGCACGGCCGTTTGCGTCATTTTTTGGACCGGAACGCCTACCCTGCATATCATTAACGCAGGGCGGGTTGCCGCATCCAAGAAATGACGCAGACGGCGGAATTTTGTCGTCCGCGGGCTCGGGCGTCAGAGTTTAAATATGGGGCAACGTTTGCGCTGATTGTGCGTCAAATGTTTTGACGCACAATCGGCGCAAACGGAGTATAAATATGCCCCTATATGAGTCTCAATCCTCAAGAAACAGTGGTTTTATCCTTGCAACACACAGTACCTGGAATGCGTCAAAAATATGACGCATGGGGCCACAGAGGAGGAAACACATTGAAAAATAAGGTGCGGCATTGGATTTTCTGGCGTGACACAGACCATGTGTTCTTTCTTTCCACGCTGCAAGGTGATGCGTTGATTTCCAGGAGCGCAACCTTGGTGCCTCATTGCGATGCAGGGATATTTTGACGCCCTGGGACGATGCGTTGAAAATCCTGGATGCGCTTGTAGAAAGGAGTAGATGCTACATCGATCCGGTAGGCGCTGCAGTAATTTTTTAACCGTGAAGCAGGCACTGCATCAGATTTCCAGTTGCGGGTCCGGCGCTGCGTTGCTCCTGTCGGCGGTGCAGCAATTTTCCAGCAGTGATGCAGGGACTGCATCGATTTAGGCAGGCGTTTCATCGATTTTCCGATGCATGGGGATTTCCTGAAGGGGTGAAGTCTTTGTTGGCCCTGAGACTTCAGAAACAGGAGGCAAGCTCAATCCAAGCCGTTGGAGAGCACTTTAGGAGGAAGGCAGAGTCCTTCCATCAGAGCCAGGAGTATCAGGTATCAGGGCAACAAGCAGGAAAGCATTCCTTCAGCAAAGCAGTTCAGGTGATATCTTTGGGCAGCCAGGCAGTCTCGCTGACAGAGTCCAGGTGTAGGTCCAGAATTGTCTGATTTGGTGGGGTCAGAGACCCAGTATATATACCTAAAAGTGCCTTTGAAGTGGGGGAATCTTCAAAGAGTGGTTTTAAATTGCACAAGTTCCCCTTTCAGCCCAGTCCTGTCTGCCAGGATCTCTGTGGGGGGATATCAGTCCTTTGTATGAGGGCAGGTTACTGGCCTTTGAAGTGTAAGAGAGAGCCCCCCAACCCTTCCTGCTCAAGGTGGCCCATTCAGTATGCAGATGAATGCAGATGGGAGTGAGTGCCCTTTATTTATGGCTGTCTAGGTGGAATTCTCAAGGGGAGCTGTCAACCAGCACAAACCAGATGTGGATTGGAGAGAGACTGTAAGGCACAGATGGCAGTAAGTGCAGAGAAATACCCACTTTCTAAAAGTGGCATTTCTAAAATAGTAATATTAAATCCAACTTCACCAGTAAGCAGGATTTTCTAGTACCATTCTGGCCATACTAAATATGACAGGGCTACTCCTTTCAGATTGGAATCTACCACGTAAAAGTTTATGAGGGCAGTTCTAATGCTGGTCTATGAGAGGAGCTGGCCTCACAGTACTGGAAAAGGAATTTGTGAGTTTTTCACTACCAGGACATGTAAAACACATAAGTACATGTCTTTCCTTTTATTTACATAGCACCCTGCCCTATGGGTTACCTAGGAGCTACCCTAGGGGTGACGTATATTTAGATAAAGGGGAGTTAAAGACTTGACAAGTAGTTTTAGATGCCACGTCGAAGTGGCAGTGAAACTGCACACACAGGGCTTGCAATGGCAAGCCTGAGGCATGTTTAAGGGGCTGCGTATGTGGGTGGCACAATCAGTGCTGCAGGCGCTCTAGTACCATTTAATTTACAGGCCCTGGGCATCTCTAGTGCACTTTACTAGGGACTTACAAGGAAATTAAATAAGCCAATTGGATGGGAACCAATGTTACCCTGTTTAGGCAAGAGAGCACCTGCACTTTAGCACTCGTTAGCAATGGTAAAGTGTCCAGAGTCATAAAGTCAACAAAAAGGAAGTCAGAAAAAGAGGAGGAGGTAGACAAAAAGCGACTGCACTGAGACCCCATTGCAGGAGCAAGGCAAAACTGTAACCCCTAAGGCATCAAATTGATTTCCAATACTCGTAAACCGCCAGACTGTGCCACCTCTAGAACTGAAGAGGCGAGACCTCTCCCATTGTGCAACCTCTAAAGAAAGGTAAAAAGCAGGCTCCGCACTACTGAAAAACCTGTAAAAAAGACAGTACTGTATTTTTCGCCTTCTCTGTTTAAAATCTTCTTTTCACACAGAATTCTCAAAAGAGACTCCTTACCCAAAGTTTATTTTCGTTCTTTATGTTCTCGGGGGATGAAAACAAAGAGCCCAACCCCAGTGCCTGGAATGTTTTAGAGATATAACTCAACCAAGGAATAGCACAGCCTCTATCCAGACTAAAACAATCTGAGATGACACCTCTGCAAAGCTGTACTTGCTTGTTTGCCCAAATACTAACCCAAAGTAATAATGGGGCCAGATGAACTCTATATTCCATGTAGCGCTGATTTAACTCTGCATAGATAATATAGCTGGATGCAGTCATAGAAGCTGTAAAAGCCTCTGACAAATGTGGGTTTCCTCAAGCTGGAGGGGGGATCCCTACGCCATACGTAGCAGCCGGAACACATTGTGTATTATCCACTTTTACAAAGGGTGATATAGTTCCTCTCCCCCTCGCTCTGGAGAGATAAAAAATTGCTCCAGCTGACCTGCTGAGTTTAAGCCATAATCTGGTCCACTGAGGCTCCCAAGAGCCAGAGGAGGTAAAAATTACACCCAGATAACTAAAGTCTTTTACACTCGCAAAGACTGGCCCTAAGAACAAGCCTATGGATATAAATTCTTCCAAGCCCACAAGCCATAATCTGGATTCAGCATAGTTTGTGGCCAGGTCAAGATTACCCATAAACTGGACGAAATGGTCCACCAGTACCCGCAAAGCGCTAGGAGTCCAGGCCAATAGGACTACGTTGTCCACGCAGAGGAATGCTGGCAACTGTCTGCCAGCAACTCTGAGAGCATCAACCGGGATGGAGGTCAGGTGAGAACAAAGGCCATCGATGTATAAGATAAAAAGTAGAGGGCCAAAATGCAGCCTTGACGCACACTGCTTTTAAGACAAAATTCTGGGGACATTTCACAGTTTGGGCTCAAGCTCACTTTAGCTGCCAAGTCGGTGTGCAAGCTGACCAAAAAGTTCACCAAAAGATACCTTTACAACCATTTTCAACAACCTCAACCACAACTTAGACCTATTAATGGAATCAAATGCTGTTGGGAGGTTCGTAATACTTATTAACTATTAAGCTCATGTTTAGGCACTGCTCTACCATACCCAACCCTGGACAAAAGCCATATTGGAAGGGAGAGAGAATATCTTGCTCTTGAGACCATGCAAAAAGATGGTTCTAGATCACTCTGCCAATAATTTTAACTGTACTGTCTAATAAAGATATTGGCCTATAAGATTTTAGAGACATACAATCTCCTTTTTTTAAAATGGGCACGATGATCGATGGTTCCAGGAGCATGGGATATGCATGTTTGAGAACTGTTAAAAACATTAGTGATCAAAGGACCCCAAAGGACGACAATACATCCTAAGACGTCTGTTGGGATCCTCCTGGGCCAGACGCCTTACTACTTGTGCTCTGGCATATGGCCAGTTCTACTTCTGACAATGATACTATTATGGGTGGTGAATTATTTAGCCTAATGTGTAAAGATTTAGGGCCAAATGTACAACACAATTTTCCCCTTTTGTGACTGCAAAATGGCCTTTTCTAATGTGCCATCCCTATTTTGCCAGTCGGCGTGCAAATACCGACTCATAAAATAAGAATTGTGACTCCTAATTAGGAAGGGGCGTTCCAAGGGCATCCCTTCCTACTTGCGAGTTGCAGTGGCATGTATGATTGTTTTGTGACCGCAATTGCGGTGGCAAAACAATCACAGTTACCACCAATTTTAAATTGGTGGTAACCCATTCACAAACAGGAAGACGTCCGTGAGGGACCCCTTCCCCTTTGTGAATGGAAGCAAAAATATTTTTTCAGGGCAGGTAGTGGTCCCATGGATCAATGCCCACTCTGAAAAAATGAGAAGAAAACTTTTCATTTTTAGGGTCGAGCCTGCGTTGCATGCGCCAGAGCATGCGTATCGCAGCGAGACGCTTTAGTTATTAGAAAAGGGCTCGGAGCCCTGTCGACATCACTTTGGTGTTTTTCATTGGTCCGTGGGCTTGCCTATTAAAATCAGCTTGCTTTCATTAGTCGAAGGCATGCACACGTCATGCCTTTTCCGGTGGCTAGCCCTCCTCGAGCGCATCGACCAAGTACAGAAAACATGCGAGGCTCGCTGTTTTCTGTCCGGCTCGTGGACTACTTTTTCTCTATTTTACTAGCGCGATTTCGCTTGGCAGAAGTCGAGCGCTTTACACAGTTAATTGCACTTTTTCGGGTTACGTACATAAATACACTTTTGCCGATAGGTGAAAAGTCGGGTTAGGAGTTTACAACGCTATCAGCTCTAACATGAGCAAGCGCGAGACCCGTTGCATTGCAAATGCTTGTTTTATTTGAAATGCATCCCATTTTCCTTTAAGGAAAATGGTCTGCATTAAAAAAACTGCTTTATTTAAAAAGCAGGCACAGACATGGTGGTCTGCTCTCCCCAGCAGGCCACCATCCCTGTGAGTGTCGCCATTCCCACTGGGGTCGTAAATTGTAACCTATCTCGCAAATGAATCACAAATTGTGAGTCGCAAAACATACGGCCATACATCTGGCCCCTAGACTCCTCTGGGTTTTCCTCTAGATGATAAATGGGAGATAAGTGTGTCACCCAATCAGAGCCTAAAATGTTACATAGCAACAAAGGAGTATCCAAGGCATTTCTTGACCAAATTCTATTTATAGTGTCCCAAAAGAACTTACTATTATTGTCCACCTCTGCTGATTCCAACATTTCCAAGTTCAGCTTGTGCAGGGCCTCCTTCCTATTTTTAAGGGCAAGCTTGTATTTTTGACAAGCAGACTGGACCTTGGCCGATAATCTCGGAGAGACAGCCAAAGCACACCTTAATCACCAGTTTGCCTCCGAGCAGTGCTCGTCAAACCATTGTGAGTCCCCCTTATCTGTGTGTGTTTTATGGCCTGACCTAGGGCGTCATAATGAGCCGACATAACATTTCCACAGACATCTATCAAGAAATTAAGAAATAACCCGAGGTGTTGATTCAAAAGTGAACCCAAGACAACTATAGGGTCTTTGAGACGCCAAACAAACCAAGCCCATCTGTGGAACGCTGTGTCGGAATAATATTGGTGGTGGGTTTAAACCAACTTAGGGGCAACTGCCCTAAAATGGACAGAGTGTTATGATCCAATGCTCCCCCCCACTCTGCCTGCACAAACTCCCTTTTATTAAATCACTGTATAAGATCCTCTACTCGCAAAAAATGTAATCAATAATCAATGGCCGTCCATGTCCTCTAAAGGTTGGTAAAGAGTGCTTGCCCTCACTTAAAGCATCAACAAAATCAATCAAATCATGTGCAGCCAACCAAATCATAGCCAATTCAGTTTCCTTTTGCTTCAGTAAGGTCTCCATGCAGTTTCCCCACCAGAATCCACTCCTTTTAAAGCGGGCCTAACAGTTTGGCATTAAAATCTCCACAAAGCATATATGGAAGCTGTGACTTTACACTACCCCTAGGATGCTTCAAGTTAAAGAGGAAGTTAAACGACTATGCAAAATGGACACAAGAAGAATTAACAAAATAATGATTGTGGAAATTAAGTAAATAAAAGCTAATTGGGAAAATCTATCCTGGATCTGGAATATTTGAAAAGCTGTGGACCCAGAGTCAATAGATGTCACTTCCACACATAAATTACCACAAGCCCAAATTGCTAGACCTCCTGTAGCCCTTCCACGAGGAGAGGGAGTTGCTTGACAAGGATGCATATCTATCAAATGAGATAGGAGAGGTGTCCCAAGTCTCCTACAGGGCAATGATGTCATAGTTGTTAATAAAAGACCTAGGACCCGATTCAAAAAGGTAAACTTGGATGTTTAGCCTAAACCTAGACCGAAAGTCTAAGTTTACGACTTTGGGAAATCACAAAGGGCATTTTCGAATAGTATCCGCCACGAGTGCAGACGTGAAGATACGTCCAAGTTTACCTTTGTGAATCGGGCTCATGAAGTCTAACTTTACTAGTAGGAACCTGTCAGAGCTTAACATTGGGAATTCTTTATTACACTTTTAAGCAGTAATTACTGATTGAGAAGGAGTAGCTATATCATGTTTCATATCATGTTTCATATCATTGAAATCATAATGATAAGTCCTTTGTACTGGTAAAGTTGGATTTAACATTATTATTTTAGAAATGCCACTTTTAGAAAGTAGACGGGCCAGATTCACAAAGGTAAACTTATACCTTTGGTCTAAGTTTAGATTAAAAGTCTAAGTTCCTGACGTTTCAGTATTCACAAAGGTAAGTTACGAGTACTATCTTTGCATCCTCACTTGAGCCGGAATCCTAGCACTCATGGTGGAATCTCCACCCCAAGTGGGGGATTCCACTCCGTACCTGGAGTGTACTCGCCTCATCTGGAGAGTGTGGATGTAAAGATACTACTTGTAACTTACCTTTGTGAATACCGAAAGTCTAAGTTAACCTTTATGAATCAGGCCTGATATTTCTATGCTCTTACAGCGCTGTGTGCCTTCAGCATGTCTTCAATACGCATCTGCGGGGGTGACAGCTATACTTTGTGCATTTCCTCTGAACTGCCACAAACACAGGAAGGTTAGGTTTACATGAGCACTCACCTGCATTCTGATGGCTGAAGGGAGGGAGGCTGGCAGTTACACCTGAATAGGCATTGCCTGTCTCCACACAAAGGGCTGATTACCCCCAAATGATAGTCTGGAGCCAAGACTGGGAAGAAAGGACATCTGTGCAATTGAAAGACCCTTCTTTGAAGTCTCCTCCACTTCAAAGGCACAACTGGGTATAAGTACTGGGCCTAAAGCTCCACCAAATCAGTACACTTCTGCACCTGTGAACACTCTGCCAAGAAGAAGAGCTGTTGTGCCGCTACAAGGACTGTCACTCTGCTGGATTCCTGCTTTGCTGAGCTGACTTGCTCCCTGCTGCCCTCCTGCCTGGGAGTGAGAAAGGACTGGACTTGCATCTCTCTATCCCAGAACCAAAGTGACTCCAAGGGCTTGCTACCTTGCTTCCTGTTTTCTGAAGTCTCAGTGATCCAAAAGACTTCCAACACTGCTGCTACAGGTCCTGGACCCTTCTTCAGCCTGCTCCTGAGTGGTGCCTCTCCAGTCCTGGGGCCCTAAAGTGGTTTTGTGGCTCTTGAAATCATCTTTTGCACTCTTTGTGACCACGAGCAGGCCAACTCACACCAGAACTGCACAGCTAGCAAGAAAAATCAGCATGAACTGGCGCAAGTTCATCTCTGCACAGCAAGTAGTGTTGTTCACTGCCGCAAGGCTCCAATTTGCCCATCTCCGACTCCCGTCTAACTTACTTGGGACTGTACCTGACCCATGCTGTATCGCGGTCAGCCTAAACATTTGGATTTACCCCGGTCTAGTGTAACCAGATCCCCTGTTGGCACTTTATGCTTTTAAGCACTATACTGCATTCATGTCTCAACTTCCACTTATTGGATTTTTGTCATTTTGGTCTTGTTGTACTCATTAACGTTTAAGCTCTATTTGTCTAACCAGATGTGGTGTCTTTTTGTGTGGTGTTTTCACTGTGTTACTGTTTGAAGTGTTGCACAAGTACTTTACATGTTGCATCTTAAGTTAAACTTGACTGCTCTGTGCCAAGCTACCAAAGGGTGAGCACAGGTTCACTTTTAGTATGTATCTCACTTACTCTGACGGTGCTTCCAACTTGGACAAGATGCAAACCTCTGCCAACCACAAACCCAGTTTCTAAAATATTGATACGACTACACAGGAACCTGAAGAGACAGTGCATGTTTTAACTAAAGAGACAGTGCATGCTTAAACACTTGAATTGGAGAACCCAGAAGAGAAAAAGATGGGAAGTATTGTGTCAAACGTTGTAATGGTATGCTTAAACACTTAAATTACAGAACCCAGAAGAGGAAGAGATGGGATTATGACCTGATGTCAGCATGATGATTCAACGGCATTTGATTTGATGGCAGAACAAATCTATCAATGAGATCCTGAGATATGCTAAGTATTGTAGTGATGAGTTGGAAATTAAACAGAGGTGACTGAAGGAGAAATTCATGTTAGTTCAAATGAAGTTGGCACAGAAGGGTGGTCAGAATCAGCCGTATGTATGAATGTTGGTGGAATGCAAGGAATTGCATACCCACAAGGAGGACAGATGATTCAGGGTCGAAACTGTGTTCAACAGTATAGAGGGGATGGTGGTCAAATTGAAGAGATCTAATCCATTTCATGATTGTAATAAGTTGGATTATTGAAGCCTGAGTGTTGTCTAAATCCCAACAAAAGGTTGAATGAAACCCAGATGCAGAATGTATGTTTTTTACAACTGCAGAATGCTTATCACACGCAACTACCAAATACACAGATGCAGAAAATGCAAAATCCCAACGTCTCAGATTCCAGCGATGCAGATTCCCCAAGCCACACTGACCCAACAGATTATGGGCAATCCTAGGATTAATGCAAACTCAGCCCCAAAAATGAACCAGAACTCTTTCCAGAATCAGACACCATTCCAACAGTTCCCCGTTTTTGGCTCCTTGGAGAGTTACAGCTCTGATCAATCACAATGAAGGTGCCTAGCGGGGGAAGTAAGATCCTGTACTTGGTGCAGTCTTGGAGGTAGACCAGAGTGGTCCATTCAAAGTGAAGAGAATGGCCATCTAGTGTCATTTGTGTTTGACACAGATACTATCAGTTCTACTGTTAGAACAGCGAAAGTCCCAAACCTACCGTACTCTGGAAAAAAGATCCAACTTGTAGAAGTTGCTAATATATAGATTACTAACCCGATCACAAAAAAGGTTTGAGTCAAAATAGGGTCATTCAAAGAAAACTAACAATTTGTAGTGTGTGATTCCAGTGCTGTAAATCTTTTGGGACAAGATGTATTATGTAAGTCAAATTGTACCATCTATTGTACACCGAGTGATGTTGAAATTAAAATCCACAATGAAAATGTGGATTTTAAATTGGCTAAGCAAGGGACAGAAGTTGGACTGTAACCCTTAATGACCACTGAAGATCTACCTCTATAGTTTAAGGATACAATAAAGATGCACATTCTGGGCCTTCTCTGGTAAAGATATTGGTCTCATAAAAGGTGTTGAGCCTCTTCGAATAACCAGTAAACCAAATTCTCAATATACTAGAGCAGGGGTCTCCAACCTCTCCTGTAGCGAGAGCTACTTCTGATCATTGACAATCATTGTGAGTTACCAGAGGCTAAACAACTTGTGCATTTTTACCAGACACTCCCCCACCTAGCTTCCTTGATTTTAAGCCTAATGTCCATAGAGCCAGATACTATGGTTTGAACAAAATAATTTGACTAGGCACACTATGACAGGGCTGCCACGTGTGTCAGTAAGCGTGTGGTCTTTGGGGATGTATGAACATGCCTGCATATGAATGGGATATGTGTGTATGGGTAACTGAGAGCCTGTGTTGCACGAACTTGTGGCATAGGACATGCCTATCACCATATGTTGCACCGGTACATGTATAACACAAATATACAACCATTATTTTTAAATGGGAGAAATCAGAAGTGCAAAAATATTCATAATGTGGAACATTTTTTCTGCACTTTCTATTTCCACCATTTAAAAAAATGACTATATTTTCCAGTTATAAATATGGCACAGTGTTCTAGTAGCCACTGGGAGCCAGAGGTCTGCTGTTTGTAAATGCAACACTTTGAAAACAAATAAGAACGTTAAAATGAAAAGTTAACTTAGTTATAAGATAACTTTTTATTTTCACTTTCTCCAATTTGAAAGCATTGAGAAACATAATTTTGTTGACAAGGACTTATATTTAAAAGTTAAATACTTTAGTTCTTCAATTATTCACCTCTGTGCCCTGGATCTGCTATCTGCAGCCTGATGATAATAATGTAAAATAAAAACAGCTTTCCCTCAACTTTAAAAGGAAAAATGTGACCCTGTGCTAATTGTAAAATAATGCTGTGAGCTACTCTAAAGGGGCCTGAGAGCTACTGGTAGCTCGCGATCGACTGGTTGGAGCCAACTGTCCCAGAGCATCTCAGTGCAATTTAACGTCTGAAACTATAGCTGGAATTACTCCAATGATTCAGCAAGGCATTTTGAAAGAAAGAATGGGGAGTCCATGTTACTCACTCATCATGGCTCTGCAAAAACCAAATGGTAAATACCAGATCATGCAGGATCTTAGAAAGTTTAATAATAGCATTGATCCTTATTGTCCGCTGGTACCAATTCTAGCTGTGATTTTATTTCAGATTCCATGTGAGGCTGAGTGGTTCCCTGTGGTTGATTTGTGTCAGGCCTTTGTCTCTATCCTCAAGGACAGTCAGTTTGTATTCTCCTTTCGCTTTCAAAATAAAGTTTTGGCATAGTGTTGAGTCCCCCACGGGTAGAAAGGGAAACCTTACAACCTTTAATCAGATCCTCAAGAAGAATATTGAGTTCTTGGTAATGGCCTGCTTTTCAGTCCTTGTTAAATATATTTACAAATGTTTAGCCGTGTCAGACATGCAGGGAGGCCTGTAGAAAAGACACCACTTTGCTGAACCACTTGCCTGAGAATAGACATAATGTATCTATGAGTAAATTACAATATTGTCAGAAGTAAGCCCTGTATCCGGACATTACATTGCAAAGGGAGGAAGGAAGATGTCACAAGAGAGAATCTCAGCCATTTTAAAGATGAATCTGCCAAATATACAAGAGGTGAGGATGTTCTTGGGAATGGTGGGCTACTGGCGGTGGTGGATACACAACTTTTCCCTTGTGTGTGGCATAGCCTTTAGAGAGGCTGATACAAAAAGATGTGTCCGACCACTAACATGGGACATCGATTACTTGATTGTGTTTATAGAACTGAGAGAGTGTCTATGTCATGTCCCGACACTTGGAATCCCTGATTGTGATAGAGCCTTTACATTTTTCTTCAGTGAGAGAGAGGGCTGTTCTCTCTGTGTTTACACAGATGTGTGGGGTTGTTTGATGCTATGAATTAGAGTACACTGTTCCAAACTACTCTGATTTCCTGGGAGACCTGGGGTATCAGGAGCAAGGGCCCTCAAGCATCACAATGGAGGACTATCATCATCATCGGGAAATGCTCCTCGCCAGGCCAGCACTGCAACGCCTGACGGGCTCCCCGAAGGAGGCTCTTACGCTGTGCTGTTCTACTAATTAAGCGTGACAGCCTACAACAGGAGTAGACTAGGGTTTGAGAGAACAGGAAAAAGTATTAAAATTGGTTATTCATCACGCCAAAACATCATACCTTTAATCAGTATAGGGTGGATGAAGACCAAGATTTAAAAAATGAGTGAGAGTCACACAGGACTGCAATGCTCAAGTGACTCTCAAAACAACAAACCTAGGGGACTATAAATTATATAGTACCTCTATACCAAGGTCAACATGTTTCGCGTCTTTACGGTCCAGCCGGATCCATTGACGCTTCATTAGGACCAAAAAAGATTAAACTTCTTCTCCAAAATACAACAAAAGATTTTAAACGCCCTAATTTTAGAATTGAAAACAGTCACTTACATTGAAGTCAACTGGTAAAGTCAGGTCGCCCATCCCCAAATTGAGACCGGGCTCCTTGGGACGCACGTTCTATGGACTCATATGACCAAATTTCGTCTGTGGTCCTACGTTGTGGACCTACCCTCTAGACGGCGCCCTGCATCGGTTGTTTGATGACCTGTGGATTATTTCTCTGCTACTCTTTATCTTGTAGCCAGAGGACTTCCTGGCTATGGTAGTGACAGCAGATGTCAGCATCGAACGATGTGAAAGTATAGTCATGGGGCATTCTCTTACAGTGATGGTTTTGCATCCTATGGAGATCCCATTGAATCACTCCAGAACACAGCATGTGACTATTAGCCGTCTCACAAGACATGAACAAATTATTCTGGTGGCTAAGAATATAAACCTGAAAGAGGTTCTTCTCTTAACCCAGCTACATTGTTGCCATTGCCTGAAAAATTGATGAGGGGGATGTTGAGCATGACTGTTTAGATGTCATGGAACTATGCACCAAGCTGAGAACAGTTATCAGAGACGAGCCCCTGGCAGAGTCTCATTATATACTCTTTGTAGATGGCTCTTGTTTGAGAGTCGATGGAGGAAACATGAGAGCTGCTTACGCAATATGTACTATGAATGGAGTAGTGGAAGCCTCCTGGCTCTGAGATGTAACTTCTGCACAATTGGCTGAACTTGTTGCTCTTGCTAGAACCTGCTGTGTTTCAGAGTGACTATTGTTACAGATTGTTTATACAGCTTTGGTGTGGTCCATGACTTTGGACTTGATCTTTTGTTGTCAGTATCTGATACCTGGGAAGGGGGTAAAAGGTTGCAAGAAGAAGTACCAGAGGCAGAACAACAGGGCTGGATTAGAGCTTGTGTAAAGAATGAAGATAACATTTGGGTGCCTACTAATGAGAGACCACTGTCGCGTGATAGTTTGTTATCGCCGATGGACAGACCTTTCCATGGTCCCATCTGGATAGGAAGAGATGCGATGGTGGGACTGTTCGGACAGAATTGATTTAATCCTCACTTCAGACTGATGGCTGAGAGTTTATGTCATTGATGTGTTGCTTGTCAGCAGATGAATGTAGGAAGGAGTACCTCAGTGACTATGAGTCACAGGGGTAGATCAGGAGGTCCCTTCAACAGACTGCAAATGAATTTGATCAAGATGGCTGTGTGTAAGGAGCTGAGATATGTCCTGGTGATTGTGTGTATATTCTCCTGCTAGATGGAGGCCTACCCTACCAGGAGGAATGACAGTCTTACTATGGCAAAGTTGTTGAGAGAGTGAATACCCTGGTTTGGGTTCCCAACTTCTCTAGAATCAGACCAAGGCACTTGTTTCAAGAATGAGGTCCTGAAACTGTTGTGTGCAGCTTTGCCGGTACAATAGAGGCTAAATTGACCTACCAACAGTACCGACCAGAGGCTTCCAGAATCTTCAAGCAGGTTAATGGGATGCTGTAGTCACTGCTGGCACTAGTGCGTGCATCTGTGTCTTTGAAATGGTAGTTGCTTTGCCTTTGGTATTGATTACTGTTGGACCTGGCAATTTTTTCAGTGTCATCCCCAAACTTTTTGACTTCTTCCTCCTGTTTTTTCTGACCTTATTTTGTTGGCTTTTGGACTCTGGGCACTTTACCACTGCTAACCAGTGCTAAAGTGCATATACTCTCTGTCTAAATTGTATTGGTGATTAGTTTATCCATGATTGGCATATTTGATTTACCATTAAGTCCCTAATAAAGTGCACCAGAGGTGCCCAGGGCCTGTAAATCAAATGCTACTTGTGGGCCTGCAGCACTGATTGTGCCACCACATGAGTAGCCCTGTAAACATGGCACAGACCTGCCACTGCAGTGTCTGTGTGTGCAGTTTTAAACTGTCAATTCGACCTGTCAAGTGTACACACTTGCCAGGCCCACACCTTCCATTTTTCTACATGTAAGTCACCCCAAAGGAAGGCCCTAGGTAGCCCCATGGGCAAGGTGCAGTGTATTTGAAAGGTAGGATATGTACAGATGTCCCTTACATGTCCTGATAGTGAAATACTGTCAAGGTTAACATGGGGTATTGCCTTTAAATATCTTTCAAGTGCAGCTTCCCAATGAAAGCACATAGAGATGTGGATTTTGGGGTCTCTGAACTCACAATTTAAAAATACATCTTTTGATGAATTCGCTTTTGAGATTGTCAGCTTGAAAATGCCAGTTTTAGAAAGTGGGCATTTTCTTCCTTAAACCATTGTGTGCCTCTGTCTGGTTGTGTAATCCACATATGGGTCAGGCTGACAGTTGGGTTGTTTGTGAATTCCCACTAGACAGTGACACAAAAGGAGCTGGGGAGTGTCCTGCATATCCCGATGAGTTTCCTGGGCTAGAGTGGAAAGGGAGGAGCTAGCACCTGCACCTAAAAGGGCTGTGCCTGTCTTCACACAATGCAGTCTCCAACCCCCTGGTGCGTGGCTGGGCCAGGCCTGGGCAAGGCAGGATCTTGTCAACAACAGAGACGTTCCTTTGAAGTTTGCCTACTTAAAAGACAGAATGGGGTATACGTAGTGGACCCAAAACCCCAGACTTTTAGAACACTTCTGGATCAAGAGGAACCTCTGCAAAGGAGAAGAGCTGAAGAGCTAGAGGAGTACTGCCCATTTGCTGTGTGGGTTGGACTGCAGTTGCTGCTTCTGCCTTAGAGAGGGCAAAGACTGGACTTTGCTGTGTATCCTGCTTGTGAAGTTTCTCCAAGGGCTTAGACTGGTCTTGCCTCCTGTTACAAATTCTCAGGGACAGCAAAGACTTCACCTACCAGCGTCTGGGTTCACTTACTGTTGATTCTAACTCGCCAGGTAGTGCCTACTTCAGTTTCTGGACCCTTGGGAGTGAAAGCTGGTGAAAAATCCAGAAAAACCAAGTGCACAGACTTCGGACGACGCCCATACTGACGCCACTGTCTGACCCCGCGATGCCTCCTGCAACTCTAGCCGTGGTCCCTGCTGGAGTGCGATGACCCTGACTGATACCGCACGGCTGATGCTGCAGCAGCCGCTGATGTCCCATGACTTCGTGAGTCCAGAGTGCCATGTCACTGACGTTGGTGACACCTGACTCAGCAGCGGTGGCTGCAGCCCGTGGTGGGACCGTGACTCTGTGAGGTTGCCCAACCACCAGACATCGACCCCGCCGGAAGTGTAAGGAACTGACGCTTCACACCGATGCCATCTCATCTCCACTGCTTCGCAGCATGACCAGACGCCTTGCAGTGACACCTCCGCTCCTCTGCTCCACAGCACCAGAACTGACGCCACACCAGATCCAGAGATGCCTTGCTCCCCGACTCTGTGCGCCAGCCTGTTTTCTAACTTTCACAAGGTACTGTACCTGGGGGTCCATGTGACTCCGTGGCCCTTGACATTGGTGTCGCATTGTTGGATTTTTGTTGTTTTGGTCTTGTTTTAATCTGATAAATATTTGCTATTTTTCTAAACTGGTGTTGTGATTTTGTAGTGTTTTCACTGTGTGTGTTTGTACAAATAGTTTACACATTGCCTCTGGGATAAACCTGACTGCTTGTGCCAAGCTACCAAAGGAGTGAGCAGGGGTTATCCTAGGTGTGCATCTCTATTTCCCTGACTAGAGTGAGGGTCCCTGCTTAGACAGAGTGCAAACTGACTGCTACCCAGAGACCCCATTTCTAATAATAAGTCTTTGCAGTACCACTGAAATGAGTACAATACTTCTACCCAATGAGATCATCATAGGGAGAGCTATGAGACTGCCTGCTGTGCCTGCAAATACACTTGTGAATACCAAAGATATTACGATTATCAGTTGCTGTAAAGGACTAGCTGATGTGGTAAATTATGGGCCCCATTTGCAAAGGTAAACTTAAACTTTTGTATAAGTTTACTACTTTTCAGTATTCACAAAGGTAAACTTAGTCCAAAACTCAAATTTTACTACTTTTCGGTATTAGCAAAGGTAAACTTAGACCAAAAGTCCAACTTTACTACTTTTCAGTATTCACAAGGGTAAACTTAAACCAAAAGTCTAACTTATTCCAAAAGTCTAACTTTACTCATAATAACTTACCTTTGTGAATACCGAAAAGTAGTCAAGTTAGACTTTTGTGAAAAAAGTCTGACTTAGGCGAAAAGTCTAACTTTACGTTTATGAATTATGCCCCCTCAGGGCCCGATTCATAAAGGTAAAGTTTGACCAGAAGGATTTTTCTTTAAAAGTTCGAGGCATAAAAAGGTGAAATTCTGGTGATGTTGATGATTGGTTAACAAATGTTCAAGGATTAGTGTCTGATTTCTGGATGTTTTGAAAATGTTCTTATATTCTCAATTTCAGGGGACGTATGGTGGTACCAATATACACCAATTCACAGGGACAGAAAATGATGTGTATTACATATGTAGTTTCACAGTTGATCCAGTCCTTCATGTGATGGGGAATATTGTTGATTCTGAGAGACTTGGTTTTATTTATACCCAGTTTGCAGATGGTAAAATTCTGGCATGTAAAGAAGTCTATAGGTTTGTCCAGAAATGCTATATTAAACTCAAGATTTGGAGTACACAAAAATGTGTTTTGATTCAATAAATCATACTGTGAGATATTAAAAAGAAAATATATAACATTAACAAATAGGGTTTAAGGACATACAGATGAAAGGAATGAATGATTCCATGTTAAATTAACATTGTGGAAATCACTCTATTTGGAAGCTATTTGATGATTTGGAGGACACACTCCATCATGTCTATGTCTAGTTGTCTAGTGCTGGATATGGCTTTAGGTCCGGGTTCGGCCAGCCACCAACTTGAGTCCTATGGAGAGGAGGTGTACTTGCTGAAGATGACTACTTCTGTCTTGTCTATGTTGAGCTTGAGACAGTTGACTTTCATTCAATTAGTGATTTTGGTTATGCAAGGAGTGAATTTGTTTTCATGTGGTAGGGTTTGTGTCTGAGAGCGAGAGTATGATTTGCAAGTCGTCAGTGTACGAGAGGATGTTGATCATGTGTGCCCGCATGGCTTTGGCCATAGGGATTATGTATGTGTTAAAGATGGTGTTGGCTGACCGATGAACCCTGAGGCACTCCACAGATGTATTTGTGGGCTTCTGAGTAATAAGGTGCCAAGCTGATAACTTTTATTCTGTCCTTTAAAAAGGAGCAGATCCAGCGAGGAATAGGTCCTTGGATGCCAATCTTGTGCAAGTACCTGATGCAGATGGCATGTGAGACTGTATCAAATTCTGCAGAGAAGTTGAGGAGAATGAGGACTGCCATGTCTCCTCTATCATGGATCATGTGGATGTCGTCTGTGGTAGTAATGAGTGTTTTTTCTGTACTGTAGCTGAGCCTGAGTACAGACTGCATGGCGTTGCTGAGCTAATGGTTGCTAAGGTGGCTAGTGAGGTGTTGGATGACTCTTTTCTGCAAGACTTTGGCCAGGCATGGTAGGGGAGTGCATCAATCTTTGCTTTTGCAGGTGATACCTACATGTTCATCTGGTATTTGAAAACGTATTAACAGTTTTTATATTTCAATGCAAAGGCCTACCTTACAAATCTCACTTCAGGTCTCTTTTACCTGTGGCCGACTTAAGTTACAGAATACCCATATGGTGCTGCATCTTCATTTAAGTCTTTGATAGCAAAAAACAAAGCTCCAAAGTATCCACATATTATAACTGCATCTATTAGTGGTTATTAGCAGTACAAAGCATACACGCACAGGGAAAAGTAATAATTATAGAATGAGATCAGTATTCATGAGTACAGTTACCACTATTTTAGCCGAACATTCAACAATTGAATGCAGGTAGGATAACATAGGTCTTCGTATCATGAAAGTCTTCTCCCATAAGGTGTATACTATCTGATGTACTGGTGTCCTGGTATTGATACCACCCCCATTGCATCTTTGCATTTCCTGACAACAGTCAACAGTGTGAAGACACTTACTGGGACTCACTTTCGAAAATGCAGTCTCGTGAACCTTACTGGCTGCAAAAGCAACAGCTATGTTGTTATAAGAAACAGGACTTGAAATATTATTTGTAACTTCCGAAGCCTCTACAGTTCATGATTATTATTTTTTACTTTCAATTTTCATTCAGGCTTGTTTTTCTAACTGATTCCTTCCATTCAATAAAACACCGAGCAATGTTTGCAAATGAGTTGCCCGCTTGTCTATTTATTGCTTTATTCTTTCAGTATCTTGAAAAATTCTATTTACTGTTTTAATTTTTCACTCTGGCTCCTGTTTTCACACTCATTCAATTTATTTAAAAAAAAAAAACATTTATGCTTGCTTACTACTTACAGAGGGCTGTAACACTATCTATTAATCAACCAATTTAAAATATGTCGTGTAAAGAAAACAGACCAAATCTATGTTGGTCAGAGAGAAAATATGATGTATGAAATAAGGCAGGAAAAAAGTCAACATAAAAGCATTTGGTATCCCTTACATGGACTGTGCATTTGAATGACACCAAAATGTCATTTTGCAGACATATGACCAGCTTAGCCTGATATGTTTCCCCTTATCTTTTACTGTGTGATTTGCAATAAACTTAAACGTATAGAGTGGAATAAGATATGGTAAACCATTGAGCTATAAGTCAGCTATATATATATATTTTTTTAAAGCTGAACATTATTTATGGGACCTCTTATTTTGAGCATAACAATCCCACAGGGATGTTACTCTTGGTTAAAAATATGTTTCTTGGTAAGGAAGATATAGAGCATCAACTTAGAGCGATTAAGTGCAAGAAGGAGGGCACCCACTTCCTATTTACTTCCAGGCTATAATGAATCCTATAATAAAATGAGAGTGAAAATGCTGCCTCCTTGCCTGGAATACACGTATAAGGTTGGCCTCAGTTGCGAGGAGCCAATGTGTGCCCTCGGTTTCCTGGCTGCCTGCAACAACGAAAGCAATTCCCACAGCTATTCTACAGACATGGGCTCCTGAAGTTTTGAACACCACTGAATAGCACCCTGGAGATGCTTTGACAGTTCCCAACAACCAGTGGCACCATGAGCTTACAACCAGGGCTGACTTTGGCGCTAGTGGCACCTGGTGTGCTAACCTTTTTTAGGGTCCCCCCAATGACCTCCTTCTCCACAGATTCCCTCACTACTGTCTCCACCAGTGCCCCTCATCCCTCATCTCTCTATAGTCCCTCTCTCACATGCTTTTTGTTTGTTTTATAGCACTACTCATACTCGAGTACATTATTCAGGCTCAATCATACATTTGGAACTCAGTCAGCAGAAAACTTTGCATAAGGCAATGAGAATTACAAGATGTAGAATTCACATGCCATCCATAATACTAGGCAGTATATTTTAAGGGTGTTTGGTCTGGAGAAGCATAAAGGCAGGATTTAAAACGTGCCATGTTGGTTTGGGATGGCTTTACTATTAAGTATATATTTCTACCCAAAACAAACCTTTTTTAGCAACATTAGGATAACGAAATAATGGGGAAAAACATAACGTTTAAACCTATACCATGCAGTTTGTCCACAGTTCATAGGTCACTGTGCTATACAAGGATTGTAATTTATGAACTGTAAGTAACAAAAGAATGTCTGTGACAAAAGCAGTAGCCCACTGAGCTATCTACATAAAATACAATTCTGTGATCTGCATGGTCTTTGAAGCAGGCTTAGTAACCCTCTGCACTACTTTATTATGAGTTAAAACAGCCGACCTCTCTCCAGCAGAAACATTTATCACAAGAGTTGTATTGACATTGTTATTGTTGCCTAAACACTGCTAGATGCCCAAGGAACTCTGCAGCAGGTGCTAAACCCATAAGATATTTCAACATACAGCCCCGCCCACCCAAGTACTCAGTGCCAGGTGCAGCTGCACCAGTCGCACTGCCCTAAAGCCGGTCCTGGCTACATCTGAGTCTTTGTAATCCCCCCCCCGGACTGTGCCCTCTGCCTATATGGCTGACCATCGAAAGCCAGAAGGTTCAAGGACACCTAAACTGTGACTTTGCCAAACTGCTCAAGTGCCAAGCCATAGAGTCCTTGGTTCATTTGGTTTTGGCCCGCCATTAAAATACTTAAAGGTTGTGGATTTATATTACCAACTCCACCATTTCGCCTTCGTCTTCTCAGCTACATGAACTTCTATAAAGTTGCGCAAGGTGTATCATGTACATAATTATAGTGAAATTCATAACCAGTTTGGCTGGTGTACATCCTGCAGCAAATCTGGACCCTCACACTACAATGTTCTAAGCACAAGAACATCCCTTTTGATCATAACTAGGCTACAGAAGGTGCTAGGACAGCCTGGCTTTCTTTGTTTAACGTTATATTTACAGTCACACCTCATTTGATTGTAATTGGTAAGGTCAGATATATCTGGAGATCTGCCTTTTCTATATGTTATATTGCTCAATCTGATTACAAGCTCTGACACTGCCTTCTGCAGTAACCATAAGAAGTACAAGAGTATTTGGTCCATTCAATTTGAAAGCAATATTAGCCAAGGGATTGTAACTTCAGTGGTAAAGTGCAGTTCCAACCTCCCAGTTACCTCAGGCTGCCCCAGGAACCAGAGGAAAGGCCTCACTGGAGGTCAAAGAGAACATATGACAAAGTACTCTATGAATGACGTCTAAACAGAAACATCTATGGCTTACTGTCTACACTGCAGTCATGAATAAAAATGCATGACAGTTTTAGGAGTTGGACAGCAGCAGTGTGTCGACAAACACATTTTTCTCATTGACAATTTGTACATTTTGCCAGTGTGTAAAAGGTGTATTTTTAAATAAGCAATTGTCAATATTTTGTATGTGGTACCTGAATGCACATTTGTACTAGAAAACATTTTTAAAGACTATACTTTTTACAATGAAGCTATGCTAATGGTTTCTGTCAATGCTGAAAACAAAATTACATTCTAGTTAAACAAAATCACACTGTAGGTGTAGACCAACACAGGTGAAATAAGGCTACCTTTTATCAGAGACCCCGAACCAGAGGCAAAGTTTGTGGCAGTGACCATGCAGGAATGGCAGTGCAGTTTCTGTGAGCAGGCAGTGGGAGTGGTGGAGCCTACCAGCAGCCCGGCGCAACAGGAGCTTTACTCTGACCACTTCAAGCATGGAGCTTTTCTTGCTGCCTGTCTTTTGCCTGATGTACAGAGGGTGCCTGTCAGGCATCTCTGTGTTGCTGTGTTGCCTTTTAATCAGTTGGCTGTGTTTTGCCCTGTGGGGATGCCCAGATGCTGGTAAAGCCAACCGGAGGAGGCACACAGGCACTGAGGTTATAGGCAGTAGGTGAGTGGTCGACTTTTCCAATCTTTTTTAATTTTATGCAAACAGTTCCCATAATTCTTGTTGCCTCGCCCCTAAATTTGCTGCCCCACTCTCATTGCCCTCATCATTATTCCTGTACTTTCTTATGCACTTCAACCTCTGGTTTTAGGCATGAGTTACAAGGCACTATATGATGTGAGCTGCCTGACTCTTGGGCGACACCTTGGTGCAGTGGGGCTATGCTTTTGGGAGGCATTGTGGGAGTGCTTTAAGAGCTTTAAAAGCAGAGATAATGGAGTGATGCTGAAGAAGAGCTGGTGGAAGTTTCTGGATGTAGCAGCTCTATGGGGGAGGATTGTATCTAAATAAGATCTGCTGCACACAACCTTGATGACCACCTGCAGCCAGGCTGTGCTGGTCGGAGCCCGCAGAATGGAACTACTCTGACCTCTGCACTGCAGGCTTGTGACAGCATAGAGAATGCTGGATAGTTTACTAGAGAAAGTTGAGAGCTATATGCAGGCAATCCGGATCGTTTGAAGATCAATGGCTCTCAGTGCATTAATTTGGACTGCCACCATCTTAACTCCAAAAGATGGAACGCAAGGCAGATTCAGAGTTGTCCCAGGATCATTGTCTGCCTTGGGAGAGAGTTAACATGGACCACATCTTGAGCAAATATAAGAACAAGTGGTCCTATTTCATAATTCCAGTATTGAGATATTTATCGATGTCAGCACCACTACCATGAACAGACATAAAGAGTTGGAGCAAATTCAGAGAACATTTCTGGTTCCTGTAGCACAGATGGAGAGTTTTTTTCCCCATGAAATTGTGAGAGGTCCTCGAAGACAAACTATATGAGCTTTAGTCTCTGGAGCAGGCCAGGTCCTGCTCTGAGGAATGGTGATAGGTGTCGTGGTTTCTGGTTGTGAGCATTCTAGTGAGGAAACACCTGCTCCTGGTCCATATGAGGTAACGATTGTTGATTTCGAGTGGATGATACAGCTATACAGACATCTTAGTTTTGGAGATTTTTACACTCACCACAAACCAAGCTATATATATATGTTTAAAACCTTAACTCTTGTTCTCTTTCGCAGTGGTTGGGATTCACTCACCCTAATGTGTCTTATTTCCAATTCAATACATTTAAAATAATTTGAAAAAACACATCATTATGATTATTTATAAGAAATGAACTGAGTTCTAATTGAGTTTTCAACAGCAGTCATAACACAGGATTATCAAATAGGTGGTTCTTTGAAGTAACTCTCAGACTGAAGACTGAGGAGGACATGCTGGAGGCAGAGATTGTGGAGGCAGGTCACATTCTTTTGTTTTGGATGCTTCCGATTTACCTTCCTTCCTAGCTACAGTTTTTAGAAATTGTTGGATTGCCTTTCTCTCTGTGAAAACAATAAAAAATACAAGTGTATCAATATCAGAATGCAAAGCACAAAACATCAGAACAAAACACCAGAAAGAATGGCAAAAAGTAAAATAAGCAGTTAGAGGAACACATTTCAGTTTCTCTATTTCAATGATTTACTGGAAGACTCCTGTATGTTCAGAACCCCTATGATCGACTCTTCCCTGTCTTTAATTTCATGGTATGGCTTGATATTTGTATTATCTTGTGTAGGGACGGCTCCTCCATAATAATGGAGGAGTGTCACCCCTCTGCTCAGAGTCAGGCAGTGACAAATAAAATGATAATAAAAACAGTGTTATTATCATTTTATTTGTCACCGTCTCTCTGGCAGTCATGGAATCTAGGGCAGGGCTGGGTCATACGGAAGAGGAGTTGTAGGCACTGGCACTGCAGGCACGGTATAGCACTGGAGCAGTGTCTGGATTGGGAGCCAGTGCTTTGTGCCCCAGTGACTGCCGGAAGGACGAGGAGCTCTGCGGAGGCTGGCACCAGGTCCAGAGCGGCAGGTAAGTTTTTTTTTTTTCATTATTATCCCCCTCCCACCGACACCCACCCTCCCGTCCCACCACTTTTGATTGGCGGCAGCCGCCACTGATCTTGTGATGGTCAGTAAATTAAATCTCATCTCCTGTTGGCAGACCATTTCACTATTGAAATGTGTTACAAAGGAATCAGGGATAATCGCAGTACAACTACAATAAGAAAAAGAAAGTTGTAGTGGGAAAGCAAGGGGGAGGATAATAGAGTGAGTTATGGAGGATGTCTTTCTGTTAAGAGATGAAGAAAGGATGAATTACACCTACAGGGCACCTAAGATGTTGGAACAAAAGTGCTCAAACAACGGATGTTGAAGAGTCTTAATTTCACCTTGACCCATGTATTATAGGACTACATCTTGCATTAAAAGAGGTTTGCCAATATCTTTATACAATAAACATAACTACAGTGGAAGATAGCTCATTGATAAGGTATCACCCTCCATTAGTGCACTAAACATGAGGATAAGACATACCTCAAGTCATTATATAAATAAACTACTCATACCCCATGGTCTGTAAGGCAGAATTTAACTATTTCCATTATTGAACTTGTTCACAAAAATATAGATGATTATTCAGTCACCTTAGCCTTGGAGCACGTGTAGAGCCACAATTTGCTCCTTTACATCTGCGATCTTGTATCAGTCCACCTCTAATTTACATATGAAAAATATTGCTTTAAATGTAAATTGGAATTTAATGCAGAAAAAAATAATTCTAAAATGATGAAACTTTCTGGGTCCTAGTGAAAGGGGCGTAAACCATGTACATTTCCTAAAAGCAGTGCATGTCATCAAATATAGTTATATTACATCTCAGAAAACAACTTCATCCTAGGAGCTCTACCATATGTCCAAATGCAGCGCAAATACCTAGATTAATCACCAGGCAGGTAAAGAGATAAATTTACTAGGCTAACCCCACCTATACATTCCATGAGCAGATGATATGCCAATACAATTAATCCAATAACGACCAGAGAGAGGATGGGCATGTGCCCGCCTCTCATTGCTTAAGTATGACCTGAACGCAGGTAAAGGTTATATGAGTTAAAAGGGGAGTATGTGCAATTGATTCCTCTATGGTTTTATACCTCTTAACGTCCTAACATTCTTTGCAAAATTATATAAAGCCCCTTGTTTTAAATGTAGCTCTCAGGACATTGTTCTGGTCGGATTATTGATACCAAGTTTTGTCAAATTTAATGGAAAGGGGTAATCAGCAGGTCTATTAACACCAGTCATGCATGGATGCACTTCAAACCTGCTAAGGACCTGATTAAGGGTCTGGTGGATAGTGTTTTCCTTCATAAAACAATGGAGAACCATGTCTGCCATCTCTAGGTTGGCATGTCTCATTTTGAAATGGGTAGACCCTAAAGGAACTGTTGCTGGAAAGCTCCCTCTGACAGTCTGATGGAGTAGAGGCTCTCAACAGAAAGGACATAACACAACCTAACACCACCTGCCCTATTTAGGGTGGACGGTGTAATGTCTTCTTTTTCAGGAAAACACTGGCAAGTCAGAGACAGAAAAATATACAATTACCTCCTTGGATAAAAGACTCCCTGAGTGTGGGGACCATTAGTTTTTTGTGTTTCAGAAACAAACTCCAGCTTTGGACGTTTGTCTTTTAAAAACACAATTCATGGAAATGTTTGGTGGAGGCTCTCTATACACTCTCAAAACCTCTTTAAAATGTCATACTTGAAGCTGGATTTCTATTCAAAATGTTGAAAGCAAAAAAAATCTAAAACAACCGTTATCACCCATTGTAAATAAAAGGTTAAATTTATACTATACGCAATTGAATAAATACCATGCTGTCAATAATTACCATCCTTTGGAACTTTTCGAAGATATCCTTTCACTTCCTCTGGATCTAGAGAATGTAAGACCAACTGAAGGTCTAAATAAGTCTTTCCAAAATGTCTTTGGTAAGTAGTGCGCTGAATCCTGTTTTCTTGGTTTTTGATATGCGCCTTTATCACGGTGGGAACTGAAAGCACATTCCAGTCTAGTTAGTGAGCTTACTGAGGATATACTGTACACAAATGTAAGCGCACAGGAAACACAAAATACATCTTACATAACATTTCAAACATTCCCCTTAAGGGAAGCTTTTTTCTTCGGAATTTAAATGAGAAACAACTGCTTCATTAGCTGAGAAATACATTGCCCCTGATTTTTATAGATTGCCATGTGTTTTCAAGATAGATTGTGTTTCTCGAACAGAATATAAAAAAGTTCAATGCAGCACAACCACTGGACAACATCATTTTGCAAATTATTCAGATGTATGGCACAACAAAACTGGATATTTAGATCCCTTCACAATCTCAAGAAAAAGGGTACAAGGAGAATGAAACAGAATAAAGTGACATGGCTGCCCATGGGGCAAAGCTATAACTTAATAACTATTGAAAGCATTGTTCTGTGTTGCACAGTACTTTTCATAAAACATAAAGGGCCTGATTACAACTTTGGAGGACGGTGTTAATCCGTCCCAAATGTGACGGATATACCACCTACCGTATTACGAGTTCCATAGGATATAATGGACTCGTAATACGGTAGGTGGTAGATCCGTCACATTTGGGACGGATTACCACCGTCCTCCAAAGTTGTAATCAGGCCCAAAGTGTGGGTTAAGAAAGTTAACACTGTGCCCTATCAATGGGCTATTTGTCATCCAAATATGTAAGTTGTAAGTGAGCAGCTCTACCTTTAGGTCATAGGATATATGTTTGAAAGGGAACAGGATTTTGTATTCATTCATAAATGATGATGACAGATCACTTGCAAAGTTAAGACAGTTTCTCCACATGTCCTGTTATTTTACCCTTTTGATGCAGAATTTAAAATTAAGTCTTGAAATGGTGGCAACCTACTGGCAAACTTCTATCCACAATTGACAAAACCACTTTGACAGTACAAACTTTTTCCATACCTGGTAAACAACTGAAACATTTGTGATTTAAAATATAGATTCCATGCACGCTGAGGACTAACATCACCATCAATGATACAAGAGAGGAATTCTTAACATCCAGAGACCAAGTTCAAGTCTACACACGGATCCACCTAGATCTCCCTGAGACATCTCAAGGAACTCTTTGCAATAGGAGTACAAATTCTGTTATCGGATAAATTATTTTTCTCATAGTGCACTCATATGGTTAATCTGGGTTTATACCTGTCACAGCCACTCAATGTTCACTTTTAGTGAACCCCAAGGATTCTCCCACATCTTTTTCAAAAACTACTTTTTCCATTACCAAATATTCTAAAACAGCCAGAATATTAGTTATAATGTGATAGTCAGCTACATATTGGAATCTATGATGTCCTTGAGTGTCATTAGCAGGTGAAGGGTTGCTTTGTGAATATCCAATAATTACTATAATAATTATTACAACTTAACTAGCTGTGCCTCAATGTCACTTAATGTACGTATTGGAAGTATTGCACCTCATTGCAAGCATTACATGCTACCATGTAACTGTTCATCTGCTATTGTGTTTGCCCCATAGCCTTTATATTTGATTAACACTTATTGAGTTATAATAATGCCACATGTAAACAAAATGATCAGATTTATGCTTTCGAATTTCTACTCCCTTTGTGTGATAGTACCATGTTGTTCCTGCCACAGTGGGCCACTCAGGTCCTAACACTTGTCTTTTCCTTCAGTGTTTACTATACTGCTACCCCCAGACTTCCTGTTGAAATGTACAGAAAATAATGTACAAATGGACATCTATCTATTGTCATTGTTATCACAATACCAACTGATCAGAGTCCTCCATCTCTTACGGCTGGGAGATAAACTCTTCAGCAGCATGTCATTCCATTGTCAAGGCTCATCCCCAAGGACCTCTCTACTAGGGATCTTTCACCTCAGGGCAGACTTTGGAAAGGTGTGAGTCCACCAGTTTTGTCTTCCACCAGGCATATGGGCTTCTCCTTGCTTAACTGGCATTGTGTCATGATTGATGCACCTTATTCCTACATTCAGTTACCCCTACTTCCCTGCACTAGCGCTAAACAACACTACTACACAACAAATAAAGAAATGAAAAAAATGTCAATCTTCTCACTCTTACGGTGCTGGGTGTTCATTCTATATTTTCTTTTTACAAAGTCATGGGGCGCATGTGGAAATGATGGATAAGAAAAACAAGTTTTTCTTTTTTTTTAAAACAAGAAGAAAAACAGTAGGTTCTTGGGATGATGCACAAGTGCTTCTCTGTTATCAGATGACAAAGAGTTAGCAATGTTCCTAAAGTTGGGAAAGGAGCACCACTACTCTTTCAATAAATGCATTCCTAATAATATAAAACAACAAAAACTGTTATAGTCTTGACAGTGTCAAATCACACACACTGCTTTTCCCTGTGGCTAGAGGCTCTCGGATGATGTTGACCCATTTGTCCTTAGATGGTATTGGAGACCATGGTTGCCAACCTACTTCAGATCCTAGTTCAGACTGCTGTTTGAGCTATTTTTCACATAGAATCTGAACTTTTGTTGGGCCTGGGTTATTCACACTATACTGTTTTAAGCTCTCAAACCATTTCTCATTATCTTCATCAGGTAAAATTATATTTTATACTTGCACCTAATAATTACTGTGGAAGAAGGGGACGCAGGTGCAGGTCAGGAACACAGCATCTACCACAAACAGATCCCAAAATATAATGCACTGCATACCACAAGGACATGTAGCTATCTTGTTATATACATAACATGGAACTGAGCTGTATCTGCATACCACAGCTCCTGAAGCAGTCTCGCAGGACTAGAAGTGCAGGCATTGAAGGTCACTAGCGTGAGCTGCATCACAGGACCCACTTTCCACCTTTGCCCGATTACCAGTGTGGTTGTATGTGATTTCATAGAAAAACGATTTCATGGAATACCATTACTGAGAAACCATTTAATCTAAACTGTTTAATGGAAATTTTTAGAATTAATGGCATTTATATTTTCGGAGAAACCAATTAAAAGAATGTCTTTTTGGTCCAAAATGTTTTTTGAATGCTTATTTTCTGAGTGTAACTGCAGTGGTTGCAGGTCTTACTTTAGAAGCACTTTTGACTGAGATATTTATTTCTGTGCATTACTTCAGAGGACACTATGTTGTATTTATCTTTTTGACTTTGCCAAACAATTACTTCGGGTGTAAACACTATCCATCACTGATCCCTCACAACCCCTAAAAACTATCAATTCCTGCCCCCTAAAACCGCTTCGTACACCTAATCTACAGTCATCCTTGAAGCCTAAAAGTACTTTTACTCCAAAATTCTCCAATCGAACCATAAAATCACTCACTACCCCAACCACCCTCATTCCTAAATCCTAAAAATCCCTTTCTATGCCTAAATCCCCCCTATCCTATAGCCCTTAAAACACCTCTGCACACCCAAAATCCAACCATACCTGAACCCTAAAAAAACACATCAGCCTTAAAACTAGTTCTCCATGGCCCATAAGAACTACTTGTCGCCATAAGTTATTTATCCCTGAAACCTAATATGCCCTTTCTACATCCGACCTATACCGATCCCTGAATCCTTAAAACCCCTCACCAACCTACTTCCACCCCACCCTGAACCCTAAAAACTCTTCACCAACTCAACCAACTGCTACTCATATCTGAGCTTTAAAAACCCACCCTAAACTCTGAACATCCATGAACCCTAAAACAACAAATCACCCTTAAACTCCACCCATCCCTGAAACCTAAAAACATCGCACACGCCCGGACATCATTCATCCATAAACCCTAAACAACCCTCACCGCCCCTACAACTGCAAACTGCATTTTTAAATTTGAAATGTAAAGCACACATGCCCTTTTGGCATGTGTGTACTTTACATGTGTAAAAAAAAAAATGGGGTGCAGGAGAGGGGGACTTAGGCCCCCAGCACCCTGGCCCTTTGCTTTTCCCAAATTGCGATTTCTGTTTCAGAAATCGCAATTTGCGAAATGCAAAAGATTCGCAGCTATGGGCCAACAAGCCCATAACTGCGAATGGGGCCAGTATCGCAATTTGCGATTCGGTAATTGCATTTGCGATTTTTAAGAAATCGCAATTACCGACTCGCAAATGTGATACATGGCCCTTTGCGAGTCGGTAATTGCGATTTCTTAAAAATCGCAATTACCGAATCGCAATGGGCCAGATTCATACATCTGGCCCTAAATCTCTTTAAGTTACTAGACCTCTCATTCACATTCACTAGATCCAGTTTTTCACATTTTGGCATGTGAAAATGCCATATGAAAAAAGATGTGTTGTTACTATTAGTCCAGAAGAGGTACGTCTTTAGTTTGCACTTGGACTCACTTAAAACTTGTCAAACTATGGTACGTGTGAATAGTGCTTTAGGCTCAGATACACCTCACCATTACAAAAACAGACTACACCTAAACAGAGAGAAGGTTTATGTAAACAACGTGAACTGTCATAATAAATTATGAATACAGAATACTTATGAAATGTCAGGATTCACTAGACTTATCTGGATAAAAAGTTCCTAAAATGAAAACAAAGTCATCAAGTTAAAGCAGAATTAGTATGTTCAATACTGACAATCCACCTTCATGTTAGCATACAAAATATCTATAACACATCACGCCAATGACAATCCGCAGATGTTTATTTTTTAAACTAAAACATATACGCATTAGTGGGCATTCCACATATACGGCCTTATTACAATTTCAGTGGATGTAAAAGCCCGTCTGCCGAAATCCTGACTGGGAGGTTGCCGCCACTGTGGCTGCATCCCCGCCGGGCCCATTACAAGTTTCCTGCTGGGTCAGCGGGTGGAAGCCTCAGTTTCCGCCCGCTGACCCAGTGGGAAACAGCCTACAGCATTATCTGTGGCTCATAATGGAGCCGGCGGCAATGCTGTAGTGAGGAGGGTGCACCAGCATCCTAGCAATGTTCACTCTCTGCAAAGATTCCGACGCGGTCGTAATGTTGTGATCCGACCGCCACCGAGACCCTGGTGTGTGTCCTAGGTGAAGCTGTCAGTAGTCTCATACTGGTTTCAAGAGTGAGAGAAGATTTATTTCAGGCCTATTATATTTTTTTAAAGGTCTGAAGGTAGAAGAATACTGACCAGTAATTGCCATTAAGTTGAGTCACTGAGCAATCAATATATCATTAAGAACAACATGGAAGAGGACAAAAATAATGCCTGGCCCCACTGAAAGAAATGATTACAAATTTCAATTAATACATCAACTATTTAATTGACATAAAGCACAACTCTACAAATCTTTCCTTGTCAATAATTTAGCAACTGTTCCCTGAAGTTCAGCAATGCCAATTATCTATGACATTATATTGATTCCTATTAACTGACTTACTTAAACTTCTAAAAGGTGATATTTGGACTTGTGCATATTGGATTCTTGTCGATTTAGTCTTTTTCTATTCAGATAAATATTATCTATTTTCCTAAACTGGTGTGGAGTACTTTTTGTGGTGTTTTCACTGTGTTACTGTATGAGTTATTGCACAAGCACTTTACACATTGCCTTCTAAGTTAAGCCTGTCTGCTCTGTGCCAAGCTACTGGAGGGTGCGCACAGGATAATTTAGGTTGTGTTGTGACTTACCCTGACTAGGAATGTAGTCCGTACCTGGACAGGGTGCATACCTCTGACAACTAGAGACCCAGTTTCAAACAGACACAAATGTATTTATGAGTGATAACTGCTTTTGACAGGTAGGCATCCTGCAATTCTGTACCTTGCCCCAAGACATCAGAATATGTAACAGGGTGAGGAAATTACATTTGTGGTGTACAGCAAATTGAACAGTTAGTTTAAAGTGATAGCATCTCAAACAGAAAACAAGCTTTCATATGAAAACTAAAATATGAAGAGGGTGTCTAAAGCAGAGGGAACAAAAAGTATTTGATGTGACGATTTCATCATAACTTCATTTGGGTATATGTGGCTACTTAAAAAAAAAAAAAAAAAGATTTAGTATGTGAATTTATATACAAACTATTCAATGCATTTTGCATCATTTGAAACACTAACATACTGTTTAAGAATTTACAGTAGAGCTCTGCATAGACATATCTAACATTTGAGATCAAAACGTCATCTTACCAGCTCCTTGTGCTGGGCAGTGCAAATTTGCATAAGCTCCATATTTTAAGTCCAACTCTGCCAAGTTAGGGATATGCAGTGGAATTTGGTAGTGATACCGAAACTCTGTATTTAGAGTGTGAGGAATTTCCTTTTTCCAGTCAGCAAGTGAGGAAAATGCATGTTTAACTTGAAATCCTGCAACATTGAAAGACAATTTCCTTATATTTTCTCTTCCGTTGGAGTGTCACATTTCCATACAAAACTTACACAATCTTGAATGCTAATGTATTTTTCAATCTTTGTTTCTCATAAGGATGGTCAATCTTTTTTTACTAATCACTAGTAACCTGTGTTTTGTAAGGAAAATGTTACTTACTCTGTAAGGCATCTGATTGTAGCTCATAGTGCTGTAGATTCACATGCTCAGCATACGTCTGCCATTTTCCTTTAGTGGGATGTGGTGCTGTAAATACACATGCTCTGCATGGACTACAAAGCATAGTCCACTACAAGCAGTGGCTACCGTGTGGATGCCACAGATGTCTGAAATAAAGTCCTTTTGACTGTCTAGCCAACCAGTGGGTGCCATCAGGCTAGGATATCGACGCAAAAATGCTTGGCGAAAGTGTTTGGGGTTGACCAAGTGGCTGTCCTACATGTCAGCGGGATATTTCCGTGACTGGCCATGGTAGCAGCTTTTCTGTGTGTAGAGCGTGCTTTGAGGTTAACAGGGCTCTATAGCTTTGTGCTAGCAAATTGAGATGCACTCGACTATCATTCTTGGAATGCCGACTTTGGAGATAGGCTGGCCCTTGTGGGGTTTGTCAAAGACTATGAACAATTAGTCAGCCTTCGGGATAGGGCTTTGTTTGATTAGTGTAGTACATGAGAATCCTTTTGACATTCAGGGTGTGAACGGCTCTCTCTGCTACTGAGTCTAACTAAGGAAAGAGGATTGAAAGCTCTATGGTTTGGTTGAGGTGAAAGGTCAAAGTTTATTTTGTGGGGCTGAAGGAAACATAGAGAACACATAGGTTTGAGTCTGAGTTCCATTGGTACACATTTAAACCTGTTGGTGGAAAAAATAGAGCCTAACATTGAGTTGGTGCTCATGCACATTGCAAACTAAGGGTGGAGTCACAGTGTATCCTGGGACTCAAAAGCTTTTCATCGAAGAAAAAAAACGTGCAAATGTGCGAGCCCAACACTAGATGGTAGAAGAATGCACAGCATGTGCATTTACAGTAAAACATGGTATGAACATCAGAGGTTCTACGTAATGAATAAGCATCAGGGGGAAAAAAGCTTTTGCCGTGAAAAGTCAACGAAAATGTATTTTTGCAGCACAGTGTCAGGGAAAAAACAAAAACCTTTTTTCCAACTTCACATTCAGCATAGTAACTTATGTTTAGGAATAAAAAACAATATGTTTTTTATTCAGTTCAGTCCGAAAATGGTTTTGACTAAATTGATGCTTCCTAGTTGCATTCTGTATATAGTAACAACTACTGTATATGACAGATGTAGTAAGGTTTTGCGAGTCATAAACCAGCCCCAAACTGGTTTGCAAATGCAAAAGCAAGATGGTGCAAAGTATAAAAAAGTACAAAAGCTCTTCTCAAAAATTTGCAAGTCAACCCAGACAAAACCAAATTGTACATTTTGTTATCCAATTTAGAGATTCGCTAAAAACTCATTTCTGTCAATTCCAACTGCAATGTACTAAAATTTGCAAATTGTGAATGGTTACAAACAGAGGTTTTGTACCTGCTACAACTTGCTAAATGCCATCAACTAAAGCAGGTGATAACCTAGTGCAAGTTATAAACACAGTTTGTGCATCTCTTATAAATGGCTGCCCTTTATGTGATGGCTAGGAACATGAGGCCATAGGCACTGCAGCAGAGGAAGAGGAGACCATAGCAAGAAAGCCTATTTTAGGTAAAGACAAAAATATTTGCTCAAACACAGAGGGGAGAAATATATGAAATATAGACTGAGCAGACATGTGATGCATGTCCTTTTTGATGTGTTTTGCTCAGGATCATGTAAAAAGACCCTTTTGAAATGAGGTTAGGCCCACATGTGTGGCAGTCCAATGCTTACTGTACCTTCTTGCCTCAGGCAGTTGTCCAGGCATTGTAACAACAGCAGGAGGTGTGTCACAGAATGCCTTTGCAAGGTTTTCAAAATGTAATTGGAGCTGTGTGGCACAGGATTGGCACTCAAATTGCCCTTCCAAACACACTATAGGAATAAAAATCAGTGATGAGTCTTACATTGCTCTTTTAGGTGACAGTGGGTACACTATATGTACCTGGCTCCTCACCACATACCTGAATGCAGTGAAATCCAGTGAAAGGTGTAACATAATTGTGCACAGGTGCCCACGTTCAGATCGGGGAATGTGAAGTTGGGCTCCTGAAGAGCAGGTTCCGATGTCTGCACAAAGTAGAGATGCACTGCAGAACTCTTCTAAAACCACGTGCATGACTGTTGTGTGGTGTGCTGTGTTACACAACATTGTCACTAGAAAAGTTCTTCCCATTGTACCAGATGACAATAGCTCTAACGGAGATGATGTTCCCTGTCCCTTCAAACACAAGATGCAACAAGGGATTCAGAAGGAAGGATACGCAGAGCAGAAATCATGTGGAGCCACATCTAAGGTAAAACAAAACAGTTCACATTCATTAATAAATACCCATTGACAGTGCTTGCATATATGACAGAAAATATTCAATTTATTCAAGGGCATTCAAATATAGAAAAAGTAACACGAGCTTGACATAAGCCATATTTGCCAGATTCCCAAAATATCCTAACCTGACAGTAATAAACATGTAAGTTATCATTTTTTCATGTATGTTTGCATCCTTTGCTTAAGTGATCGTTTGTGTTATTAACCCTGGTTTGGTGTTCCCTTGTAGCAGTCCGTTATTGAGGGCTTCACACAGATCTGCTTGGGTGGTGTGATGTAGGCCTGTGGATGCTTTGGGGCACTGTGCTGCTTGTTAGATAGGTTCTCAGGTGAACTGTGTCTTTGCAACAACAAATTTTCTTGTTCTCAGCTTTCTTACTCTGCAGTGCCACGGTATCTGTGGGAGACTACTTGTGTCTAGGGGTGGACGGAACTCTGTAAGTTTTACTCCGCGGAATTCTGCAGAGTTACAGAAAATGTATTCGAGATTCAAGGGAGATCCGCCCACCTCATAACTTTGTTTATGAAAACACAACACATGCTCTCCTCTTTACACACTCACAGCCAGACTGAAAAGCTCCACTTTCCTCCTCACAGGAAAGTGACCCAGTGATACCAGTCCCCAGCCACAAAATTAGAGGAAGAATGTAAAAGAGAAAAGGGACTCCTGGTCACCTGTACTTGACCTGGGTCAGATAGCCTGGTTTGGCATGTGCGTGACAGATGTCACATGGCAGCAGCATGGGTAGGAGAAGGTAGGCAAGAAACGAGGTCCGATAGGTGGAGGCAGGATGGGAGTGAAACACACGTGTGCAAACCAAGGCACGGTGACCACCTGGCAGACCAGCAAATTAAATTCACAATCTACACACCAGTTATAAACACTTGCAATCTACCAATTGCATCCTTTTAATATTTACAGATGTTAAACAGGAGTGTTACACCTGTCAGCCTTAGGGTGGTCTTCCCACAAACATTTTGCCTGTTTGCCTTAAATTTTTGCTGTATCATTTTGTTGGCTTTAGGACTCTGAGCACTTTACCCCTGATGACTAGTGTTATATTATGTTAATTTAATTTATAATGAGTATGAATCACCCTAAAAGAGTATCCCAGAGCAACCGTAGGTTGCAGTCAAAGGAGGCAGCTAAGTTAGAACAATGCTGTCTTTACAGCTTCCCTAAATAAAAGGTGATCAGTGCTGGTGCGAATACGCAGTGGAAGCTGTTCCAATAAAACGGGGCCAAGTACAAAAAAGATTGCCCCCATGAACGAGCCTTATTGATTTGTGGTATTGTGAGCAAAGCTTTATCGCTGTATCTTAGACACCTTGAGGGATGATATTGGATACGTTTTTGAGATAGACGGAGTGGACCTTTGCCAATCAAGGCCTTATGTGTTAGGCAAATTTCGAAAAACAATTCTCTTACAGACTGGTAACCAGTGAAGAGAGTGCAAAAGGGGTGCAGAAGCTGAGCCAGCAGAAAGATTACGAATGAGGCGGGCGGCAGTATTATGCACAACCTGTAATTTGGACAACAGCGTCTCATTTCCCTATGGGCAATAATACATTGCCATAATCCAAGCGACTGATTACCAGAGCTTGAACCACGGTTTTCCTTGCTGCCAGAGAAAGGAAGGGAAAACTCTTCTGAGTATACGCAAAAACAAGAGACAGAAATTGACATGGTCAGCTCTTTCATAGAAATTAGTTTTTAACTTCCTGTTTTGGCATGGGGGCGATCCCAGGTTCATATGGCCACTAATCAAAGGCCCAAAGCTGTTGAGCCTTGCCAAACAGCATGATTTCTGTTTTACCAGCATTCAGCTGGAGGCAGTTCTCTGTCATCCAGGTGGCCATTGCTTTCATTCTTAAAGCAAAGCGTTCTTTGGCTTTATGCAGATTTCTGTCAAAGAGATAATTAACTGTGTATCATCCATGTAAGAGATTATATCAAACCCAAAGTCTTTAACAATGTAGCAAGGGGGGATACATATACGTTAAAAAGCATAGGGCTGAGACTAGGGCCGTGTGGCACCCTCTTATCCATCCTTAGGATGTGGCAGTTATAATCCCCCATACTATGGTTTGTGTTCTGTTGGATAGAAAGTCAGTGAACCAGTGAAACCCTGCTCTGGGAATTCCAACCTCTTGCAGTCTGCACAGTAGTCTGTGATGATTTATCGTATCAAAAGCTGCAGATAAATCCAGCAGCACAAGCATGGATGGTAAACTGGTGTCAAGACAGGCTCGGATATGATCGATACCAGCAACCAATACCTTCTCTGTACTATGACGGATCCAAACTTTTATTCGACTTGATGTATTCCATTATTTGTTTACTTATTAATCTCTCGAGCATTTTATCCAACAAAGGAAGCAATGAAATAGCGCAATAATTGGGAAGATTTGCCCAGGCCAGATTGGCTTTTTTTAGGATCGGCCTGACATGAGCTGCTTAAAGTGCTAAAGTGCATGTGCTTCTCCACTAGACAAGGTAACTTTGGTGTATACCCAATTGCAGGGCTCGAAAAATCTACTCGACCAGTCATAAAGAGTTTTATTTTATGAGGTCGAGCTATTTTTAGATTCCACTCGACCCTTCTGGCTCAGTGGACAAAGAACAGGAGTTCTGTTCAGTCAGAAACTGAATTAGCAACTGAGATGCATTTAAACCTTATTCTTGTCACATTTGCTCTGTGTTCAGAGACAGAGGTCAAAAATCAATTTGTCTTCTTGCAATGCAAATACTGTTCCTTGTGACTGCAGAGCTCCAGGATTTTGTAAGGTGAACTGTCTGACCTATGTGAAATTAAATGCTTTTGGTATCAGGATTTTCTTAACACACAACATTTATATAACTAAGTCAACTTTACAAATATTTAAAAATATATTTCAGTAGCTGTGAGATACCATTTGTGCTACTTCTGTGTGATGAAAAAAATATTTTAATAGAATGAAAAAAGTCAGAACACTTTACTTGGTGATGTGCAAATGATAAATGTTTTCTGATCCCAATTTTCACAGATTATTGTTAATACACTATATGGTTTTATCAGTAAAGCTGCAAGTTAGTGAGAGGGTTTTTGGACATTTCTTGGAAATTTACTGTCTGTGAATGGCAGTGCGCTACCACATCATGGTTTTCTAATACATTTATTAAAAGTGACTCAGAAATACTCCTGCCCTGATGGCAAAGCTATTAGTAAACTAAGAGGCAAGTCGTGCATGGATCATGCGTACCCTGTATATGGGCTGGTTGGAGCAAAAGTTTAGTGTATTTAATCAAACAAAAGTGAATTTCTTTTACAGCAGAAATGGTGAATTCACATATCTGAAGGTGCACTCATATGTGAGAATGAAGAAAAAGGTTACTGTAAAATACAATATTTGCCAAGGATCACACAATTTGAGACCCGTTTCCGGGTCAAATACATTACAGTTAGGTCGACCTGCAGGTGTAGTCATATTTTTATGATTTTTTGTGGCCTGAATTGGCATATTTAATTTACTTGCGAGTCCCTTGTAAAGTGACATACCATATATCCAGAGCCTGTAAATTAAATGCTACTAATAGGCCTGCAGCACTGATTGTGCCAGCCCTTAACATATCTTAGGCCTGCCATTGCAGAGCCTTTGTGTGCAGTTTCAGTACCACTTCGACTCAGCATTTAAAACCCTTTAAAAGCCTTAAACTACCCTTTTATTACATATATGTCACCTCTAGGGGAAACCCTAGCTAGCCCATGGGGCAAGCTGCTATGTAATTAAAAGGAAGGACATGTGCTTCTAAGTTTTACATACCCTGGAGTGGAAAGCACCCAAAGTCGTTGTTCACTACTGTGAGGCCTACTCCTCTCATAGGCAAGCCTTGGGAATTACTTAATAAACCTTTACGCTGTAATCCCTGATTACAAAAAAGTAGACGCATCATGGTTCATATCTTTAGAATGTTAATGAAAAATTATCTTTACTAGTAAAGTTGGGTTTAATATTGCTATTTTAGAAATGCCACTTTTAGAAAGTGGCATTTTAATACCTTTACTGCTATGTGGGCCTTGCAGCCTGTCTCCAATATACACTGGGGGTAGGTGACAACTACACTTTGTGAATTCCCTATAGACAGCCACACACACACAAAGGTTAGGTGTTTTGAAGCACTCATCTGCATTCATCTGCATGTTGATGCCCTGTCATAGGCAGGAAAGGTGGAGAGGTGTGGAGCGGACACTTAAACTTGAATAGGAGTGCCTGTCCCCACTCAAAGTGCTGATTACCCTTACTGATAGTCCAGAGTCAGGGTTGGGATGAAAGGGGGACCTGTGCACTTCAAGGTGCTACTTTGAAATCACCCTGCTTCAAAGGCACATTAGGGAAGTGGGGAAGTGTGGCACAATGGTTAGAGCAGCAGACCCTGATGCAGAGATCTGACCAGGGTTCAATTCCCACCTCTGTGGGTCTTGGGCTCAATTGCCTTGGACCATATAATTCTCGCCTTGGTGCCTAATATAATTAATGGGTCCCACTCTGTAACTCTGGGCAATAGCTTGCTTAATCTCCACAACAGCCCTCACAGTGCTTGGATGCCTGGCTTCACCCTGGGGCTGTCCAGGAGTGGGTGCCTCACAGGGAAAAACCAGGAGGGGTTCCACAGTGGTATGCGTACAGCGCCTTGAGACCCTAACAGGTGAGTAGTGCGCTATACAAGTGCAATTTTTTTTATTGGGGTACACGTACTGGGGCTCTAACCCCACCAAAGCAGATCACTACTGGACCTGTGAAGAACTCTGCCAGGAGTAAGGACTGTTGTGCTACAAGGACTGTATCCATCTCACCTGACCCCAGAGTGACTCCAAGGACTTTCTGGCTTGCCCCTGTTCTCCTGCAGTCTTAGGGACATCAAAGACAGCCTGTAACACTGTAGTGTTTTAGGTGTCGGACGCTGATCGCTTTAAATAGTGCTGAATGATTAATTCTGCTGGTGGAGCAAAACAGCAGAATTTATTAGTAATTCTGTGTTACAAAAGTAATGCAGAATTACTAAATTCCTCCATTTCCACAGGCAGAAATAAAATTCCACTCACCCTACTTGTGTTCTAGATGGGTTGTGGTTCTCAATGAATGTCAGATGGGAGTGTTGTGTGGCACAGGTCTTACTGGTGCGCACTAACTTCTTTAGATACGTTGGTGCAAGACATGTTCTGTGAGACAACAGTTCATGACTTCATAATCATTGCTATCATGTTCACACTATGACATCTTCCTCAATACATTTCACATGTATGCAGAATGAGGGACAGGATTGGTATGGCACTTGTACATATCATATGGTAGCACAGAGTGTTATGCAAGATAACCTGAGATTTGCAAAGGGAGCCAAGAAGACATGAATATAAAAGAGATAAGGGAGGGGCGTGGCTTCGGGCGTCAAGATGGCGGTCGTACTCTGAGAGTGCTCTGGACCCCTCCGTCATCCGCCCGTAGTTAGAGTGGCCTGACCGAGCTGAAGATGTCGTCTTGGCGGTCCTTGCGACCCCTGGACCCCTGGGAATCTCCGGCGGTGAGCACCTTCATGAAAGCGGCCCCGTTCCCGAGCCGCGCCCGACCCGTCCCTGAAAGCAAAATGGCGGCCGGGGCTGACTCCCGCGGCTGAGCCGGGGCCGGACCGACGATCCCTCCCGGTGCGGCCGAACTGGAACAGAGGTGTGACGGGGTAAGGAAAGAACCCTGGAGGGGGCTGAGGCTGCGCTCCAAACGCGGTCCTCGCGGCATGCAGGAGCAGTCCTACTGCATCCAGGGGGAGAGAGCGCTGTGTGGGTGACGCTGCGGCCGTGCGTCGGCTCGAGGACATCGGCCGGGGGGAGCTGAGAGGCTGCGCTGCACCCGGGGGAGACCCCGCTGACCGGGGCTGGAGCGGCGGAGAGGCGGTTGGTGTCATGAGTTACGACAAAGGTATGCTGGGGTCCACGGAGTGCGGCGGAGACACCGGGACGGGACGAGGCCGTTCTGAAGATATCGACACGACCGAATAACCAGCAATTGAACGGAGGGACTTGGGGCCACCCTCTCCGAGTCCCCGATCTGAACAGGCCCACCGTGGACCGCTGCCGCACCGGGAAACACACCGCGATCCGGCCTAACGGAGGGCGATGGCCTTGAGTGACCTCGTGGCGTCGCTGATGCAGCGTAATCAACACTAAGGCCGGTCGAGGCTCTACTGAAGGTAACGGCACGAAGTGACAACAGGGTGGGGGAGGGGAGAGGAGTTAGGGAAAGAAGATGCCCTACCCCCCCCTTAACACTTAATACCTAATGGCAGTTAGCAGCTGGGCCGGGACGGAGCTGGACCCATCGTGGAGTCACCGGATCCCAAAGGTGGAGAAGACCACAACTTGGGCCTGAACGCCTCTCCCCACGCCCTCTTTATAACTGTGGTAACTACAAACGTGCAGGGGACCTAGGCTTGACTTGAAAGACTGCAAGGAGTCAGCTACCTGACTCCTGTTTCCGATATTGTGATGGGGAGAGACAAGGCGAACAAACAACCCCCACCCTCCCAGCAAAAGATTGACCAGTTCACGACGCCGGCGGGCCAGCGAGGAGAGGGAGACACAGCTAGCGGAGGCCCCGCACCAGACAGAGTGAGTGCCATCCTTCAAGCCATTCAATCATCACAGTCTGCGGTAGAGACTAAGATCGGGGAAGTACGAGAAGACGTGGGTCTTGTTCGACAGGACCTCAGAAACGCAGTGTACCAGATCACTGAGGTTGAAACTAGAGTCTCCCAGACTGAAAACGACCTAGCTGACCTCAGAAGTAAAGTGGCCCAGCTGCAGACCCGAACCGGCGAGCTGCACCGTCGTGTGGAAGATGCAGAAAACTGGTCAAGACGCAATAACCTTCGTTTCATCGGATTTCCTGAGGGCATAGAAGATGGCGGGCCTCTGAGTTCCTAGAGAAGTGGATTAAAACCTGGATGCCGGAGCAGTCCCTTTCACCCTGGTTTGCGATCGAAAGAGCCCACAGGGCACGGGCTCCTCGCCCCCCACCAAGCGGCCCAAAACGCCCAATGATTGCGCGCTTCTTTAACTTCAAAGATAGAGACAATATCCTTAAAGAGGCTAGGAGGTTGGAAGATCTTCAATGGGAGAACCATAAAATCCTAATTTTCCCAGACTACCCCCGTGAGGTCCAGACCCGCCGCCGGTCGTACGAACACGTTAAGCAGAAACTTAGAGCGATGCAACTTTCATACATGCTCCTCTTCCCCGCGCGGCTCAAGGTCCTCTTGGCCGGGCGAGCGCACTTTTTTGAAACACCTGAAGAGGCTTGGGACTGGCTGACGGAGGAGGGCGTCGGAGCCCGAGGGGGGCCCTCGGGACACTCGGAGAGGGCCCCTCGGTTCGGTCCCTTCACCCCGGGAGGCCCCCGGAGGAGCCAGAGGCGCACCAGATCCCGGAGAGGGAGACCGAAAGACACAAACACCTTGGCAAATAATGAGGAAATCCGAGACTCTGGCTCACAAACAGAGAGGAAACCCGCAGACCCCTCGGGGCCTCAGACCTCAAGCCAAACAATAGATGACAACAACTTGAGCCAATCCCCGGCCCTTGGTTAATATGACGCATTTGACACCCGCTGATGGGAGTCCAAAAGACTTGGGATGTCAGACTTACCTATGCAGACCTTACAAGGGTCACTACAGAAGGCGTCAAGCCTCTCTACTATATGACACCCGAGACTTGGCAGGTTACCACTAATTGTAATTGATCCGACTATATGGAGGGGTCCACCACTCCACCCCAAGGACAGTCCTGCTGGCTGTCTGGTTTTGGTTGGGTATTTGGGCGACAGATGCTTCCGGGGTGGGAGTATGGGGAGGGGGGTGGTTGGGGGGTTGGGTTTTTGAAGTTAGTTTAGACAGGAGTAGGAATAAGTTGGTTAGGTTTCTTATTATTTCATTGTTATGTTTGGAATGGTCGCCCCTGGGTCCACAGACTGACACTCAGCCCTATGTAACACCTACGCAACTCATGCCTGGCACTCATTAACTCAGGTCCTTTCCTGGAACGTAAATGGCCTGTTGGACAAGATTAAGAGGTCAGCAGTATTTAACACTCTCCGCAGGTACTCCCCCTTAGTGGTCCTCTTGCAGGAAACCCACCTCCTTGGGACTAAGTGCCCCATGCTCATACGGGGAGGATATGACAGAGTATACCACGCGGGCTTCTCCAGGGGCTCTAGAGGGGTAGCCATTTTACTTCACCGCTCTCTGCCTGTGGTGATCACAGCCACGCAGGTCGACCCACAGGGCAGATTTGTAGTGGCCACGTGGACTCTTCATGGAACACCGATAAACTTTATATTTGCGTATGCCCCCCGACAAGACTTGATGCTTTCTTGCACTCGCTTCGCCGAGTGGTTGTGGGACTGCCCCAGGGGACCACCCTGCTGGGAGGGGACTTCAACGCGGTTCTCAATCCCGATTTGGATGTATCCGGCGAGATCACGGCCAGAAGATTAGCCAGGGCTTCGGCTCTGACTGGTTGGACCGAGAGCCTTGGCCTTTGCGAGGTATGGAGAACCTGGCACCCTAGGGATCGTCGGTACACCCACACGTCGGCCGCCCACCGGACGCAATCCAGAATAGATCTGGTATTCATGTCCGCTCTGGACCTCTCGAGCGTCACAGGGACAGAGATACTCCCCCGGGGAGTCTCGGACCACGCACCAGTGCGGGTCCGCCTGGGTGGAGCAGATCCCTCCAGACGCCCGGTATGGCGCCTGAACACATGGTACTTACAAGACAAAGACTACACCCAGGAGATCAGAAATCAACTAACCCAATATTTTGATCTGAATCTGGGGTCGGTCCGGTCCCCGGGAACATTATGGGCCGCCTGTAAGGCTACCCTAAGAGGGCATGCCAAGCACCTTCTCCGCTCCAGCGAGCGAGACAGGAACTCCCAGATCTCTGACCTGGAGGCTAGGGCCCTGAGACTGGAACGCCAACAAACGACCTCTTCGTCTGCCACTGCCCTGAGGCAGCTGACTATGGTTAGAGAAGAAATTAAACACATAATGCTAGACTCGGCTAGGTGCATTTGGAGAGCTTCGGTAGCCCGTATATATGGCTGGGGGGACAAAAATGGGAAGCTCCTGCACTGGCTGGCCGCTCGCCCTCTGGCCGGCAGGGTTATACCTGAGATTTTAGAGCCCTCGGGCTCCCTCTCCAGGACACCTGCTGAAATTGCACAAAGCTTTGCCTCCAACTATGCCCGCCTCTATGCAATGCACCCCCGCCCTGCCATTGAGAAAGAGACTCCCCTCTTGAATGATGTCACTCTCCCCAGGATCTCCCTGGAGGCAAAAGATAGACTGGATGAAACTATTAGCCTTGCAGAGATCACCAGTGCAATTTCCAACCTGGCATCGGGCAAGACCCCAGGCCCTGACGGACTCCCGGCAGAGCTATATAGCAAATGCAGTGATATATTGGGTCCCCACTTACTCAATATGTATGGAGAAGCCGAGAAACTAGGCCGATTTCCCACTGAGATTGACCAAGCTACGATAGTTGTGATCCCAAAAACCCAACCCCCCATCGCGGCATTGTTCGGCATACCGACCCATCTCACTTCTGAATATTGAGATCAAAGTTCTTTCCTTGACCCCTCGGGGCTGATCCTGAATCCCGCCAAGTCCCTGTTGGTCCCCCTACACCGCTCCAGAGATTGTGTGGACTGGCAGCGGAATATTCCAGTACGAAGAAACAGCTTTAAATACCTGGGAATATTTATTTCACTTCTCCCCGAGTTGACATGGGAACTTAATGTTACACCGTTAACCAGAAAAATTAGAAGTGATCTCCTACACTGGAGGACACTCCCTCTTAGCCTGCTTGGTAGAATAGCGCTCTACAAGATGATGATCCTTCCTAGGCTCCTCTATCTCCTACAAACTTTTCCCCATCCCATTCCTAGGAAATGGTTTGGGGAAATGGACTCATTGGCACGCCAATTTATATGGAGCGGAGCCCACTCACGGTTAGCACTCAAAACTTGCCAGAGGGATGTGTGTGATGGAGGTTTGGGCATGTCCAATATCCATTACTACCACCTCGCGTCACAAGTACTTGTAATTAATGACTGGATGGGGGGTGGGTGGACAGATCCGGCATACCGACTGGAGCTCCAAACGATGGGGTACCCACGGATTTGGGACACCCTCTATGGAGGTCCGATCTCTCGAGACATCCCGGACGTGACCAGGGTGGTTCTGCAGGGATGGCGGACGGCTCAAAAATCAACGAGGTGGTGGGGACGACTTACCCAACAGACCCCACTGTGGCAGGGGAGGCAATTGGTGGAGGTAGCGGGCCTGGAGGGGTTTCAGAATTGGGATAACATTGGCATCTCCACACTAGGCGATGTCTGGAACGGGTCACACATACAATCCTTCGAAGATCTCCAGAAAAACTTTTCATTAAATAAGACACAGTTCCACAGATACCTCCAGCTCCAACATGCCTTATCAGTACATATCCGAGTGGGAGAAACCATACCCGAATGCAGCCCCATGGAGGCCAAGGCATTGATGGGGGGCCTGGGTAGGGGAGGTGTTTCCCAGATATATCGCACCCTGGTCTCCGGCACCTCGGGTTCCCTGGGGGTGCTTCGCCAGAGATGGGAGGGGTGGGTGGGCCCCATGGAAGAGATGGAATGGGGTGAGGCGCTAATGGCCCGCGTGCCCTGGCGATCGCTACCCGCCTTAGACTGATACAAACTTATTTTTTGCACACAGCATACCTCACACCTGACAAACTACACAGAGCGGACCTCCGCCCCACTGCGGAGTGCTCCCGCTGCAGAAATCCTACAGCCGACTTCTTCCACATGGTATGGACCTGCCCGGCCATGGTAGCCTATTGGGGAGCTGTCTTGGGGGAGGTTTCTGAGGTGTTGCAGGAGAATATAGAGAGAGAGCCTCTGCCCCTCCTCCTTGGGATCATGGGTGACACCGAGCTAAGGAGACCAGATCGAATCTTCCTCGGGGTGGCGTGCTTAGTGGCTAAGAGGGATATAGTGGCAAACTGGAAGGCTAAGAGTGCCCCATCATTGGCTAAATGGAGACGGGGAGTGGATTGGTGCCTCGCAGAGTGAAAAACTTGTATATGAGGCTAGAGGATGTCCGAATAAATACAATAGGATATGGGGGAAATGGGAGGCCGCAATAGGCTCCTGAATAACATGTCATCTCCAATATAAGTGCTGTCTGGGATCACAGGTTCGACCAATGTTGGGTGCCCGTTGGCATCGTGTTTTGACGTTTGTATTATGTTTTTTCTTTCTTTTGCAAAAATCAATAAAAAATTCTTTATAAAAAAAAGAGATAAGGGGCACAGAGACTGGCCTGCTTGTGAAGCTGCAGCCGTTTGCATGTAACTCATTTGAGTGAATACCTCAGGTGTTGATTCCTCTAGTGGTGTGAGTGGTGGATGTGTAGATGGGCCCCCTTTATTGGGAGATGCTTTCTGCTGGTGACCTTCTCTTTTGTTTTTGAGCACATACTTTACCACAATTTGTGGATTTCCTCAATGCTCTGTATTGGCAATTACTATGCCATTTATTCACTCCTGTATTCTTTGCCATAAAATCTTTTGGGCAACTTTTATTCACAAAGGTAAATCTACACTTTTGGTATAACTTTACTATTTTTGCTTTTCACAAAAAACAATTGTTGTTTTAAGTGGAGCATCTTTGTGATTGCTGAGACTGTGCTATCTTTTTATGTCTAGAGTTCTCTGCATTTGTAAAGATAGTACACTAAAACTACACTCGTAATTTGTGAATAGCAAAAACACGGTAAACGTACGCCAAAAGTGCAAGTTAACCCATGTGAATAAGGCTGTTATTGTTGTCAATAACAGTCGGAGATCATTTTCCAAACATTGTATCACTGTGGCAACACATTCCTTTATGAGGATGCTAAGGCTCTTTCAATTAAACTTTCTTTTTTCCCTCCTGGCATCATCCACTCTTCTATTTCATCCTCCAAGCTGGACATATGTGCTCACCTCTGCAGTTCTGTTTGCTATCTTCTCTGAATTGTAATTTCCTAATTGTGAATCACTAAATAATTTGTTTTATTGATTCATAACTAGTAAATCACATATTTTAAATAATCATGTTTAAGAAAGTGATATTTATAAATTACAATGGCACATACACATACAAAATGTGCACTTCTGAATTTGTGATTCTTTAAAATTCACAAATAACTAATTGTAAATTTGCGTGTTCATTAGCCTGTCCAAACACGTCTCCAGTAACACAAAGGTTTCAGTTTCTGGCAATAAACAACAGACATCTATCTCAGGGCAGACAATAAAAGGCCCACCTTCTACCAGTGTGGAGTGGTGCAGGTTACACCAGGACAACTCTCTGTGGATATGAGGCCGGGGGGCTCTGTACTGGCTATCGATGTACGTTTGAAAGATGAGTTTTAGAGGGGACTGTGAAAGATGAATTATTTACTATTAAATTTACATTGATTAACTGTTAAGAATTTACATGAATTAGGATAACATAGAGAAAATTGTGTGTCATGGAAAATGTGCCCACTGATGTGGCCACCATGAGATGTGCAATAATTAATTAAGAATTCACGTTTATAGTCTAAATGATGTGCACATGTAGAATAAAATGTAGTAGTGGGTCGCATTAACATATTTAGTATTATGTATTTGCTTAAATTAGGCATTGATCAATTACAAGGTTTTGGCCTAGTTGACTGGGCCTCATGTTAAGTTGCACTGCAGAAATAAATAAATGTTCATAAATATTTTGTGAAAGCCGAGAATTAATATTGTACATTGTTCACATGGTGCTAACAAAGTGATTTGTAAAGTGTCTTAAACTTTCTCATAAGAACTGCCTGTTAGAATGTCGTGCACTAGAAAATGTTACATTGTAAACTTGATGCGTGAGAAAGAGACGTTCCCAGGAGCCAACAATGGATGCACTGACTACAGCTAGGATTGCAACAAAAAAGGTACCTGATAATGGGAAAGGAGAAGAGGAGCCAATAATCGACATGTGAAAGACTGTTTAGTGATATTTTAGATTTATAGTTTACAGCCTATTGGTCCTACCATAAACATACGATTTTCTGACCAATTGCAACATGAGAAAATGCTTTAGGGACCTTAGTATGTACAGACTGCACGTTGTGGGACGTAGAGCTATCCTTTCCTGTCTTTGCTAGAGTCCTGTTCATGGAGCACCGCAGTTCCATGTATTTTGTTAAACTCCGTTAATGCTCATTGTGAGAAAACAGGGCGGCTGATTGCAGAGGCCCCCTAACTTTTTGCCCCCATTTTCCACTTTTTGCTGGTGTTTTCCTGACTCTGATGGTGCCCTGGGTACTGCTAACCAGTCCCAGGGCCTGTGCTCTGTGTAAAATGGATATGCAAAGTAGGCTAATTATAATTGGCTAAGTTAACCTACCTATAAGTCCCTAGTATATGGTAGGGCATGTAGGTTTAGGGACCACAGCATAGGTAGTGCACCCATAGGTGCACTGCTGAGGTGCCCAGTGTCATTTTAAAGGCAGGCCTGCCTTGCTGGCTGCTTTTAAATTAAAGTTATATGCAAATTCGACTTTGGAATTAAAAGTAGTTCCAAAGTCTTAAACTACCTTATTTTTTACATATAAGTCACCCCTAAGATGTGCCCTATGTGCCCCTAGGGCTGGGTGCCATGTAACTATAAGCAGGGACCTTATAAAAATAGTTTTATAAGCCCTGGTGAGGTAAAAACAGCCAAATTCGTTTTTCCCTCATTGTAGTAAATGGCCTTCATAGGCTAAAATGGGTAGACTTTATTTTAATTTTTAAAGTCTCCTTAAATTATGCATACCAAGAGTTTGGTATCAAATTAATTGTTGTATTAAATCCCACAACTTCCAGTTGTTGGATTTAATATAACTTGTTCAGGTAAAGAGTTTTAAACTTTACCTGAAAAGTTGCCAATTTCAGCCCTGCATTGTTTTTGCTGCGGTGCTCTGATTGGCCAGCCTGAGCAGCTTGGCCAAGCTGCCTTGATGAGGTGTGAAGTGGCCTGGCTTCACACAAAGGGATGTGACTGTGGGAAGGAATCTCCCCTCAGCAGATGGTGAGGCAGGAAGGGGGAGGGCTGCCAAACTGCTCTTCAAAGGCAGAGAAGGACATTTGGAGCAACCAGCAACACCCCCACATCCTGCAACCCCAGACAACTAGGTGCCCCCTTGATTAGATTAGGAGAGGGCAGGAGAGGGGTGTGTTTATGATTTTTAGCCACACCAGTGGGTGGGCTCAGCCAGATGTAACCTCCAAAAATCAGATTCAGCCATGATGGATTTTTAGAGAATGTTGCCTCCTGGGATTGATTTTTGCCACACTTCCCAGGAAGTGGTCATTACAGGGGGAAGGACCCTGCACCTGATTGGAGAACCAGGACCCCCCTGCTTTTCACCCAGGAGCAAGGATAAAACTGGCAGACTTGCACCCACACCTCAGTTCCCTACCACATCCAACAAGGAAGAACAACAGAAGAAGAAGGACTGCCCTGCTGGACCCCTAGCCTGCACCTGGAACCTGCACTCAGAAGGACTGCAGCAGCTGCACACTTGGGCTTCACCACAAGATGGACTTTGCCTGGCTTCAACTGGTTCAAGGAGGGACTCCCTGTTTGCTACAGGTGAAAAATTGCTAACCAGAGTCCCCTGCACCAACTCCTGAAGAAAGCGACCAGCTGACCAGTGGCCAAAAAGGAGTTTGCGCCAGGTGCATTCTAGGAGTTGTAGTCCGCACCCCCTAAGGACCATCTCAGAACTTCTGGACCCTTGGGGTGAGCTGTGGACCCAAAAAGAACCTTAAAAGGGAATCTGGGAGAAGCCCCAGAAGTTTGGAGAAGTTTGGACAACTTTTGTAAAAAAGCTCCATAGAGGGACCGACCCGCCGCGGCAACTCTAGCTGGCTTGCCTCAACCGCGACCCGGCCTGATTTGCTGGTTCGTCCCGGTAAAGAAAATCTCAGAAAAAGAGACTAAGTCCGAAGGTAAAAAGTTGACCGGGACCTCCCAGCCAGCGTATCCGAGGAGGGCTCCATGGACGTCGGATCAAGATCCAGGTTTACCCCGGTCGAAGGATTTTCACCTCGAAAAAACGACTAAGTCCGAAGGTAAAAATCTCCACTCAGGATTCCAGCATTGCGTATCTGGAGAAGGGCTCCAGGAGGTCGGATTGGACTGGCAGGTTCGTCCCGCTGAAGAAAATCTTCGAAAAAAAGACTAAGGCCCTCATTCTAACATTGGCGGGCGGCAGTCGCCGCCCGCCTGGCGGGAACCGCCATATGGCTGCTCCGCGGTCGAAAGACCACTGGGGTCATTCTGACTTTCCCGCTGGTCCGGCGGGCGCTAGCCAATATAGCGCCCGCCGGCCCAGCGGGAAAGGGGCCTGCAACACTGAAGCCGGCTCTGAATGGAGCCGGCGGTGTTGCAGGTGTGCGACGGGTGCAGTTGAACCCGTCGCGCTTTTCACTGTCTGCTAGGCAGACAGTGAAAAGCATACTGGGGCCCTGTTAGGGGGCCCCTTCACTGCCCATGCCAGTGGCATGGGCAGTGCAGGGGCCCTGTTAGGGGGCCCCAGGACACCCGTTCCCGCCAGCCTGTTCCTGGCGGTAAAAACCGCCAGAAACAGGCTGGCGGGAAGGGGTCAGAATCCCCATGGCGGCACTGCTTGCAGCGGCGCCATGGCGGATTTGGGCAACCGGGGGAAATCCGGCGGGAAACCGCCGGACCCGGTTTTCTGACCGTGGCTTTACCGCCGCGGTCAGAATGGCCCAGGAAGCACCGCCAGCCTATTGGCGGTGCTTCCGTCATTTTAGCCCTGGCGGTCTCGGACCGCCAGGGTTAGAATGACCCCCTAAGTGTGAAGGTAAACTTTTAACCGAGGCCTCCCGCAGCCTGTAGCCGGGCAGGGCTCCATTGCGGTCGGCCTTAAACTTTGACTTTGCCCCGGTCGAGGTGCAACCAGATGACCCGATTGGCGCTTTTTGTTTCTAGGCGCTAAAAAAAAAAACAATTCTTTAAAAATTCATATCTCCAGTTCCCCTTATCCGATTTTATTTGTTTGGGTGTCATTTTAAAGATAAAAATATAATCTATTTTTATGAATTGGTTTTGGATTTTTAAACTGTTTCCTGTGTTTTATTTAAATACTGTTTTGTGATATTTGAATGCTTTACACTCTGTCTCCTAAGTTAAGCCTTGACGCTCGTTGCCAAGCTACCAAGGGTTGAGCTGGGTTTAATTTACTGAGACCTAACTGGACCTAAGTGGAGGTTAGTGGCCTATTGCTAAGTGTAGGTACCTACCTGCCCTTACCAATAACCCATTTTTCAACACTCATTCCTTAGCTTGAATGTCTTCTAAGTTGGTTCAGTTATCTTAAAGCCCAACCGTGGATGAGCCATCCCTCTTATTGCCCCTTTGTTGACGCTGACCAGACAGAGGTCCACCTGACAAAGAAACCACCTCTTGCTGACTCATTGAGGAGAGGTATAACACAATGCTATTCTTTCTGTGCTATATTTGTACATTTGTTTAGGTACCAACTGCTATTTTGATAGAGCCTTAAATAGATATTCTACAAATTAACTTTGACTAAAGTTGTTTTGCATGAAGCCCAAACATGATATTTGAAATACAGGGTTAGTTAGTACATCCAAATGTGTTGGTAGCTGTTATTAACAAAGAATTGATTCTGTTCACCTGTTGAGTTTAGATGTATACCATCTCTGTTTTTCAGTTAGTACTGTTATTGATTTGTAGTGTAACTCTTGAGTGTTTAATTATAAATACTTTTGCTAAACTGAGATTCTTTAGACGATTTGGTCAGCCTGTGTTGTTTGTATATGTTTATCATTTGGTTTTTAGACTAATCTACGTGATATTAGCATTGTTAATCTAGGGAAATAAACATTTTAACTTTAATAAAAGGAGTGGTTAGTCATGGCCACTTGGGTCGTGGTGCGTAAACATTATTGACTCTTAAAGATTGATGTTGTTTATTGGTTATGTTGCGTATATTTTTGTGGAAGTTATGAGCTACGGTGGAATCACTCTAAGCATAGTTAAAAGGTCCATCAACTCTCTGACGTTTCCCCTTATCAACTAAACTATAAGAAAACAAATAAGGTCTGACGCGTTCACAGGAGCAACTCTCGACTGTTTTGTGGTATGTTCCCTGCATAATTCCAGAAAACAAATTTGCACCAGTTTGTTCACGATCAGCTTAATCGAGGCAAGTTAACATTTATTTTCACATGCTTCAGCCATAGGTCTGGTGTATCAGAGAAGAAAAATAGATAATCAACCTGCGCAAAAAGAACTGAGAAATGTTAATTAAAGGCACTCAAAACAAGAAAAAGACCTTTAACAGGAAGAAAAATGAAAGAGAAAAATACACCATGTGAAAACAAACTGAGGATGTTGGGTACTAAGAACCAGTACCTGCACTAAACAAAGTCCTTATACAAAAGGATAGGCCAAAGCTGAGGGGCCAGATTTTTAAATGCGCTACAAATGGAAAAGCTATGTGTAGAAACAGTAATGAAGGAATAAGGTGCTAAAAGCATTCCATATTTTTTGGACAGTCAAAAAAATATAATTGATTGGAGGGATCAGGAAAAGGAAGAACATTTCTTCAAATCATATTGTTCATTGTTATTGTCTTGTTAAGGAGGAAGACATCTGTGCATCCTAAGACTCATTTTACACTCAAAACGTCTGTTTTAAACTTCACTGGGGCCTCAGAAATGCTCTCAGGTTGTTTCCCCGCTGCCAATAACGTTGCAGTCTCAGTTTATTTTTCAATCTGAATTTCCCCTAAAATTTGAAGACTTTTTGTTATCATACCCGGGGCAGCATTTTCCTAGAGATAAAATTATTAAATCTTGTTTGTAAGCATTCCCATGGTTGATGACACCGTTTCGTAGGGCATTTTTAACACAAGATAGTAGTTTTCTTGGATTAAGGTTTTGCAACACCTGTCTTTTGACAGTGGCATTCAATTTCACCACTGCCAAAACTGGTAGTTACCCATTCTTTACTATTTTCACTGAGGAGGGAAGCAGCAGATTCACAGAATGTAACCAATTGCCTTTAGCAGTTATGCTTATTCGTGGACACAAATGTTTTTGGTGACAATGAAGGGGTCACATTTGTTTTAAGCACTGTGAGTGTGGCTTAAGAGGAAACTGAGTTAGATATAGGTACAGCCATGGCAGATGTTACCGCCAAGACACGATCCGTCAGACCACTAGCAACTTAGCTAAAGTGTTCCAATAAAACACACTCGATTTTTTGCTGTAAATTGATTCAGTATTGTCTGACAAGTATAGGTTTTTCTAGCTTCCAGTTAAGAGTCGACTTGGCTACATTACTTTACTCCGTGAATTATTTTAACAGTTCTCCTCAGAGCCTTCTAATCTTTTCTTATGGAATTCATGATTTGTGTAGGAAATCCACTGTTTCTGCACAGTCACCCCAGTTTTCTGACTCTGTGCACAGTTACCACTGCTAAACAGGAGCAAATTGCTTGTGCTCCCCTTTAAACAAGGCTAAGTGGGTATCCCTAATGTACATGCTTACTTCACCTATAGGTCCCTGGTATATGGTACAGGAAATGCACCCAGGGTCTGGAAGCTATATGCCACCTGCAGAGGGCAGCACCTATTGTGCCATTTACAAAGTGGGCCTTGAAAACATGGCTTTAGGCCTGCCATGTGCATCCTACATGCCGCAGCCTAAAAACCTGTTAAAACTTTCAAAATAATCCCATGCATCTGAAGGATGGGTGATATAGTGAACATGACTATCACACCTTCTTTACAGAGGCACCATTTCATAGACACTCCTGCTGGCCACACAAGTACCTTTTAAGGTCTAGGGTGACACGCTTATGTTCCTTGGTAGGTCAAGCGCTTGGATTATATTGGTATTTCCAAGTTAAGCAATCACATGCATAGGCTACATTAAAGTTCTTTTTGGAACTGCAGGAGGAGTATGATCTCCATTGCTGTCAGATGTATCACTACCTGCACATTAGACTTGCAATTACACCCTTGCCGATATCCCAGGATACAGCCAGCTGGCGGTCAAGATGAAATTCAAAGAGCACAAAATTACCCTTATATATAAATCACTAGTGGTTAACACACCAGACTCCTTTGACCAATTGTGATAGGCCTGGGACACAGACCTGGGCATACCCAATAAGGACAACTGGTGGAAGGCCCTTGCATCTACTAGAGATGCCACTAGCGCTTTTCAGTTTGGAGCTATTAAACTAAAATGTCTCCACAGGGTTTACTTTACAAGGGTGAGACTGTGGAAGATGGGTGTTATACGATTACAATTTAACTTTTGTTTTCAGCACATATAGGGGACTTTCTATGTACAGTTTGGAGCTGTCCAGTCCTTGTGTCTTTCTGATAAGAGGTGCTGGCGATCCTGGGGGAGATATGGGCTGGGTTCAGATTTCCCAGAAATCCTCCTGTTTCATATCTCTGATGACATTGATGGAAATAGGTATAAGGAAATTCTCTTGTGGCTGGGCCAAATGGGATACTGCCAAGGTATGAAAAGTCTCTAAGGCATGTTCGCTGGAGAGATGGAAGGTTGGACCACTGCCTCAGCTTTGAGCGGCCTATCTTCATGGCCCAGGGTTGTCCTCTGAAACATGGGAAAATAAAAAGACAGTGGCCCAGTATAGGGGAATTCATCTTAAGCTGCGCATGGGAAGGCCCTGGTCATTCGATATAGACATATAAGAACTCTGGAACCCTACACAGCTTGAGATGTGGAAGAAAATGAAGGCGCGGATCGGGGTGGAGCGGCATAATAGAGATTCCCTGTTTTGTGGTGGTAGGGCACCGTACTGATCAGTCAGCTGTGTTACAATATCTGACTTACTATATCCCTATTATATTTATTAACTTATATATAATATCGTTCTTATTTTGTAATTTACTAAAAACGATAAAAAGTGTTATAAAAAACGAAGAAAATACCAGAGCAAATTGCTGCATAGTAGGGAGAATGCTCATACCTACAAAGAAAAGCATGGTTACTGCTAAGCCATTTGAGTTCCAGGGTTTTATAATTGTATTCTGCCTTTGAGGAAATTTGGCAAAGGAGACTGCATGCTTATCCACCTTCTATCCAGACAGCAGCCAAATGTGGAACACTGTAGGTTTTGTCCCCACTGCTGACCCTCTGCTGTAATCTATTGGGTTTTCTTTATTATCCACTAAAGGTTGCTGTTTTCCCTGTGAGCTACTGTCTTCACTCTCAACTCCTTCTATTGCATTCTATTGGCTTTTCTACATTATCCCCTGTCGGCCGCTGTTTACATGCAACTTGTTCTTGCGCATGTACAGTGCCTACATATTTCTGAGTGAGAGAGAGCGCTGTCAAAAATCTAATACCTAATCAGCAAATAAACAAATAAAGAACACAAGCCAAACCTAAGCCCAAAAGCACCTGTCACCCTCCATGTGTGTGGGAGGAGGAGCAGAAATACCATTGGTGTCTCAACTTATGTTTCCTATGCAGACACCGAAAGGTAACATTAATACAGAAGGCCAGGCAGAGGAGCTTCATACTAATTGTGGCAGTGAGCTAGGCATGAGCCAGGACAAAATGGATGTGCATGGCCCAATTCCTGTCTGGGTGGAGGGAACAAGAGATCAAAGATGTGCTGTGCATGAGGTCATCATTTTATGTTGCATGAAAGCATTTTATTCATAAAAGTATCCCTCCTCGCTCTATTTAAAGACTGGTATTAACTTCTGGCTGTTTACAATTATCAAAACAAGGCACTGTTTATTTCACTAAACATGCTTTTTACTAATATTTAGAAAACGTGAATATTCCACCATTCCGATAGTAGCAGTGGAAATTCTATATACACAGATGATATCTGAAAAGTGGCCCATACCAATTTCTGTTAATATTTTTACCTTGAGTGCATCAGACTGTGGATGCACATGCTCATCTTACCTTGTGGTATTCCTAAGTAATCTCTTCGGTAAGTGGAGCTGTATTGTTCTTTTATCATTTTCTCTGCCTCTTCAAGTGATGGTGGCTTACTCCAGGGTGAGCGGCTGTCCACAGAAATATGTTTCTCCTCCCTAGGAAGTCTCCAGGTCATAAAGCCCTGCAGTAACACAAAGAACAACCATGGTCAAAGCATAGAGGTCTGGCGTTTTGATGAATGTGGTTCCAGTATGTAAAAAGTCTGTTAGAAAATAATTGTACTACCACATTGTTGTATACATTAAGACACAGAGGCAGAAATGGAGGCAGTCTGGTTTATTGCTTCCATTTGCATCACAGGCAAATACAGAATAACTGCCAATAGTAACAGTTCAAACATGCCTGTCCTCAATATTCATACCAAGGAAGGAGGGTAAGGGGAAGAGACGAAAGTGGTGATTGGATGAGGAAATAAAGATAAACACTAATGTTGCATACAAGCACAATACTAATAATATGTTAAAACATGACACCCCCTTCTTCATGAAAACATGACTTTAAAATCCTTGCATGAGCTTCCAAAAGTTTCTTGAACAATAACATACGCTGACTCGATCAACAATAGACTCATATTCCCCATGTGGAGCATGCACACAAATTTGGACCTCTTCCATAGGACTTAGAGTGTTACCCAGTCCCTCTTGAATGGAACAACTATCTTTGTCATGAAGGGTGGGGCTGCCCAAACGGAATATCTAACTATCACCATCAACATTTTCATCACAATTATCGGAATAACTGCTACAATGACATGAGATCTTAGATTTCAAACATTTAATCACATGCCTAAGATTCCAACACTTTCCGTCTTGTATGATAACCCTTTCTTTATCTCAAGTACATTAATGGAGCTATGCAATTTGCTGTTTTCAGTTGATGTTTCTCTACTCTGATGCAAGCAGTGTGTGCGTGATAGGTCGCACCCTCAGTATTGGAAATTTGTTTATCAGCCACCACGGACAAACAGCTGAAATAGGTTCCCTTCCTTTAACATCAGGAATGGAGAACAAGCCAGTAACAGAATGTGGTGTAATCCTGCAAGTCCACACAAACTGACTAATGACCGAGGATGGAGACATTATACTAACCATTGCTAAATAAACACTATCTTTGAGATATATTAAAGCTCTCTACTTTTCCATTTGATTTGAGATTATACACACTGTCCTATTGTGTTTGATATTGAAAGAATTAAGAAACTCAGACATTTCCACACATGTAAACTGTGCTCCTTTATCTGTGACTATTACTCCTGGAAAACCTTCACTACTAAACACTTCCTTTAAAAATTCTAAACAATGGAAGTGGTAACACTTTCACTCAACAAAACTTAAGGTCAATTAGAGTGGTAGTCAATCACAACAACAGCGTACTGCATAACATCTGGTAGGCACTTGAAAGGTCCGGAAATGTCAAAGCTAATCATTCGCCAAGTGCAAAAGGCCAGGCTACAGTCTGCATTGGTGTATTCCTTGTTCTACAATTTTTGCCTGAAATGGAACATATCTCATACTCTCTTACGCACTGTAAAACATTCAATATGACAAGTTTGCAATAATATTCACAGAGGCCTGCAAAAGATCTCAACTTTTCGTAGTCGTCTGGACCAGAGATCTTATTGCTTCAACCAATCAGTCTTTAGTGTGACACCCTCAGCTGAAATAGTATGTCCAAGGTAAGTCCACCTTAGAACAAAATAATCTGCATTTGTCAGCAATGAGCACCAGCCGATTCTGGGATAATCATTGACAAACATCTCTCAATAAATTATTATGTTGTTGTATGCCTTTAAAAAAGATTACCACATTGTCCTGGAAACATCTTACATTTGTCTCCATGTCTCTTAACATATAAAACATTACTCTTTGAAAGACCCAGGTCGCAGAGACCAACCTGTGGGGCATACATTTATACTGGAAACTCCACTGGGTGTCAAAAAGTCTGCAAGATGTCTTGATTCTTTCATAAGTTCTATCTGATGACATGCACTGCTCAAATCGAGAGGGGACAACAAAAAAGCATCATCCAACATATGCATTAAGTCTCAGGTGGGATGACTGTCTATTATAATGTTCGCATTCAGTGCCTTAAGGTCCACACATCGTTGTTTTTCTTGATTAAAACAGCCAGAGATATCTATTTAGAAGATACTGCCTCCTCAGTTATATCATCTCTGAGTAAGTTCCCCAGCAGCGTTTGAAGATCATTCCTCACACTGAATGCAAGATTATTTAGTTTTGTTTGACTGGCACATAATTCCTCCTGAGTTTAATACAGTGTGCAAAACCTTGAAGCTTGCAATCTTTGAGTTTTTAAACACCTCCAGATAAGATGAAATGACACTGAAGCCATACCTTACCTCTGTAATCACTTTCACTGGTTCTGTGGCTCTTAGATTTAGAGTTATGTTAAAGTATTTTTGACCTCTCCATTTTAAAATGTAGACTCCCTTTTTTACCACATAAAATTTTATTTTTGCAGATCTATCCTTGAAATTGGTGGAAAAGTCAACCCTGTTGCCTTCACATGTCATGGCTTTCGAATCTGGTATATTAAAATTTTTGAGGTGAAGAATTTGTCAAATGTAGAGGTCGGAATTATGGATAATGGTGAACTAGAATCAGCCATAAATTGAAATTCAACTTCATGAACCGTGTGTTTGCACATGGGAGGTGGTGGACGTTTGTTCTCGGTTGACAATTCAGATTCTTTCACCAGGAACACCATCCTGTTATGAGAGTTAATACTTCAACATACATTCCCTACTTTGTTACTTTCTTTTGTAGCTTGAGATACTTTATTCCTTCCATGCTGATTTTCATCTTTGCACACCATAGCAAAATGCTGTAGACATTTACAAATTCCACACTCCTTTCCAAGGGCAGGCTACCCTATGAACTTAACAACATGTGAACTACAGCCACATCTGAAACAATATATTTTACTCTCACGCTTATGTTCCCCTTGAGGACCATGTGTTTTATCCTTTGATTTGGGATAGCATACTTTTTGTTCCTCTTTGTCAGTTTTCACAGGGTTGACTTTCTTAACCTATATCACTGACTGGTCAATTGCCTTAGCTGACTTGGCAACTTCTTCTAAAAAAGGATTTCCCCTTATCCATAGCTGTTCTTTGATGCACCTATTATGGGAGTTAACCATAATTTGGTCTCTAATCATCTCATCTGTGGTCTCCCTAAACATCAAGATACAGCCAAAATATGGAGTACAGTTAGAAATTTATCAATACTCTCATTTCCCTTCTGGTACTGGGTGTTAAAGTAATATTGCTCCAATGTAATACTCAAAGTAGGTTTGAACCGCAATTCTAATCTCAACATTGCCTCCATAAAAACATCACATTCCTCTTGGTCCACAGAAGCTTCAACTTTGGGTAGGGAACAGAATATCTCTTGGTCCATAGATCCTACCAAGTGTAACAAAATGTTTTTTTCACGTTCAACAGACATTCTATTTGCATCCGTAGCTGATATATATATCATAAACTCCTCTTTCTATTTTTTACTTTTCAAAGGGTGGATCACCTTTGCTTTTTAAAAATGTTTGAGTGAGATCAAGCTGCATATCTGTGGAGAAAGCCTTATTCCACAAGGAATTTAGTTTGACCAACAGAACAGTCTTATAATGAGACTAATATATATATATATATATATATATATATATTTACTTATTCAATTATATAGTTGTTTAATATATATATATATATTAATAATATAAATAATATAATATAATAATAATATAATGTAGGTAATAATATATATATATATATATATATATATATATTATTACCTTCTGGTGATCGCCAGTTAAAGTTAAAGTTGGGATCTAGTTTCCATAGAAAAAGCATTTTTTTGACTTGCCTATATCTTTGGCACCGTTTCCGTGGATCTTGCCGTGATTTAAAAAAACAAAAATGTGGTCTCCCACATTTAAAAATGTTTTGGCCACCGGGTGGACCATTTGGGGTGGGGCATTTTGTCAAAAATAGGAGGCGGTGCTTAAGGCCCCCTCCTAGGGCTTTCAGAAGCCCATGGACCACCACCTACCAGGGCCTATGGTTATTAAGTATGCAGGGGTGGTGTGGCCGTCCCGGCCCCCAGGCCCCCACATCTCCAGGGCACAGTGATGTAAATAGTGTGGGATGGGCCTGTGTGCCCCCCCCCCCACGGCCCTGGGGACCATCACCTCCCCGAGGCAAAGTGGCCCCAAGTGATTCCCCCACCAACCTGGGGATGGCCACCTCTCTGGGCAAAGTGATGATAATGGTGCCCCCATGCCGCCTCGGGACAACCATCTCCCTGGGGCAAAGTGAAATAACTGGTATAGGGGGGCCGCAGAACCCCCACTGCCACCTCCCTGGGGCAAATTGATGTTAATATATGCAAGGGGGCCTGTACAGCTCCCCCACAGCCCCAGGGACCGCCACCTCTCTGGGGCAAAGAATTAGTAATGTATGCAGAGGGGCCCACGTGGCGCTCCCGCCACCCCAGGGACCCACACCTCTCCAGGGCAAAGTAATGGTAATGTATCCAAGGGGCCTGCGCTGCTCCCTGCCGCCCCGGGGACTGCCACCTACCTGGTGCAAAGAACTAGTAATGTATGCGGTGTGCCCATGCGGCCCCCCCCCATGTCCCTAGGACCGCCACCTCTGCAGGGGAAGTGCAATAAGAAGGGGGAATGCAGGCCTTGAGGCGCCGCCCCCCCCCAGTTCTGTCACATTTTCTCTCTCCCTCGTCAATTGCCAGATAAAAGAATTGTCACAGAAAACTCTTCAGAAATGCCTCAAACGCTGTAAACGCAAGGAGTAATGAAGTAAATGGCATTTATAATGGCCACCGATCTAAAAAAAGAAGCTTGGATAGTTAGAGAGTCAGAGCCTCTGCCTCACAGTTATGGCAGGAATGTATGACACTTCCACAAAACACTCCCACCAGCGGAGAAGTACAGATTGAAGTGGGCGGATTGTAATGGGATGCCAGCTCACCGCTTGATTAGCCTGAAGAACATCTCCTAGAGCGCTGCTGCCAGTTGCGATAAGGCGACAAACCTCCAGAGAGGATCGAAGGTGGCAGTGCACGCAATCCCACTCCTCGCTGCCAGAAGTCTCCTTAGTGTTGCACATATTGAGCCAGAAATTGCGGAATACTGGTTCATAGCTTCCATTCAGGCAAGTACAGAAAAACCGCTAATGGTATCAGTTCCAACACACCCAACCCCAACATTCCAGGGTCATAACAAAACAAAGGAAGGAGGAGGGTACGGGGAAAAGAGGGAATGAGGATCATGGATGGGGAAATAAAGATAAACACGCACAAAACTATTAATATGTTAAAACATGAAACCCAACTACCTTTGAATTTTTCAAAAATGTTGCAGCCCTTGTTGTGAAATATCAGACCTCTGCATCAACTATTAACGTTCAGGAAGGACTTAGAAACCTGGCTTTTCATGTAACAGAAGTTGTATCGCAAGGTAAGGCGTCAGAAAGTAAAGCTTTTCAACACCAACCAACTTATTCTGAACAGGTTGTACCGTTTTACAGAATGAATAAATAAATAAATACATGTATGTGGCTTGTTTTCATTTCAGAGGCAAATTACACGATGCCAAGAAATGCTACCGATAAACGGGCATGGCTCTTCGGAAACAACAGGCCTTTTGCAATTTGCTTTTAATGACAAATGAAAAACAGGGCATGAAGATTCAGCTGAGAAAGTGCCATTGCAACATTTAGACAATATAGCTCAAAGATCAGGCAGTGGCTTAAATTAAAATATTTCCGCTGAACCCTGTCCTTGTGGCCCGTCCTAATACCAAACCACAATCATTACTCATCCATTCTTTTGCTAAGGAGAGGCTCAGTTTGACTCAACCTTACTAAGCAAAAAGCACAATCAGTCTAGTGCACATAGCCTGTCTAAAGACACAAGCAGGAATCATGACGTTTCTGTATGAGGGAAAGCAACTTTCTAAGACTGAGTTTCTTGTATTTATGCCTCCTTTGATTCAGGGGACTATTACGATGGTATTACTGTTTATCACGACTAAAGCGATAGTGACAGCAATGTTCCAAACCTCTTATCCCCTATGTAGACACGTGGCACGGCACTAATAATAACCACACAGAGACCTTGTTGGTTACTGCCACACTCGGAACTGCGTCACCGCAGTTCGTTCTTTATTTATAGGCTCGTGCTCCGTGCCCCTCCCGGACACGCCGAGCACGCTGTTAAGCACGGAGAGCCCGAGTGGCTCTCCGCTACATCTTTACATCTCCCCCATGTTTTACTCCACATGGACAGGGATTAACAAGACACACTTAAGCCATCAACGAAAATATGATCACACAAAAAGTTAAAACAAAACAAAAATTGAAGGAAATGTCCCAAACAACGAATAACTGAAAGCACATTAACTTTTGTCTCTTAACTCCCAAAGTCCTGGTGTCACTCACAGAGTCGGCTTTAAACAGCTGGAGGTCAGTTTACACTGTCTACGTCGTTCTTCCCACAGTGTGCTTGCAATAACAGACGACCCCGACACTTGATTTCCAAACAGTCATATTCAACAAACAAAATCTTTCAGCTGACTGTTTGGCACAGGATTCGGGCGCAGGTCATATCTCGTGCTTCTAGTTTTACCACTCCCATGTTCAAAAACAGAACTAGGCCGGGTCTGCTCGATCACCATTGGCTCAGCCACACCACTCCCTTCTTCGGTCAATGGCGGTGAATTAGATGTCATATCTTCGATTTCTCCTTCTTCACTACTAGACTCTCTTAGACCAGCCCTCTTGAAATGTGATACATTTCGTGTCACCCGTTGTCTCCCTTTGGCGGCCGTTATCATGGATCCCTTTATGCCAATTATTTCCCACACATCAGGTTCAAATGGCGTTCTGAACTTTCCTCCTCCTCGCCGACATCTCACTACTACTCGATCTCCTTCTTGAAACCCTCGATACTTAGCTCTCCGTTGGGCACTCGCCCGCAAATTAGTAGCTTCTCGCCGGCTCTGAGTGGCTTTGGCGTCTAAAACAGGAGGTTTCCATTTAGGACCTGAGGGAATGCAATCACGTGGAGACACTTTGAACATCAAGGAAGAGGGAGCACACCCAGTGGTGCTATGAGGCGTTTGACGGTAAGCACTCAAAAATTGGTACAGACATTGTTCACTGTCTTCCTTTCGTTCTACTCCAATTCTTAGAGCCCTGTTTAGAGTTCGCATAAACCTTTCCACGTCCCCATTTGCCTGAGGCCAATAAGGCATTATCTTCCGATGACGGATTGCTAGACCATCTAGGTATGACCTGAACTCTTGCCCTTGGAACGGAGGACCATTATCCGTTCGAATCTCGTCAGGCAGACCAAACAAAGCAAACGTTTTTTGTAAAACTGGACGTACATTTTCAAACGCTGTTGATGATACGACTTCCACCACTGGGAATTTGGTATATGAATCAATCAGAACAGCAGTCAATCTCCCATCCGGGAAACTTCCAAAGTCCATGCTAACTTTAGCCCAGGGTTTCAGAGTGGCCGGTTCAGTTACCACTGGACAACTTGGAGGCTCTATTGACGTAATGATGCAGGAATGACATCTCCCAACCATCTCATCAACCTGAGTATCCATACCCGGGAACCAGACTTTAGCACGCAACCTCGCTTTGGTTTTAGCCGCCCCTTGGTGCCCTTGATGAGCCAGCTCAATCACCCTCGACCAGAGACACTGGGGAAGCACGATTCGCCTTCCCCTCAGAACCAACCCATCGTTGTCGGTAGACAGCTCATCTCGCACTTTCCATATACTCTGCATAGCTGCCTTTTGACCAGGGCAGGACATGTGGGTCTTTTCCAGAAAATATTTCCACGTTTTGTGACTTAACGCTTCTTTGACATGACTTAACATAGCATCTTCTTGGGTTGCGTTTACAATGTCAGTTACAAGAAGAGCATTAGGACATGCCGCCTGCACAATCATGCTGACAAAAACTTCAGTACTTTCTTCGTCCTGTTCTTGATGAACATCAAACACCTGCGGAGACGGGTGTCGAGACAGATAATCCGCAGGATTATTAGCACCAGGGCGATATACGACCGAGAATCTATAAGGTTGAAGTAAAACCGTCCATCGCTCAATTCTCGGAGGTGCAAGACGTGTGCCACCTGTAAACAATGGGACCAAGGGCTTGTGGTCAGTCACCACTTGAAATTCATGTCCATATAAATACAGGTGGAAATGGCGGCACGCCCATCGAATGGCTAAGGCTTCACGCTCGATCTGAGCATATCGTGTTTCTACTGCTGACAATGCCCGACTGGCGTATGCAACAGGGATCCACTCTTGATGCCGCTGTTCTTGTAAAAGCACCGCTCCAAGCCCTACAGGGCTCGCATCCACCACCACTTCAGTTTTCTTACTGGGATTAAAATAGGCCATAGTCGCTTTATCGAGCAACGCATTTTTAATATCCATAAATGCTTGTTGCGCATCCTGAGTCCAGTCCCAACTGTGTTGCCCTTTCGTGAGTCGCCGAAGAGGTTCAGACATAGTGGCAAGCTGTGGTATGAACCTTCCGCAATATGTGGCCATTCCTAGAAAACTGCGAACTTCCGTTGGATTCTGCGGAACAGGCGCCTGACGGATTGCTTCCGCCTTTCGTGGGTCTACTTGCAGACCATCTTTAGAAAACACATATCCGAAAAACTCCACCGAGTTTTGATAGAAGGCACACTTCTTCTTGTGAAGAGTTAGCCCGGCGTCAGCCAACCGTTTCAATGTGGCCCTCAGATGACGATGATGCTCTTCTCTGGTCTTGGAGTATATCAAGATGTCATCACTTAAATTGATTACGCCTTGTAACCCTGACAACGTTTCTCGAATTGCATTCTGAAATACTTCTGCGGCTGACGACACTCCAAAACTTAGTCTCTTGTACCTTCTTAATCCCACATGTGTCGAGAAGGTAGTAATGTTCCGGCTCGCCGGATCCAGTTCTAACTGATGATACCCCGCATTGAGATCCAACTTTGAGAACCACTGGGCCCCAGTCAGATCCGCAATAATATCGTCCATAGTTGGTGTTATGTGTCTCTCTCTCCGGATAGCTTTATTTGGTAAGCGCATGTCAACACAGAGACGAATTGCTCCCGGCTGTTTCGGTTTTGGTGCTATCACCAACGGTGATACCCAAGGCGTAGGCCCCTCCACTTTTTCGATGACTCCTTGTTCTTCCAACAACTGTAACTCCTTCTCAACGACCGGCCTTAGATGAAATGGCACCCGACGATGCCGCAAAGCCACAGGGACCACGTTGTTGTCTACGTGTAGTTTGATGCGTTTTCCCTTCAAACGTCCAAGCCCCTCAAAGAGTTGGGGGAATTCCTGGAGAAGATGTTCCACTTGAGTGTCATATACCTGACGCGCAAAGAACACCAGCTCCAACTCTTCAGCCGTGTGACATCCTAGCAATGTGCCGCGATCCCCAGCCACGACATAAAACTTTGCCTCTGTTGATCTACTTCCACTGCTTACAGCCACTTCCACAGTTCCTTTGAGGGGAAGGGGGTCTCTCCCCCCATAATTATATATTTTAGTAGTAGTCGAGGTGATCGGCGGGGCAGGTACTAACTTCTTGAAAAGGGTTTCGTCCATAACATTGACAGACGCTCCTGTGTCAATGAGCACAGAGACCAGTGTGCCGTTGACGTGAACATCACTCATGGGTGGCGGTCTCTTTTTTCCTGGTCTGCCACCTGTAAATGATATTACAAAAATGTCCTCTTCTTCATCTTCCTCCAAGACCGAACCACTTGCTGTCGCATGATCCCTTGCTTCATCCGCACTTTTGGATACAGCTCTAACATTGATGTCTCTTCCTTTCTGTTCAGTTGGTTTGTTCTTCCTGGACCTACACATCTTCGCAAAATGATTTGGCTTACCACAGCGGTTGCATGACTGCCCTTTTGCCGGGCACCCTGCGTTTGGTCGATGTTCATAGCCACAGCTTCCACAGGCTCTCTCACCCGGTTTAGCAGGGTTCAGCCTCCGAGACGTTGCTTGACGTGTCTGGACGGCATCTACCTGTTCCTCTTTGACTTGGACTGGACGAATCGACGACGCAGCCGCTAATGACTGACCTCTCACGGCCGCCATGGCATCTGCTCGGACAGCTGACAACTCGTGTGACCTCGCCAGAATCAGAATATCATCAAGGGACATGCCCTGTTGCCGAAGAATGAGCTTTCTCAAGGCATTAGACCGACATCCTTGAATTATCTGTGCTCTTATTTCTTCTTGTTGGTTGAGTCCTGTACACGAACTCACCAGTTTTCTTAACCTGGCGTAAAACATGTCCATTGACTCGACCTCGGTCTGTTGCGCCTGTCTCAGCTTAAAACGTTCGAAATCGGAGTTAAGTTGAGGATCAAAATGCATATTCAAAGCGGTCACTGCTGCGTCAAAATCGTCTTTATCCCCTGTATTAGGGAGAGAATCAAAAAGCTCCTGTAGCTCTTCTCCACCCATCAGCAGCATTACAGACCTGCGTACTGCTCCATCTATCTCTCTGGTGGCACAAAAATAGTTTTCTAGGCGATTTATCCACAAACGCCACCTTGGTGCAGCTGTGGCTGGGTCAATCAGTTGGCTAAACGGTGGTAATGAAACAATTGAAGAGTGAAGACTATTATTCAGCTGTACCGGGAGTTGCAGATTCCCTGGTGGTTGAGGAGGATTGGCATTATTAGCATTGTCTTGCTGTGGGGCACTCATATTTGCACTCTATCAACACCTTGTCTTGCCAACGTTAACAATGTCTCTTTAGGTGTTTATCCTCTCTCTTTTTGTTTTTTTTAATTTGTTTTTTTTTTGTTCTGTTGTTCTTACTTCTTTTTTTTTTTTTTTTTTTTTTTTTTTTTTTTTTACACTGCTCTTTCCCTGTTATTTTCTTTCCAGGGGGCCCATCAGGCAGCCACACCCCTTCCTCTGTAGTCCTTTGGTATGTCTTCACGTCCTGATTTTTTTTTTTATTTTTTTTATTTTTTTATATACGCGCCTTCCCCTTCCTTAACGAAGGCTTTCTTAGCCTCGGGGAAGACGCGAGTCGAATTTCTTCGTCCTCTCTACACAGAGACGCTCATAAACAGAGCGCTCTGCCGAGAGGACACGCGCGTTAGTTACAGCGCGTCCGTGTCAGCTGATTTCCCGGCACCAACACACGGCCGAAGGCAGGGCGCCGTGACACGCGATCAGCTGTTCGCTCCGCAGCCAGCACACGCCTGGAGGCGGGGCTCTGGATGGAGCGACTCGCTCCACGGCTCAAACCTCGTCTGGGGGCGGGGCAGGGCTCACCGTATTAGGCTTCCCGACCGGGGAGCCGAGCTGCCTTTTTTTCTTCTTCCGACGCGACGGGCAGCACGAAGCGACCGAGCTTCACCGACGGCCTTCGCCTCTTCACCGCGGCCGACACCGCACCACTTTTTCCTTTATTGGCTGACACTGCACCACGTTTCGGGTACGTTTCCCTCACCGCTATGCCTTCCTGTTTATTTTTGTAAGGACTACTAACGCAATGGTTCGTATCCCATTCTCGTCGCCATTGTAGACACGTGGCACGGCACTAATAATAACCACACAGAGACCTTGTTGGTTACTGCCACACTCGGAACTGCGTCACCGCAGTTCGTTCTTTATTTATAGGCTCGTGCTCCGTGCCCCTCCCGGACACGCCGAGCACGCTGTTAAGCACGGAGAGCCCGAGTGGCTCTCCGCTACATCTTTACACCCTAGTTAGGAGCATTAAAGATTGTGATTTCAAGTGCCCTATCTCTTCTAGGTTATGACCTAAAGTTTCACCCAGGCTAGCATAATAATGGCATCTGGTAAAATACATTTTGACAAACAATATTCATTTTAGGTTGGTGCTTTATTTAGAAACACGCTGCCATAGAGGGACACGATGTTGATAAGGTCCAAATCTAGTTCTCCATTTCTTAAGTCTATGAGGTCCCTAAGCGTCTTCCTGACCTAAAGGGGAAACTAAAACATGTGAACAATGTAATGTCAAACACATCGAGACATGCATGACATGTATGGTGAAGTGCAAGACTTGCTGTGTCTATGATCAAATATTTCCCAAACAGCAAACTTTTACGTGTGAACGTATGCCTCAATCGATACTATTTTTGTTACATGCCAACAATCAATGTTTATAGGGATCCTCTCGCTTCCTTGAATATAACTGTATTTTCACATTGTACCACTTATGATTCCCTAAATACTACATTTCTCTTGCATGTCAGTACATTAACTCTCCTGAGCACTCATGGCCCCTACCACCACTTCCATAGTCCCTAATACCTGAATCAGGCTTGCAGAGCGCTTTGAAGTGGCCTGAGTGTATAAACGCCACTTAAGAAGCTTACCTGTCATCAAGTTGAGTCAAAGGCACAGGACGCCTGTCACTGACCCAGAAAACACACAGCCATAATCTGGCCCTCTACAGCTGAAGCAAATTTCTCTCTTTCCGAGACATGAATTTTACTGTCCCAAAGACGACATAGGCATCCAAAGCAGAGATGTAACTTGAGGCTGAAAACCAATTGCTTTGTTTTTTAAGGAACTAAAGGAACTGCATTAACCAGAAGTATCTACTCAGGCGGGTGAATAGTCGGGTTGATATTCCCCTTGTTTTCATTATTTTCAGTTTGAAACAGGAACTAAAGTTACAGGACTTGCTGGTTTCATAACAATCAGAAGTTCATTTTTAAAGATTTGAGAGACGACTAAAATAGAATGCATGAATAGTTTGTTCTGAGGAAGGTGGCAAAAATCAAGAGAATTCATGAAACAATTTATCGAATTTGCGCTGACGCTGCTGTTTGGTGAAAGTGGGTGGAAGGTTTGTGATCAAACAGCTAGGTTTTATGTATTATGTGACACATTTGTAATTGTAAAACAGTGCGTAGGCGGATACATTCCAAATATATGTGATGTATGTGTAATTTTGATTGTTAGCATATTTTGTAATAAATTATTCGAATGTCTTATAGACGCATCTTAAATATGGCGCAGTCACACTGCATTTAACTTTCAAGAGCACTACATTAAGTGGAGAGACAGCTGTACCATCAGAAGATGGAGAACTCTTGGAGAAAGTACTGCATGCTATATTGTACCAATAGTAAGGCCCTAGATATTGCACAGATTATTCAGAGACATTGAAACAAAGACACAGGGACATGGAAACAGGAACAGTGCATCGTGACCTAGACACCACAAGGATCCTGGCACAAGAACTCTAGGAAACTGAGAACTGGACACATATTGGGACATGGGTAGGCAGTAACAGTGACACTGGAACACCGTCAAACTGACACAGTGAAGTTAGCACACTGGCAAAGAGCCAACAAATCAAGGACAGCTATAATGACACCAACACCAACACTCAGACTCGGGCAGTGGGACACTGGCACAAGGGACATGCACAGTGACACTTATTTTATCAGCCTTTATAAGCAGAAAAGCCTCAGGTGATCTTACCAAAATTCAAACTGCAAAGAGCAATTAACACAAACTCTTCAACAGTGAACGCGTCACTCATTCTACTATCTTACCAGACATACTATCTTACCTAAAATATGAGGACTACTAATGAGCCATACGCGTCTGCACATAGCAGGTGACATGTCAAACCTTCCAGCTGCTTTCTCCTTTGGAAAATGTTGATATTGTCGAAGAAAAACATATGTCAGCCCTGCTGCAAAGAGTTAACACTGACCAACCAGAGAACAACGTAGATACTGAAAAGTGTTGATGCTGTCCAATAAATGTACAGCACGCCGTTTGAAAATTGTTTGTCCTGCCCAAGACAGGTATAACAGCAATCTTAAGAAGTTTAAGTACTGTGCAATACATGTACAGCAGTCTTTCTGGGAAGTGTTGGTTCTGCTCGTGGAATGCCTCCTGATAGACGTCGGCAAAGTTGGCAACAACAGCCTAATAAACGTATGGACGCTCTACAAATGCCATCCGTGCTGCTACCCATTGGTTCCAACCATCCAAGAACAAATGATCCTATCTTTCTAGAGTGTGCATGATTGTCTAGTGTAAATAATCTAGAGGGCATTTACTTGCTAAAGTAGTAACCCAGTCCAACTGTCTATCTTGGCACCAAAAGCAGGATTAAAAATAGGCAATACCACGTCGTGACAGCAACTTAACTCTTCCCTATTCAACTGATTGTGGAAAGGAAATGTAGAAGCAGTAGACTGTGGCCATCGGAAATAGATAATGGTACAAACTATGGAATTAAAAATAGTTTACTACATCATCAATATTCGATTCAGCAAGACATTACACCTTATGACAGAAACGTGTTTAAAGAGCCAACCCATTGGTTAGTTCAGCAACAATACTGCAAATTTCATGGACCTACTTCAAACATATCATGTTCTAAACAATGATTTTTTTTTTTTTAATCTTTATCCAAGATGGCCGCCGAGACAGACATACCTCGAGGAGCTCCTGAGGGACAGGATCACAGTTTGTGAAAATCCTGGTCTTTTTCCCTCTGCACGCCGACTCTGCCGAGGATCAGATGTTTCTCTGGACCCTGCCTACATCGAGGTTGACCGCTTCTCTGGTCTCGCAGGCAGGCTGCCTTCTTTGCCTGCTCGAGACCGCTACTGACCCAGGTCTCCATTCTTGGAGATCAGCCGTGTCCCTGGTCTCGCCAGCAGGCTGCCATTCTCTGCCTGCTTGAGACCAACACAAGCTCCGGTCTCCACTTCGCCAGAGCCACGACTCCGGCTCCAGCTTGGGACGGGATGCCTGCCCACCGTTGAGACTGCCTGCTCCTCCGACTCCTGGAGCCGGAGCCGGGAAGATTACTGATGACTAGACTTTGCCCGGTGCCTCGTTTCGGGCTCCAGCCGCCGTGTCAGTCCACCTCAGGGCGGCCCCTCCGACTCACGGTGCTGGATTCAGGCGGACCCCAGGAGTCGGGTCCCCTGCTTAACCCACGCCGCAGGTTTCCGGTTCACCGCACTGGTCCTCTACAGGGCCCCACTTCTTTCTCCTGGATTTGGATCCCGCCTCCTTTCGGCTGGCTCCTGCCTTGGGGATTTTGCCCTGATCTCACCTAGCTCTTGTCGGCTGACCCACACTCAGAAGCCAGCCATTTATTTCGGACTCATGGTGTTGACTCCACAAGTCGAGAGCCCCGTTCCCTCCGAGTTGGAGGTTTCATTCTCCCTATCGGAGCCCTTGCTTGCCGAATGCCGGAATCCTGGCCCTCCTTGACGCCTTACCAAGGACCGAACTCCTGGATCTGGAGCCCCCGGTGAGTTCTATCCTCGTTTTCTACCGGGATAATCGTGCTGCCTCTGCCCTGTTTCCCCGTTTGGACCTTCTTTTGACCTTCCTTTGACCATCACTGCTTTCCAGGGAAAGCAGTTTACGGTGAACCACATCCAGGTAAACCTTTACTGGAATAACCTCTGACCTTTTCTTGTCTGAGACCTGTTGACTTTCTTTTCCCAATACTCATGGCTGATGCACTGTAACCCTGTTGTCCCTCTCCCCACCTCCCCCTGGGGCCATCTTCCTCCCCTGAACTAACGTCGGTGGGACCAGTGTAGCTCTTGCGAGATGCAAGCCGTCCACCATTAATTCATCCTTAACTAGTGGTTACCCTCCTCCCACCCTCTCACACAAGATCGTTCCGTGTCCACCTCACACTCAGCACTGGCACTTTAATCTGGATCTCCCTAGTTCCTACACCCAACACAATCTGTAGTACTACTTAACCCCTTTTCGAGCATCTTTACCTAGGTAGGATGAACATTCTACTGAAGACCCCCCACTCCCCGTCTAGTGCCCCAACCCCGGTCCGCCTACCTTGCCCAAACCTCTACCTTCCACCCCCTCTAGCGACCTTTTTAGCCCGATTACGAGCACTGGCCTTTCACTAGCACATCATGTCGATCCCCACAGGACCAACTATCTCACCCATCTCCTCCTTCCTTAAACCCCACGGGCTCAACTCCTTCTCTATATCCCCCCCTAACCACCTCTCCTCCACTGCGCTGAAAAACTTTAAGCACAAACTTATCAGGCAACACCCGGAGCTACTTATTGCTGACACCTATTACAATGCTCATAAAAGCCCGAAAAAGACAGATCTTATCTTCTTCACTAAACGCCCTCTAGCTGGAACACCCTCCTCACTAGCCACCTCCTCCCCTCCAAAACTACCAACATCTCATACGGCTGCAAACTCTCAATCTCCACATCTCCCTCGTTCAAGGGAAACGTCATCATCTCCATCTTCAGAAATTGAACCATCATGATTCAAGATAATGACACTAACCTCCGTGCTTTTGAATCCATATTCCCTTCTTTAAAGCCAGCCCTCCCACACCCTCAATCCCCCCTTAGCCCCTCAGCAATCCACTCTACCCCCACAACCCACCCAACACCATCCCCTGCTCCCCCTCCGCTCCCAAAGTCTCCAGCCACATCCTGATTGACCCACCCATCCCCATCAACCCCTCTCCCCCTGACCAGGCCTCATACTCCCCTAACCCTAAAACCCTCAATCACAACATCTGTTCAGGCTCCCCATCCCACACCTCCACTATCCTCTCACACAATACCTTTTCACCCCCGAACCTCTCCAAGACTCCCCCAACACTGTCTCCCCTCCCAACCCCCTTCCCCCTCATCCCACCAACAGACTAGACTTGATGAACCGTAGAGATCCTCATTTTCAGCCCTCCTCCCCTACCACCTCTAACCCACTCCCTGATACCAATCCCAATCACTCCACTACTGCCTCCTATAACCTACTACCCAGGGATCTTAAAACCCATCAGAAACAGTCGCTTCAGACCCCAGCAAAGAGGAACCTCATCTCCCACTCCCCCACCTCCAAACCCACCTCCTCCTCAAAATTCTATGAACGGCTCTCCAATCTTGAATCCCAACTCAAACTCATCATACAGGGCATCAACATGATAGCGAGAAGCCTCAACCCACTGATGCACCCCTCCCTGACCCAGACACACATGCCTTCGCTGGACATGAACTCCCCACAGAGTCTCTTCTGGCCCTCCAGACCCTTCCACCTAAACACCTCGAGACCAAGAAGAACAATCTCTCCTTTATCTCACAATGAAGCTATTAAACTCGCTCATTCTTACAACCCGCTCCTACCCATCCCGAATCCCCCCTCCAACATACAGGTCATCACTGGCCTAGGGAGACATCACATACAGCCTTCCTCACCCAGACCCCCCGCTCACCTCATTAATATCCCCTCAATCCCTTTGAGGCCAGACCCCAAGATCTATTTGCATACTAACTGCATGCTCATAAACTGCAGATCAGCAGTCAAACACGCTACGGATCTTGCTGATGCCATCCTCAATCATAACATTGACATTGCCTTCGTCACAGAAACCTGGCTGACAGCACTCTCACAACCGATCATGGACATCCTCGTCCCTCCCGGCTACTCAATTTCCAGCAAAGAGAGAAAAGACCGCCCGGGAGGAGGCATTGCCATCATCCACAAAAATATCATAGAAATAGAGTTAAAAGACTCATTCAACTACAACTCCTGTGAACACCTTACTGCCTCCATAAAGACTAGTGACAATTCCAAGGTGACCTTCCACCTTCTCTACCACCGACCTGGTAACACTCACGCTTTTGCTGACCACCTAGCTGACCTAATAACGCATTGCTCCATCTCCTGCCCCAACTTCATCATCTTGGGTGACCTCAACCTCCGCTGGAATGACGAGAGCAATGCGCTCATCCAAACCCTAAATGACCTTCTTCACAGCAACAACCTTTCCCAACATTGCAAGGGCCAAACCCACATCAAAGGTGCTACACTAGATGTGATAATAGCGCATAAAGACTCACTCACGATTGATGATATCCTTCCTGTAGACTGGTCAGATCACCACATCATCCTTTTCCATCTCAACTATATCGCCCAACTCACTACCCCTTCCCAAAAGACACTTAATTGGAAAAGGAACATTAGCCAAATCCCTTTATCTACTCTGGAAGAAAAAATCACCTCCCTTCTACCTCCCCCTTCGTCCAGCCTCTCAACGACGGAGTTAACCACCCACTTGATCAGTTAGCCCCACTAAAACTGAAAAGGTTGAGAAACACACCATCCAGAGCCTGGTTCAACAATGATCTCATTTTAGAAAGAAGACAACTGAGAGCAGCCGAAAGACTCTGGAGATCCGACCCTTCCTCCACCCACCTGGAGCAACTCAGAAGAGTACGGAGAAGCTACAAAAAACACATATACAATGAAAAAAACTCCTTCTTCCGCAATGCTCTAGACAGAGCCAAAGACCGCCCTAAGGAGCATCAACATCATCAAACAACAAACTACTAAATCTACTCTCAACCCCTTACCTGCAACCACAGACACTTGTGTCAATTTTGCCAATTTCTTCAACGATAAAATCAACGAGATTGAGCTTTCCCTAGTACTGGATTCCCCTCCTAGAAAAGAGCAACCCCCTCCCTCCACTAACAATTTTATCCCTGTTCCATCCCTCTCTGTCAAACCCGCCTCTCAAAACTGAAACCTATCTCCCCAACCAGATGCAGCTGTCGACCCCCACCAGCTGGGGATCCTTCCAACCCCTCCTGGTATCAGACATCTCCAAACTTATGTCCTCCTCCAAAACATCCTCCCACCTAGCCGACCCTCTCCCTTCTTCCCTGGCAAAAAAACTCCACCAGTCCCTCTCCCCGACATGGACTAAGATCATCAACAGCTCCCTTCAAACCGGCGTGATTCCGGACTGCCTAAAACTAGGCCAAATCACGCCGATTCTAAAGAAACTAGGAGCCGACCCCAACAACCTCCATAACTACAGACCAGTCTCTAAACTTCCCTTCCTTGCCAAAACTCTAGAGAAATGTGTTCTCCAACAACTAACCCATCATATTGATAATAACAGCCTCCTCAACCCTCTACAATCAGGTTTCCGTAAAGGTTGTAGTACAGAATCAGCCATCCTCAACATAGTAGATGACCTCCACAACTCCCTTGACTCCGACCGACCCTGCCTTCTGATTCTCCTTGACCTAACAGTGGCCTTCGACACTGTCGACCACAATCTCCTTCTGGACTCTCTCCAGAAGAGACTCAGCATTGAAGGTACAGTCCTCCGCTGGTTTTCCTCCTTCTTACAAAACCGAAAGCAACAAGTAAAACTTCTGACCTCAACCTCACCCACCTCATTAATTACCAGAGGAGTCCCCCAAGGATCTGTCCTCTCTCCCACTCTCTTTAACATCTACATGGACCCTCTTACCTCCCTTCCATCTCTATGCTGATGACACACAACTTTATATTGAAATGTCCTCTTTAGAAGATATCCACTGTCTGAACAACACCCTTAAAGAAGCCCACTGTTGGCTTTCTCATAACCATCTCAAACTAAATCAAGATAAGACGGAAATACTCCTCCTTTCGAAATCAAACCAGCTCCCTCAGTTGCAAGAATGGCTAAAATCCATTGACACTCTCAAATGTACTCTCACCCCGTCTAACACGGTCAAATCTCTGGGAATCTCTCTGGACTCCAACTTGACTATGCAGGACCACATCAAGAAGAACGCTAACAACGCTTTCCTCAGCCTTAAACTTCTGCACAAAATCAAATCCTTCATTTCCCAGGATGACCTCAAACAGGCCACTCAAGCACTGGTACCCTCAAGACTAGACTATGGGATCTCCATCCTTACCGGCACTGACAAATCCCAACTTGCCCCTATGAGGTCCACTCTTCATGCAGCTGCCAGACTGGTGACGGGAAATAAAAAATTTGACCACATCTCCCCGGCCCTGAAGAGTCTTAAATGGCTCCCGATTGAGGCCTGTTGCTCGTTCTGCACTGCTTGCCTAACACACAAAGCCCTTCACACTGGGAAACCAGAATACCTCGCAAAAAAACTCTTGAAAGCTGGTCAAACTAGATCTCTAAGAAGCACAAACTCCTTCCTCCTCCTCCTGCCAAAATCCAACATGCAAAAAACTTGGTCATGCTCCTTCTCAAACAACGCGCTGAGAATATGGAACTCCATACCCATCCACATCAGATCTAACCCTTCCCATCAGATCTTCAAGAAGTTACTTAAAGAATACCTCCTAAACCAACCTCCACACCAAAAAGAATCTCTCACCCCCCACCCCACCACTGCCAGATCGCTATCCTTTTGTTCATGAGATGCCTTCTGTATAACCGGTCTGTAATGTGATTCTTAAGTTTTTCATGTGTTTTTCATGTGTCTATTATCTATACTGTTGTAAAGCGCTCTGATACCCTCTCGGTCTTGCCAGCGCTATAGAAAACTCTCAAATAAATAAATGACTAATTAAATCCTAGTGTACTACTTATAGTAACTGTTTCTTGTCCTGTGCAAAGCACTGCAGCTGTTAGAAAGGTGCATTGACACTTTTGGATAAACTCTCCTGGAGTGCAACGAGTCAATTTTTGGAGATTGCAGAGGAATGGTCCTTTCCTCACGTGCGCACCCGTGAATTTGCATGCCACAAGGTGGACCGATTGCATGTAATATATATATATATATATATATATATATATATATATATATATATATATATATATATATGTGTGTGTATTGGTCCCGGTGAGTCGGTGTGCCCCTTCCCTATAATTTTTAAATGTAGCCCTGGGAAGATGGTGGTCCCCGGGGCCTGAGAGGTTCACGCGACCCCCCTACCCATTTTTTAAAATATCACCAGGGAGGTGGTGGTCCCTGGGGGCCCAGGTCATCGCAACCCCCATACTTTTTATATTTAGCCCGGAGAGGTTGTGGCCCCAGGGCATTTAAGAGCCCTAGGAGGGGGGCTCTGTGCACTCCCCTCCAATTTAATAATTTTGCAAATGTCCCCAAGAACTGGCCCACCTGGGTGCAAAACAATTTAGAAGCGCAGGAGACTGCTTTTTTATTTTTGGAAAAATCTGCAGACCCATCCAAGGATTTTTCTGAATCTGTAAAATAAAAAAAACTTTTTAGCCTTTGCGGGATCCCAGAGAGACCCCTGCACCAAGGCTAGGGGGTCAGGGTATTCCTACCCTAGCCTCTTTTCTGTTTTTTTGGTGTTTTTCTTTTGGGACTCTGCTTCAGCTGAGTCCCAGAATGGCTGCCGACACTTCCTGGTTGAAGTGTTCGCAGCCTATCAGATCTCAGCATGAAATCTCCAGGATCAGTAGATCCTCTGCGACCCTAGATATCTATATTTTTTTAACTTTGAATATCTCTAAAACTACTGAACGGATTTACACCAAATCACAAAAGGCACAATCTGCGGACCAAGATCTAGCTTCCTGCTTTATTTGGTGCAATGCTGTTTAGCAGTTCGGGCTGTAATTGTGTTTAAAGATCCTATGGGAATTAACATGAAAAAAACACTTTTTTTTACCACCCCCTTTTTCTTAGCCCCCCACCTTGATGGATCACTCCGAAACCTTCCATGCCCAAGAAGACCCTGTAGGACACTTTTTTTGGAAAAGCTTGAGAAGATTCATCAAACTGTGCTAAAAATATAGGCAAGTCACAAAAAAGCTTTTTCTATGGAAACTAGGCCCTAACTATAATTAGAACATTGGAATGCTGGGGGCTCCATTGAAAACAATGGAGTGCTGCAGGCTTTTACTGGCTGGTAAAAGCCCGCAACGCCAACATTCCAATGTTCGCTTTGTTCACAGCAACAGCTGTGAACAAAGCTTCACGGGGCCCGAGGGGATATTAATCCTCTCGGGCTCCGTGAACATTTTTTTTTTTAATAGAACATTCTGCCCTGAGTGGCAGAATGTTCTAATAGCCTTAGAACCCGCCGTAGCGGGCTCTACCGGCTATTAAAGTCCCTCTCCCTTGTTAAATGCCTTCGGCTCAGGCATTTAACGCGGGGAGCGGGCCTTTAATAGCCGGCGGGTTCTAAGGCTATACTATCTCCTAGCATCCAGTCTGTAACATGACTCACTAGGAGCTGTGTGCAAATCCCATTTTTGAACATACTGCAAAGAGAGGAGCTGCTTCACTTCCACCTAAGGGGATTTAGTGAAGACTAACTTTACATGCTGAATCTTTCTATAGTTTTTGAGTCTGAAGCACAAGTGTATTTTCATTTTAAATGCATCTTTGCTGATGCTGCCATTGACATAGCTTTGCTGAGTAAGTCCCTAGCACCCAGCTATTAGGTCCTGATGCTTGTTCATACAGCTGGCCAGAACAGTTAGTTTGGAAGGCGAAGGAGCCAAGAACTTTCAGTGTGTCATTGGAAGCCTGGTGCACATGCTGGGGAGGTGTGCCAAATGTGTGGTCTATGGCTGGAGGATTTGGAGGCCTGTTACTCTATTTGTAGCAGGGTTCTTAGTGGCTATTAGAAAGAGTGCAAGCGTACAGGAGAATGTGAGTGAAGAAAACAGACCACGTGCTGTAAAGCACAAGTATAATGAAGTATCTTTGATTGTATCTGCAGAAGGAGTGCACTAGGCAGATAGGGTGGGAAATCCTCTTCGTCCAGAAGGATGGAAGTGATAGAAGGAATGAGGGTGACCTACTTGTGGCGCAACGTTATATAGCCACGGTGTTATGTGTCAGGAAGACTCACCCTGAAGGCATACCCAGAGTTAATTACATCCCCACATGTGATACAGAAAGCCCACCGCTCGTCCTGTTACATGGGTTTGAAGGGAGCTGCTTGTGGAAGCAGGATCAGGGAGACAAAATGGCGTGGCTGTGTCTTTTCACTGCTGGAGACAGGTGGCGAAAAAGGCTCAGGGAAAACAAAGGGGGGTGATATAAATTTATTATGTTGGGGAAATTGGGTAACGCGGAGCAGAAATGCGGGAAGGCTTGCCAAGAGAATGTAGGCCGGAATTTATGGTGGAATGGTACAGACGAGGGATAATGGGGACCAGTAGCCTTGGAAACTGGTAGGTCTTATTTTGTGAAGTAATTGTAGAACATCAGACAATTTGGTTTTTCAGTAGTCCTAATGCGGTATTGGTAGATCTTAATTCAGGAGAGATTGATGGAGGAGCAGAGGGAGGGACCATCCGGAATTTACCTATACGCCCAGAAAAGCTGAAGTCAGTTAACGAGGAAAGCTGAAGAGAGCGAGACATCTGACCCAAACAAGGTGTGTTGTTTTTTTTATAGGGTAGGGGTTTTGAAATTAATTTAATGAATTAGCTTGATGAACATACTAGAATGCAAGTCGCAAGAGCCGAAGATGCTAAAATGTAAGCTTCATCCTGCTTCCATAATAAAGCGGCAATTTCCACTGGCCCAAAGTGAGTCCATTTGGTCTGTCCTTCCCAAAAGCATATGGATCACACTGTTATGTCATATTTTACAAAAGTACAGACTGTAACTCAAGCCTTTGCAAGGGCACTTGATATTTCAAATAATAACTTCCTAAATGAACTAATAGATTTGGTTTCAAACAATTTAGTTGTGATTGCCCCCGCTGCATTAATTACTGGAGTAAGCGGTTCTGCTCCGAGTATAATGAAACGCGCCATTTTTAAAAATTCAGTAGTCTGCCCAGAAAGGTTACACTCGCCTAAGACCACCATGAGAGCACTTAATTAGTAATCAGGTAAACTGGAACTGCAGAATGAGAGTTTACAGACTTTAGCGACTTATGTAGCAACAATTGATAACACAATGGATAAATTGTTTATTGTTATTCCTGTGAAAATAATTCAAGCAACATGTTCACACGTGCGAATATTTCGGAAGTTTATCTCTCAGATATGTTGCAGCGTTTGGTGGATAATTTGAAATATTTTCGGTCGGCTGCTTATGAAGCAGCCAAAAGTGTTATGAGATACCATGTTAAGTGGGGTGAATCAACAGGTTAGGAAGAGTGCCATGGGCCCTATTGCAGTTAAGAAAAACTGGGGTGTAGTGCAGTGTACACTAAGGTCTCCGGAGCCAGTGACACTGTGAAGGCTGTGATATTCATATATACGCCCCCAAGTGGGTGTGGGGGCTTGGGTGGTTATTAAATAATGTTTATGTAAATGTGAGCCAGGTGGAGTAATCAGCCAATTATATGACACGTTCTATTTAGAAACAAATGATTCATTTTAAATCATCGTGATATTAATATCAGTTTGGTGGGAGATTCACATTTGATTCAAGCTCTGAATGAGTCTGAAATCGAGGGCCAGCAGGACAATATGTGGGTCATACCTCAATGTGTTGCAGATGCTCAAAGGCCAGTACTGATGGGTAGAAAGTTAAAGGGCAGAATACATTCACTTTCATTGAGCGCTTTGACAGTTCACACAGCTTCAGATTCACGGTATATACGCATGTTTCAGTCAGTGGAGGGCGGCACTTTGTTACATCATCCCACCTATACCACTGTTTGACATGAGAGTAAATGTAAGAGGATAGAGTGACCCCTTTCCACTGGTAGTGTACTTTAATAGTGAGACAGAGAAAGGTAGTCCTTTGCAGGCAGTGTGGAGGAATGGTGCAGCTTCTGATCCTTGGACATGTACTTCCAGAGATCAGAACCAATTCTACATGTTTTAATGGCTAATACAGGGTCTCCGTAGATTCCTCATTAAAACATGTAATGTCATCTGGCTGGAGCAGACATTTAAAAATTCTTAATGTTGATCAAATACAAAGTGATGCCAGCATCAGCGTCATAGGCCACCACAGGTTCTCAATAACATCTTAGAGCCACAAATTAGTATCACAAGTCTGGTAAAAGGAATAATTGCCAGAGGGTGAATGGTGCTGCCAGTCCTTAAGGGATGTGGTGGAATATTGGGCATCCTGATTAGTTCCATGGCATTCTGCATTCCTAAAAACTCAAATTATCCCTAGTTTTCTGAAGGGTTTAACACCACACCCATTGTTGGAGAAGGACAATGTTAAGAATCCAAGGAATTACCATGTAATTGCAGTCCTTGACATAGGTGCAAAGAATCAAGTCAGACATCTTCTGGGTGATCTTGAAATTTGGGCGAGAGACAATAACGATTTCCTTCTAATCAAGCCGGGTTCTGTGTGAAATTCAGAACTTTAGGCAACATCCTGGGTGTTTCGCTGCTAGCCATCATTATTTCTACGTCATCAAGATAAGACTTTTAGGCCCATATTTATACTTTTTGACGCAAACCAGCACCGGCGCTGGTTTGCGTCAAAAAATGTACCGCCGGGTAACGCCATTCCTACGCACCAGGCGGGCGCCTTATTTAAGGATTGACGTTAGCCGGCGCTGCGGGCTGGTCAGAGTAAAAAAAAATTACTCAAACCAGGCAGCGCCGGCGTAGGGAAAAATGAGGGTTGTGCGTCAAAAAATGGTGCAAGTCAGGTTTGAGTCAAAAATCATGGCTCAAACAGGACTTGAGCCATTTTTTTGATGCACAACCCCCTTTGAAATTACTCCTGTCTTAGCAAACCCAGGAGTCATGCCCCCTTGCCCAATGGCCATGCCCAAGGGACTTATGTCCCCTGGGCATGACCATTGGGCACAGTGGCATGTAGGGGGCCCAAGTTAGGCCCCCCCATACCACTTAAAAAAAAAAATACTTACCTCTACTTACCTGGGATGGGTCCCCCCATTCATGGGTGTCCTCCAGGGGTGGGCGATGGTGGCAGGGGGTGTCCCTGGGGCCAGGGAAGAGCACCTCTGGACTGCTTCCATGGTCAGAGACCATGGAAGTGAGCCCACAGGTCCCTTAATGCATGCTCTGACCCAGGTGTTAAAAAGCGGCACACATCAGGCTGCGTGCCGTTTTTTAAGGCCTCCCCCCTCCTGTGCGTCAAAATGACGTGGGAGTATAAATAAGGCGCACAGGCCTTAAAGTCAGTTTTGGGACAGGAACGCCTACCTTGCATGTCATTAATGCAAGGCGGGTTCTGGCATCCAAAAAATGATGCAGACTGAGGATTTTTGACATCCGCAGGGTCGGACGTCATAATATAAATATGGTGCACCGTTTGCACTGAATGTGCATCAAAATTTTTGATGCGCATTTGGGGCAAACGGAGTATAAATATGCCCCTTAGTCTGCTTTATAGATGACACTGTTGCTTGTGACGGCACAGGCAGAACACACTTTTGGAGAAAGCCTCATGCATGAGCATAGAGGACACACTGTTAAAAGGCATTCAAGCTTTCTCTGATACCACCAGGAACTATGTTAAACTAGGGAAATGGCACCATGTCTTGAATTACATAAATACAAATAGAAAACTGAAGAGGGGTAGCTTCTCACATCCCTGTGTTCAGCCTTTATGCTATGGATCTGTCTTGGCTAAGGCGAATCCCGTCCCACCAAAGTTTAAATACCTTCATATACAGATAACCTGTAATATATAATATATTTGGAATATAGCTGGAAGATTACAGCTCTGCAAGGTATAATCTGGCAACATTTTAAACATTAAGGGGCATATTTATGAGCCCCTTGCGCCACTGGAGCGTCACTTTTCACGCCGCTGCGGTGGCGCTATGCCCTGTGATGTATTTACAAGGTGGCATTAAGCCGCTTTTTGTGGGTTAACACCACCTTGTAAATATGGCCCCTTCACACGCAGCCCTTTGCACGGAAGGGGTGTGCAATGGGTGGTGCTGCGGGCGTGCCACAGCGACACCCACTGCATTTTTACGCTGCCTCAGATTTACAATTTTCCTGAGACAGGGCCAAAATCTAACGCCACCCCGGGGTAGCTTTAGAGTGGCACAAAGAGGAGAAATGCTTTCATTTCTCCTCGTTTTTTGCTCTTTGTGTGTGTGCTGCCTTTTGCAGCACACGTAGAAAGAGCAAATCGCCATTCAAGATTGTTTTTGTGCAGGAAGGTGTTCCTGCACAAAAACAATCTCCCCCTCAACGCAGCCATCCTTGCACTACGGTGCAAGGGTGGCTGCGCTGGCAGATGGCAGCAAATTTAGCGCTAGTGCAGGGGGAAACACGGGGTTGCGCTGTACTCTAATAAATACAGCGCATCGCTGCGTTTTGAAAATAACGGTACACAACGCTGCAAAATTTGGCGCAGCGCCGCGCTCTGTCATTTGACAGTAAATCTGGCCTTAAGAGTGCATCATTGACCTTCGCGCACATCAGATGAAATGCAAAACTCTATAGGCTATCTGCTTTATCAATCACAAAGATCATCAGCATGAAGAACTTGCCTGCACTAATGTATGGAATGGAAGCCTTCCAAGCATAACTGCACAAGTGGTTTGACACGGCTCAATGTGACATTTTAAGGAACTTTTTTCACTCCCTGATTTAACTAGCATAGCGTACCAGCACCTTGAATTTGGGGTCCTTAGGAAAAATCTTGTGAACATGATGAGCAATGTTGCAAATGACACCGCAAAATTATTGAAAGTACAAATTTGTTGATGTTATTGTTTACCATTATCAATTGTATTATTTGTGTGTTGTAGGTATCATTTTTCTAGAGCCATTTTACCTTTCAATTCCTGAAGACCGTGAGTTCTGAATGGACTGACTGACTGTCTGTGGAACCCACACATAGCTGAAAGAAACTCTGCAAACTCCTTAGGAAGCTCCCCTTTGAGTGGGTGTTAAAGGAACTATCCGGTGTTCAGTCCTGCATCTCTAACAATCACTAACAGACACTCGGCAAAGTTGCTTTGTTTGCTGACATCAGCAAGGGGTTTGACCCCTTTACATGACAGTTTACTCATAAAGAAATCTGACTACCGTGGAAGTGCAGAAGGCATGAGCTTGCAAGCAGAAGTACATTTTTTCCACTAACAATGTGGCCTAATTTGAGGTGTTTTAAGAAAAACACAGGCAGTAAACTAAGGTAATAGAAACCGCGATGGAGACAGCATAACTGTCTCACAATGTTCTGATTGAGAAATGTCCTCTGTACTATCACTTATCATACTTTCAGATATGAGGGGCGGGCAACATTAAACTTATGAAACAATCTAGGTGATGGTACGTTTGAGTGCTCTCATCATTATAGGTGCTGCACGGCTGGAATCCAGATACAACACAATAGGTCATCCTTGAAGCACACTGCATGACAAGAACTTTTAACATGAAGTCAGATGGGATTGTAAACCTTTTAGTTAAACGTTCTGGTTAAGATAATGGTAATAGAGGTTCAGGGCAGGACAGACCTTTTGGCATTTCCCCCGGGAACTGGCACCATTGAAGGCTGTTTTTGAAAGCCTAGGGCTGCTCATAGGGCCGCCACTGGTGCCTTTGACGCTTTCTCCAGCACCCCGAGGGTAGTTGCAGCAGGCATGGGGAGGCTTCAAGAGAAAGAGAAAAGATAAAAAGAGGTGGAGGGAAGGTAGAGAGAAATCTGAAAAAGGAAGAGGGAGAGGAGAGAAGGAGAGAGAAAGAATAGATGGATGGAAAGAGAGAGGTTGGGTGACAAGAACAAGGGAGAGAATCTGGTTTGAGCAATTTTTGCCAGGGATGTTTTTAGTCTCCCCAGTCCGGCTCTGAAAGGCATCGAACTATGTACAGGAGATATCATTCAGAAGTCAATGAACTACAATGGACAGTGCTGAGGTAATGTGCACGTCCCATGCTTGGTTAATCATTATTCATTTCCCCTCTGGTAACGGAAGCTTGAGGTAATGGTGACTGATGCTTAATTTGAGCCATTGGTTTCCAGTGCTAGGTAACAGCACTTTACTGTCAACACCAGCACTTATGACAGTCTACATCATGGTGGTGGTGTCTGTCTAATTTAGAAATGAACAATACAACAGGCATTTATTAATTCAATTTACATTAAAACGGTTTGATACTTCCCAAGCCATCCTTATACTGTTGGGCGATGGAATAGTGTGAATTGTCACGCTTACAGGAGTGTGATGGTGAGTAGTTGTGTTGGTACTATTATTAGGAGTCCTGGGAAGGGCAAAGGGTGGTGCAAGCTGCAGTGACCTGCCTACGAGGGCCCACGCACTTAATATTTTTCAAATTGAGCACTGATGGCAGTGGTGGCTCCTTTGCTATGGCGGCAGCAGCTGCAAATTGAAAAATAAAAATGATAATAAACGCTGTTTATTACAATTTTTATTTTTCAGTGGGCGGGGACACGGGCAATGACAGGGATGGAGAGCGAGTGCACAGCATTCCCCTCAGTGCGCATGTGTGTTTGGCTGGCTGTTTCTGGCCAGCCAAACACACATGCACACTGTGCTCTCTCCAACCCGGCACTGTGTTGCCAGGGTGGAGACAGCAGGCAGGCAGAGGCTCCCAATCTGACTTGGAGTGCCAAGCCAGGGCATTCCGGCCAATACTAACACTGCTTTCATGCAGCCAAGAGCATTAAGGCAGGGTTAGGATTGGCAGCAGGGCAGGCTGGGAGCCTGTGGCTGCTGTGACGAGGACCAAGGCGAGTCAGGTAAGTTAAAAAATAAAATGTATTTCTTTCCTTTGTCATCGCTGCCACACTCCTTTTGAGTGCTATGAGCCATGGCTGACTGATGGCAGCTCACACCTGGACTCCTACAAAGGCTATACCAAACGCTGGACTCTAAACACAGGTAATGGAGAATTCTTGCATTAACTACTAGCATTTGACCTCTTGGGCTATGAATTGTAAATGTACTTTGAGATGTTTGCTTCTCTGATAAATGTTCTCCGAATACATGAAAAAGACCGATGGGTCTCTGGATGCAGAACTTAAATTCGAATTCATTGAGCTTCAAAAGCAGAGCTCAGCACGAGCTTGTGGTTTAATCGTAAAAAGCATATGTATATTACTGATTCAATAGTCCAAAGCCTTGGAGAAAATGACCCCCACGTGATACCAACCCAATGGCAGCCTCTAGATGTCTGTCCCAATGGGCTACACACGCAAGTGGAGAGCAATGGTGGGCACATCACCCAGAGGACAGCTTACTCATATTATTCAAGCCTACATGCTCTGCATACCAGAATCGATCTGCCCTAATGTAACTGAGAGGCGGGAGAGAGTGAGATAGGTGTAGAATATGTACGTTACACACCGTCAGACCAAGACCACTTAAAACTCTTACTCTCTTAGGGACCACTGAGCATATGCATACCCAAGTGGCACCTCAGCATGGAGGCTCTGAAAGACCCGGGTTTCTGAGGAGTCATAGACAAATACATTACTCATTGCTTTATTGAAAATAAGGGCCCTGTCTCAGATCTTGTGGTTGAATGAGTCCACCATGAGGTGGTTATCAGGGTCTTGTGCCTCAAGGCCACGTACGGGGAAAAATAGGCATTGGTGAGGGAACTGACCTCCATAGACGACGCTATCAGAAACCTGAAGTTGAGAGTCACACAGGGCACGGACCAAGGACAAGAGCAGAGGGACCGCAGGAGAACACATATGGAGCTCATGGACAAATTAAGCCACATCGACTATAAGGAATATGTAACATGCCAACATGGGGAGGGAGATGAAGCAGGCAAATTACTGGCCTGATTAATCCGAACGTAGCAAACTACAGCTCCTATTGAAGCTATACATACACAACAGCTACCATAACTGGAAACTAAGAGGGCATTAATTCTACCTTCAAAGAATATTACAGCACCTTGTACTCTGCCCCCGAAAATACCTAAGTAGCTTGCATAGCATTATATGTAGATGGAATCACACTACCCAGTCTCTACAGGGAGAGAGATCTCTGGCAGTTTCCCTATCGAGAGAGGGACCAGAAAGGGATGACAGCTCTTCCTGCTAGTTTTCACATTGGCAATGAAGCCCCTAGTATGCTTCCTGGTGGCTTGAGCACACCTTTTGTCACTGGAGATAGTGAACCGCTGGCATATAATATCAGTTTACACTGAAGATGGCTTAATATATCTCCAAATGACCATACTAATCTACCAACCTGATGGCATTCCTAAATGTTTGGGCACTGCATCAGGCCTTAATTATAAACTGGGGGAAGTCTTGTCTGTTCCCATTTATACTCCTGATAGAAGCACAAATGCACTTGGTACTGGTGGTTGGGATGCAGTGTCGATTCAGCTCTTTCAGGTACTTGAAGGACAATGTTTATTACAAGATGATCTATTGAATGGCAACCTCGATTGGGCAGTGACAGTGCTGCCTGCCTATGTCATCTGTGGGTAGAATAGCTATTTCCAAAATGTTTATCCTCCTTCACTTGCTTTATAATACTTTTTCGTGGCACTCCCTGTATAATCCACATATCTTATTTCAAAGACTTGGTTTCCCTATTGACAGCACTGATATGGGGTACAGGTAAATGAAGGGTGTCTCTAGCGAAACACTATGCACCACCATTGGAGGGAGGTCTAGGAGCTCCCAATTATGAGCTGTAAAATGTTGTAGCCCTGCTCCAATGGCTGGTGGATGACTGTAGCCTGGAACATGTTGCTGTTCTGGTTAGGTGATTTCGAAATCTTACGTTGGATCATGACATGGAGAAGAGGTGACAGGAGTACCAATACACTCATATTGTGAAGTGGACCTGGAGTTCACACATCACACCATGGGTAAACAGTCACTGTATGCACTGTAACTACCATTGTGGTCCATTTCAGCATGCCTTCAACTTACACAAAACTACGACACACGCTTGTGGCAGGAAGCTGGGATACTCATCTGGTGGGGTCCTGTTCAATGAGGGCCAATGGATCGACGATCTGAGACTCCAAACCGACATTGGATCAGGAAGCTTCCTATTAAACTGCACACTACAGACCCAACTGCTACTAACTTGGGACACAATACTGAAAAGCCAGTGGCATCAATGGGGCTGTGTGCGCTAACTACACACAGTAATCACTGCAGGCCATTACTGTGCTCTGTACAACCCTGTTACAGATGACAGACACCTCGATGCCACAACTGTGATAAAGGTGAACGTGCCACTTATATACAGAGATTACAGATAGAACATGGAAGAAATGTCTGGGAAGCATCAGAAAGGTCTCCAGAAAAAAGGAGACTGAAATTTACACACTTATATACACCATACTACCTGAACCCCAACCGCATAAAAGAAATGTACTATATCGCAACAGCTGACGGTCCCCATTGTGAAACACCAGAGGCAGACTTCCTCCACATGGTTTGCAATGTGTGGGTCTCTAGCTACTAAGAGGAGGTGCTTCAGACCCTAACAGGCATAACAGATATTCCTAGAGACCCCATCACCTGCTTACTAAACCCGGCGCTGTGCACGTCAAAGACTAAGGGCCTGATTATGACCCTGGCGGACGGCGGAGGCCGTCCGCCAAGGTACCGCCGTTGAATGACCGCACCGCGGTCAAAAGACCGCGGCGGCCATTTAAACATTTCCTCTGGGCCGGCGGGCGCTCTCCAAAAGAGCGCTCGCCGGCCCAGAGGAAATGCCCCTGCAACGAGGACGCCGGCTCAGAATTGAGCCGGCGGAGTTGCAGGGGTGCGACGGGTGCAGTTGCACCCGTCGCGTATTTCAGTGTCTGCTTAGCAGACACTGAAATACTTTGCGGGGCTCTCTTACGGGGGCCCCTGCCGTGCCCATGCCATTGGCATGGGCACGGCAGGGGCCCCCAGGGGCCCCGCAGCACCCCCTACCGCCATCCTGTTCCTGGCGGGCGAACCGCCAGGAACAGGATGGCGGTAGGGGGTGTCAGAATCCCCCATGGCGGCGCAGCAAGCTGCGCCGCCATGGGGGATTCTAAGGGCAGCGGTAAACCGGCGGGAGACCGCCGGTTTGCCTCTTCTGACCGCGGCCGAACCGCCGCGGTCAGAATGCCCTGCGGGGCACCGCCGGCATGTCGGCGGTGCTCCCGCCGACCCTGGCCCCGGCGGTCTTAGACCGCCGGGGTCAGAATGACCCCCTAAATGTGATTGGGGCTTCACAGACATAGCATTATTCTTAGCAAAGTGCCACTTGGTGATGTCCTGGAAGGCACTGGTGGCACCTGAGACCTCGATCTGGCTACGAGACGTGCTAAGATGGGCAGGTGCGGAACTACAATCACTTTCCACACTAGACTTGGGTGGAAGAGGGGGTGAGCTCCGCCTTGAGTCTTGGGAAGAATACCTAGCAAGGGCTGAGTCAAAAGTAGATTTATACCTACATTGAACGCCCAAGGCGACCTCTGTGTATAACACTAACCAAGAGATGGACACCACCAACAGTGGGGATAAAAGGGGAATTACTCCACACAAAAGGAGGAGATGGGCAACTACAGTGTTGTTTCGCTATAAATGCTGTCATAGCATTGTCATAATAGTACTGTGCCCAATCAGTTTATGTAAGTTGATATGGAATATGTATTGCTGACTTCATATCCTGCAATAACGAACTGGAACTATCTCCAAGATGTACAAGGGCCCCAACACCCCTTATTAGATTATTTAAAGTACTCGATAAATGAACACAGCACACAGTGAAACTATCACAAACAGTGCCTGGTGGGACAAAGCACATTACATGCATTTCACTATTAATGATTCCTGTATTGGTTCACACTCGATTTCTCTTTCCAAAAACAATGCTTGGTCCAAAATTCGATAACTTCCTTTTGAATATTTTAAGCAGAAATATGCCTTGCCTAGCCACCAATCTGGATACTGATGCCAACGTATTTAGGCCTTACATAACCTAGCATTAGTCTTAGCAAAGTGTTGCATGAACTCCACTACTGATCCAGGGGCGCTCCACAGCTCACTGCTTCTAAGCATGTTTTGTCTAATGCCTGGTAGCATTGTGATGGCCTAGACTCTTTATGGAAAATCTTAAGCAGTAGCTAGGTGTCTGGTACATGAACTACATTGATGATGCCAAATGACTTAGAAATTGACACTCAGATCTTACAAAAGTGCTTGGCTGCTTTGAGTGTTTTTTGGGAGTGATTGTTAAGTTCTGCTCTGCCAGCGGGGTTGACAGAATTTTGGCCACTCTATGTTACACTTATAACATGAATTTCTGGGCGAATTCCCCCAACCGCTGTGGAGGGCTTTTCTTGTACGCAGCTTGCCAAAGGTAAATTTTTGAGCGTGAGCAGGCGTCCCATAGCATGATTTCTGGATGGTAGGAGGGCACACAGCGAGATTTTCTCACTGCGTTGTGGGTGGTCTTGACTATTCACAATGAAAATGCTGTCTCTCACATGGAAAATCTACTCAAGCGGCAGCAAAACCAACTCAAGCACAAGCATCCTGTGGTACGTCATGTGATTCATTTGCACTGAAAACTGTAATGAGCTCCCTTCACTAGTTATCATAGCAAACAATGCGATGTGCCGATTTCCGCGTATTCGCTAAACTCTGCGAAATCTTGCGGCGTATTCATGTAACTCTGCAGAATACTACTGTGTGAAACTACACAAGTTGCGCCCATCCCTAGTTCTTTTTAAACATATTTTTATTGTTTTTTTCTTTTTTCACAAAAATGCAGAGTTAATATGCAAGAACATCTTGAGTACACTTTTCAAAGGCCAACCCATAACTTCCCCAAAATCATATATAACTATACAATGTATTTGCATTTTCAGATAAACCAACAAGAAATAAACAACCCCTTTAAACAAGAGGAATGAGTGTCCACAACAATCATCGGGTGCTGTATAAAGATACCCATGGTGGAGACATCGTTGGAAAAATGATGCTTACTGACAGGCACATATTTCAAGTCTGGGAAAGGTCACTTAAGCTCAAAGAAAGGCCTCAGAAGTTGTGTTGACACAGTCTAAACCTCTAGTAATTTCATTTTACTAAGACTTACAACAATCAGTACTTCAGGCACGCACCTTAAAGGCTTTAAAAAATGTACTATCTTGTACAGATCATTTCTGTAAAAACAAACAGCATCACAATCAATAACGGAAGAAGTAAAAACATATTCTGAAGCCACCAAAATGTGGAACTGAGAGTTAAATCACAGCCGAACAAAATACTTTTACCTACCTGGGCATAACCATTGCTGCCTTAGGCATCACATAGAAGTCATCCAGCAAGACAAGTGTGATAGATAAGGGAATCATCGCTTTTGAGTTAGTATACTATCCTAAGTAACATAGGTAAATCAAAAATAGACTTGAGTTACACATACAGAGCAGAAGTATGGTCAGCAATGGAGAATAACTCAGAACACCTCAGAGACAAGAACCTTGGAGAAGAAAATCCCTGCTTCAGATCCCATACTTCTCTCCATCGGTAGCTTTTCAAGCAGAATGCGCACTTACACTGATTGAGCTACAATGCCGAAAAACACTAATGAGCTAGGCTCCCAAGCACAGCAAAGCTTGCTCATCCCATACGATTGACAAACGCTGAGAAGCATCTTACAATTCTGACAACAGTCATGCGAAAAAGTGAACAGCACAAGAAGCAAGAAAACTGAATCTTGCACCTGAGTTGTGAATTGCGCAATGCTCCCCTCAAAGGCCAGTGACTCACAAAACCTTACTGAAAAAAATACTTAAAACGTAACCAAAAGGAATGCCAGAAAGAGGCAGCCGGGAAAAAAAGCATTTCAGGGATGGAATCATCCAAACTCCATTTACAACAGCAGCCATATCTGACCTACCTACAAGACAGGGAGGAGGGGAGACGTTTTGCTTTAGCAAGACTGACTCTTATGGACTCCCAGAACCAAAGCCACAGATGGCATAAAAATCACACCAAGACTCCCGTTACAAGGTGAACACTCTGGAAAACATTGCCCACATTCTCTTTGAATGCAAACGCAAGAACACCTACATAGAGAACTCGATATGGCAGATGCACATAGAACACCAAAAAACACTCTGAAGTGACCCCTGGAATACCATCAAATGGAAATCACGGAGAAAATTGCAGCATTTCTCAATGTAGCAAGGTAGAGTAGAAAATCCAACATCTCTCTGGTAGCCACATGTGACTGGGAATTCGGGGTGGAGGGTGGGGTTGGAGGCAACACATTTCAACAAGGACTAATGCAAGATCACAAGCAAGGCAAGAAATCCCGTTCGTGATAAACTCCACCCCACCCCCAAGGATGGAAACTGCCACGCTTATTCTTACATCACCTGCCATCAATGAACAGTCCGAAGAAGCCAGCATAGGTAAAAGGACAAGTCATGATGGTCATGAACTATAATTTGCACTGCTTGGGGTTTTCTACCAACTCAGTGTCACATTCCAACAGTACCACAGGCATCTACAGTCTACACTGTTCCTCTGGATCATTCTAAAGGAAACTTCAAGCCATTAAATGTCATGGGCAGAAGGAACTAAATCAAAATGTACCACTGGATGGGATTTAATACCAGCCACAATCAGGTGTAATTACCTCCACCTGTCCCCAAACCCTAGATGGCCTCAATCCCCTTTTCCCCCAATCCCTCCACCACGGCCATTGCCCCCTTCAGCTATGATCTATATTGAGTACTTTTAACATTTCTATGCAAAGGTTGGAATTGCTGAAAGCAAAATAAAAGTTAAAACATAAAAGCTCACAACTCTAACACACAAAGTCAAACAACAGCATTACAATATAAAGAGTCTAACGCATATACCATAAGGTGGAAAGCTTCCTTAGTCATGTGAAGGATTGAACCCTCACACTGAAACTTCTCCTGGTTGCTGTAAGTCATCTTTCAAAAGCCAATGGTCATATCAATTTAAATTCATACAAATGAAATACTGCTTGATTAATTAGTTCTACAAACAGTAATGAATTGCGCTTTTTCAAAACTCCTTTTACAACAGTGAACAATGTGTATTACTAACATTTTTCAAACATACAGATTTTGCATAAGTTATTGAACTAAGCATACATTTTATAATTATCCTTACTTTGCTTGGAATAGGTCTGTTGTTCCTAACCCCAGAAGACGTTGCTGCCCTTATTGGATCAGGTTTACAAAAGGGTTTCCATTGGAATTCTTCACTGTAATGAGTGCAGCCAATTGGGTCACCAAGTTTATATGGATATCTATAGCCTTTGGATGACCTGGGACTAAAAAACACAAAATAGGGAATCAAAAACTGTGGAAGTGGCTTCAACTAACAAGCAAACTAAAACATTTTTTACTGCTGCAGGTGAAATGGTCACTTACCTGTAACAATAATAATAATTTTCTAGAAAAGGCATTTGTAGTACTTTGGCTGTGTTAGCCGATAAACGTATTTAATAGTTATATTGGGTACATAGGAATCAAGCAAAGGAGCCTCCATAGGAATGATTCCCAAGGCTTTCTCATGTCCCTAAAAATTCAGAAAATTATTTTCTATGTATCATATATATTGTGTTATGAGCACCTGAGCCCCTGACAAGACTGTGGAGCTCTCTGAATAGCATAGGGGTTTCAAAATACTTTCGACTCACAGGTACTGGAACACTTTTCATAGTGGGAGTCTGCCATCAATGTTACATCAACAAAGTCATAGGGATTGTGAAAAAAACTAAATTTGTCACTTTATGTGATGCTCCAGTGGTGGAAACTACAAAATGTGTGGCTTTGAATGGCCTCGTAGATATGGAGTAAGGCAAGGCAGCGCTAATTACTGTGTTGCCTTACTCTGTGCTCAGGAGGCGTTCCATGGGTGTTGTGGTGGGTGTTCCCACCCAACACCGATGGATTTTGATCCTTCCCCAGATTTACAAAACCATATAAACCTGGGGATGCGCCAAAACCCTACGTCTCCTGAGGTGAAATGCAACAAGGAAAAATAACTTTATTTTGCCTCGTTTTTTCCTCTGTCCATGAGTGCTGCATTCTGCTGCACAGATAGAAAGAGGCAAATGCCTCTCAGGTTTGTTTTTGTGCCGGAAGGTGCCCCTTCCTGTACAAACACAATCTTGCCCAGAGCATAGGCACCCTTGTACCATGGTGCAAGGGTGCCTGCAATGGCGCTAGGCTGCTAAAACGGCATCAGTGCAGGAGGAAAGGACAGGAATGCACCATATTGCATAAGTACTGTGCAATCCTGCCCTTTCACTTTGGCTGACTTGCTGTGCTGCCCTACACCAAATCCCCATAAATGAGGGACCAAGTGTCACAAAAAGAACAGTGTATCAAATGAGCTACACTCATTCAGCAGAAAAGTAGTAAGGGTGGTAAGGATGTAGGATATAGCTGACGGTGCATTTTGGAGCACACTGTCACAAATATATTGCTAGAGAATGGTGTGGTAGGACACTAACATTTACATTTCATTGACATGGCCACTACATTTCCACAAACATGCAATGTCTTGATTTGTTTTCATCATATTAAAATCTTTGTTTCTCTCACACTTCAGTATTACAAAAAAATGCTTCAGCTGTACTTTCTTAACTGCTGATGTATTTTAAAGTATTTTTGCTGTTTTTTTAGAGTATTTACATTTTGGATATTCAAAAGAAATTGTAACCTAAATCTTTTCCTTTCAAACTCCCAGTACCTCAGCAAGATTGTCACATTTCACATTACAAAATCCTCTCACTTTGCAGTCCGAGAAAAAAAAGTAAATACCATTTTCAATGTTAAGAGAAAATTGGAAGAGCTTGTCGGACTTTTGACATCTATCTTTGAAATCTCAGCAAATGTGACAAAATAAAAAAGAGGCATCTTTATTACACCTTCTGAATCGAATGGTTATTTTGGGGTGCTGCAGCACCTGCTGCATTCCTACTTCCAGCCCTTATACTCTGACTGATGGGCAGTGGCTGCCATTCTATAAAGGTCAAACCAATAGAAGATATTCTTGAGCAATTCTTTTTTCAAACAATCCATGTGGAACTGTATTGTGGATTGTGAGTGAAATCCAGCACTGGGTAAGGAGTTGAAAAGAAGCACCCATGGGTGGGAAAGCACTATGGAGCAGATGTATTAATATTTAGTGCAACTCAACACAGCATGTGCTGCACTGCATCAAATGGAGAGGGCAGAACGGCGCCATATCTACTAAGATATGGTGCATTCTAGCTCTCCCTCTGCTCTGGCACACTCATGACTGCTGAGCGCCAAGGCACCATGGTGCAAGAGTGCCATGGCCAAGAGCGTGTTACAGCTGGATTATTTTTGAGCAGGAAGGGACACCTTCCTGCACAACATATCTCTCCTTGTTACGCCTCTCCTGGAAAGGTGTACCATTTGGATGCATTCCGAGGTTCACTAGTGTTAGTAAATCTGGGAATGTGCTAAAAACCATGGGAACACCAATACTCCACCCATGGAATGCCTTTCCAGGGAGACGTGCGCTGCTTTGTGTTACTCTAGATTTACTATGCAATGCAGAGCCACACAAGATGGCTCCGCTTGGCTTAGTAAATCTCAGTTAAGGGCTTGTGGTGCCTTTGTGTGACGCAAGGGCAATGCAAGCCCTTGATCAATATGACCCACTGTGTGGGAATGAGTGAGGCAAAACCACTGTTCTGATAGTGAGTTCAATAGTGCCAATGTTCAGATACTGATTGAGAAAGAAATATGGTGTAGACTGTGAGTGTGGTACTGCAGTAGGATAAAGAAAAAAAATATATAAGACAGTGACAGTGTCATTTAAACCCACATAGTAATATTGGGTTAAGTGGAAAAACAACTTGCCACAATTAGCCTCTACACCGAGTATCAGCTGTATTTTTCCAACCAAATGTTCCCTGGGCCTTTGGGTTAATGCTATTTTCCCTAATTTTGGATGTGTCATTCCTCCTAATAGACTGGTTTACAGGGGTTATTACTATAAAATGAGGCCTGGTGATAAGACTTGTGCAAACTCAGATGTGTGCACCATTTGTGCTCCACTGCTAATTCTCACCAATAGAAAACCAGCTTTACTATCAGCACTCTGGTATAAATAAATCCACTTATGGAGACAACCGCTGTGCAAACACTGCAATGAGCGACAGAAACGCAACATGCAGACTCTCAATTGGAATGAACCAACATTCAGTGGCTGGAGGAAAGGCACTAAGAAGTTAGTGAGGGAAGGAGAAGCATTCTCACAGTGTGTGTTTGAATGAATGAGGGAGAAGATGTATGGAACCAGTATGTGGGTGTGTGATACAGAAGAACTTTGAAGAGAATGCCTATCAAAATAGTCCATTACACTGGGAGTCTGGACATTTCAGTTGTGTTCCACTTTAGAAACAATTCACACTACTTTTTTTCAAAAACTTCTCTTGACCCTGGAAACCTTTGAATGGAAATGGAACTGGCTGAAAAATATAATCCTCTATAAAAATGATTTCACTGGATCTTTTTAGCCATTTTCTGAAATATATTGTCCTCTTGTCAGATACAGGGTCACTAAAAATTGTGGCTGCTCTGGCTTTGAAGGATCAGTGCTCCAGGCAAGATGGTAAAGGTGGTAACTACCAACTGCAGTTGTTCACTGACCTTAGCTCTTAGCCAGTAAATCGAATACGTTGATTCAGAACAAGGTATGGTGGGCCTTATGATATTTTTGCACCAGACTCTTACAATTCCTATTAATTCTATGACATTATAGTGCAGTCTTTTCTCACAGATTACAGGCAAGTTAATGATTCATTAGCCCACCCCCAGAGTGTTCCTCAACTCAACCCTGAACTGTGAGACTTTTCTAAGCTACTATAATGTTGCACCAACCGGGTAGATGCATATACATTTTCTTGTCATCAACAATTACTTCACTGCTGAAGCAAAAACTTTTGAACCCAAATTCTCATTTGTGACCAGAAAAAGAAAGTCTGTAATATTTTATGAAGGTCTGATGGGATGACAAGGTCACCACTTAGTATATTTTGGGTAAAGAAACCTCTCCCACCTCTGCTCAAGAGGTTGACGCTAGTCAAGTTGAGCAACCTTAGACATCAGTGAACCCAACTACTCAAAGTTTGTGTCGAAACTTTCATTTTGTAAGCAACCCACGTGCAATGAAAACAGACTTTGAGACCCTAAATTCCTTAGTACGCACTAAATGAATAAGAAGGGCTTGTTTCGCATCCATTGAAGCAGGAACAGAACCTGAAAGAGTATCCTGAAAAACTGGCAAGATTATCTCCTGAGTGAATAATAAGAAAAAGGAACTTTAGGTACAAATTTAGGATCCAGGCTCAATATTACATGATGAGGGAAAGAATCGGAAATAAAGAAACAAGACAAATCATCAGAAAATTGTCTACAAAATCTGATTGCTGCCCAAGTCAAAGACTTGAAGGAAATTCCACAAATGATTTGCCAACCATCACCATCAGGAAAAACTATGGGAATGGTTGGAAAATGAATCTAATCGATGAAAAGGGGAGGGAGTACCTTACAGTTGACCTCCCTGCCATGCAACTGCTCTGTTTTCTACATAAAGGGCATAAAAAATGTTCGAAGACCACTTGAAGCCCACAATATCAACCAAAGGGTCACGTTTTGAGCCTATGTCCAGCTATATTGATTTCTTACTGGCACCTCTACTGAAAAACTTAAGTTCATATTTATGAGATAGAGGCAACTTAGTAAAGTATTTACAATATATACCTTGGAAAGAAACCTACAAATTTCTAACCATTGATGTGATTGCCTTATATATGAATACCAAAAATAAGATGGGGATGAAAGCTTGTGAATACTTTTTGGGCAGCACAAATAATCATCTCAATGAGCACAATCAGATGCTTATAGAAATGGTTACCATGCATTTGATGAACAAAATCTTTGTTTTCAATATACAAATGTACAAGCAACAGAAGGGTACAGCTATGGGTTTTTCCTTTTTGCTCAGTAATGCTAATTTGACAATGAGTGGTGGGAGAAAAAAGAGGCACGGACAACAACAAATGAGAAATTTGTAGAAGAAATCATAATGTAGTTGAGATTCATCAATTACTTTTTTATATTATAAGAAGGATCTGAGACAGAATGTAAAACATACTACAACATCTTAAACATGAATGCGTGTAACCTGGGATATTCATATAACATCAGTTCTAATAGAGTGTTTTGTTTCTGGACACAGAGAACTACATCAAGGAAAATATGATTCATACCACTCTACATAGAAGACTGCCGGCAATTAATTAGATTCTCCATGCGGAACGTTTTCATCCCATCAGTTTAAAATAGAGCACACCATAATGGGGTTTCCTCTGGCTTGAGAGAAACTGCTTGGAGGAATTTTAATACAGCAGACATAGTCTGTGGATGACTGTCAGACTTATTAAAAGGAAATACCCTAAAAAAGAATTTGAAAACAGCAATGAAAGGGTAATGAAACTGGAAAAGCACCAAGTATTAGAACCAAAGGTGATGGAAAAAGAGGAACCTCAGATTAGATTAATAATTGATTATTCATTAGAAGCTTATCACATCAAGAGAAATCTTCATAAGCATTGAAAAATATTGATGACAGACCAAACTTGGCTACAATATTAAGGACTCGTCCCATGGTAACTTACATGAAAGCAAAAAGTTTGAGGGACAAACTCACCTACAGTCTCTTCACCCAACCAGTATAAGAAACTAACTGGCTCCGTAAGAAGGGCTTTCGGAAGTGTAATAATTGCAAAGCATGCAAAGTGGCCAAAACATTACTGAATTCAAGATGGCAATGGGATTTACATGAAATATACAAGATCATATCACATGTAAAGCAAGATATTTAATGTACACCTCGGAATGCTCACGCCAACTTAAGTATGTGGGGAGCACAACTTGCCAGCTAAAAAAGTTTCCTGGAACATAAATGAGCCATCAATAACCAGGGCAGGAGTTATGTCATGGCCAAACATATAGAGAGTAAGCACAACAGTAACTGGCAAAAAATGGAATGCTATGCAATCAATTATATTCCTAAATTATGAAGAGGAGGTAATCGAGAACTCAAACTTAGTGAGCTGGAATATAAATATGTTCTAGACTTGGTAACAATGACCCCACGTGGTGTAAATCAGAATGAAGAGCTACATGTATTTCTTAGGTGAATCTAATATCTCACCATGTTTACTGATAATTAAAATCATGTGGCAGCAACAGTAAGCAGCAGGGCCATACAGTATTCAGCTTGATTGGTAGGTGGATCGATGTGGAAACTGAATAGATGAATGTCTTAAAGAACTTAGGGGATACAAACAAATGGATATGTGGTAAATGTTCACCCTTGCTCTCTTGGATACAAAGACAATTGGAAAATTCAGAAAGTGTTAGTTGCATGTTTACCGTGTTAAGAAACATTAAAAAATATAGCAAATATTTTTATACGTATTGCTACCAACTGGAGCCATGTGAGGATGTAATGGATTGTTGATGAATTTTAAAAATGAAATTGAGAAACTATGTGGTGAAGTGGCTACATGGAGTACTGATGTGAGGAAAAACAATGTAATCTCAGGATAAACTGACTGATTGATTGTGAAAAAAGGATTGGACTGTGTGTCTAGCTACATATACATGGAACCTTTAAATAATCAAACGTCCAAACAATGTATTGCATAATATGATGCACATCATTTAGTCTCATCCTACAAATGATGATCCTAGTCTCTTCTAAGAACACAAACAGATGAAGCCATCATGTTCGGTCAACCAAGACATACTAACTTACCTTATAGACTATTTTGTATTATTTCACATTCTTACCAGTGTCCTGTCCTGCATGTTCTGAGCTAGTGCTAGTTTATTATAAGCCCTAACTCCAAATGTTTTTTTTTGTATTGCTCTAGCTTTAATAAAGGCCTTTTATGTTTATACTTTATAATTCTAATACATTATGTATTACTAAACAGCTTGAATTTATGCCCTCATTTAGATTTTTCCAGGCGCAATACTTGGCCATTGGCAACGTACCTTTTTAAAAAAATAAAAAAACATATCTTTATTGGTATTTAGTGACATATTTAACAGACAGTGCAGAAGGATCACATTACAATCATATTCACCCTTGCGTTACCTATATATTCATGTACAGATTGATTCCATAGTAGACCTATGTATACTCAGGTTTTTGCCTGTAATCTCCCACTATCCCTATAGCACATATGTTGGTAGTTCTATTAGCTAAGGGGGTAGAGGAGTCTACCACTTACATAAATGTGCAGTTCTTTTATGTCTATATCTTCATAAGAATATGAGGTACATTACTTGCTAGTTTGTCTGGAAAACATATGCATTAGGTGCAGGGGACTCTGAGTGCACTCCAATTACAAGAGGGAATCAGGGGAGGTTATACGTAGAAATGGATAAACAAAAGTAAACAAACATAACAAACAAACTAATAGTCTCTGGGGATTGAGTCTTGGTTACTGCAAGGCAATGTGCTGCCAGGGGAGCAGTCAGGCTCCATGGGGGAAACAATAGCTCGAACAGTACTAAAGTTTGTACCCCAGCTGAGGCCAGTGCACTTCTTACGGTTCGTACTTGAAGTTGGAGTAATCGTTCCTTTCTGTGATTAGTCCTGGACCTGTGAGGTGTTTCTACCAGCTCCACTCATCTCTGCGTCACTCCATCCTCTAAATCAGTTTGACCCAAACCTGAGCCTCCATCAGGGTGATGCCAGCTCTCTAGTATCTTCACCCACACTCCTGCCACAGGATGCCTCCGGAGGCCCCGGGCATTCTCTCTGCAGAGTATGATTTCCTCAGCCCTGGCCAAGGTGGTAACATCCTTTGCCCATGCCTCGACAACCAGTCCTATGCGCGAGGCCAGATCTAGGAATCGGGTGCCTACTCTGTGTGTTGTCAGTGGGAAAACACTACCCAAAAGACATGTTTCTATTATGCACAGCAACGTGCACCCTACAGCTGTGTCGAGGCGAAGCAGGACTGCATTCCAATAAACTTGCAGTAGTGGACATCTCCAAATCATGTGACAAACATCTGCATTGGGTGATTGATACCTCGGGCACTCCCGGACATCCCCTCCATATATAACTTGCAGTCATGTGTAGGAGGTTGAAATGTAGATATTTCAACCTTGTGTTACATGAAATTGTGTTGGGGTAGGCTAACATTTTCTGTCTGGTATTACATGTCCCAGCATGTCTGTCCATTGATCCCCAAGGGTCTCTAATTGTTTCCGTCCTATGTCATTTAGTGCCTTGTATAGCCACGTCACCTCTTGCAATGATAAACCAAGAAAAAGCAGTAACTGAAGGACTGGGTTCTGTGGGGGCTCTGCTCTGCCTGGGCCCCAGAGCCTTGTGTAGGACCACACCAATGCCTCGTAATTGAGACATTAGCCACTGGGTAGGTCATAATGCTCACATAACTTATCCCTTGGCAGGAGGAGGCCTGTTTCAAAGAAATCCCCTACTGTGGTCACTCAGGCCGAGGTGCTGGCCCAAAGATCCACCACAGTGAAGCATCTGATCGGGTTTCATGGGGCAGCATGACCAGTGATATAGCCTGTGCATACAATGGTGCCCTGCCGATCCTCACGCTGCCTCAATGCCAAATGTGCAGAGCTACCTGCAACAAAAAATTCGGCCCAGGCATCTGTACCTCAGGTCGCAACATTTTAGCAAGTAAGAGTCTCTGATGTGGTGCCAGTCCTAGGATGTCCAAGAGGCCCTGGAGAGTGTAATCTAGCCACCTGGTCACACACAGCATTTGTGCTGCTATATAGTACACTTCAAAATCAGGAGCCCCAAGGCCCCCTTGCTCAGGCAGGCGGTTCAGCAGCTCAAGGGACACCCTATGTTTGCCATTATCCCATATCGGAGCAGACCATCTAATTGTTGAAACCATGCCCCAGGAATCTTAACAGGGATATTGGTGAAGAAGTATAGCAACCATAGAAGTATCTTCATCTTAAAGATAGACACCTGGCCCATCAGCGACAAGCACATAGATCTCCAGAATGCAACACCAGAAAGCAAGGATTGCACTGTTTTGCCCAAGTTCCCCTTACTCATATCATTTAGTTGATGCCACACATGAATACCCAGATATTTAAATGTCACCAGTGACAAAGTAAGCCCTGCTTAGAGGTCCATTGGTTCCTGACTGTATTGATTACTGGGGAACAAGCATGTTTTAAATCTATTAACCTTCAGTGCCGATATCTTCCCAAAGTTGTCCAAATGCCCGATCGCCTTTACTGCCCCACCGAGCCTCCGGAGAAGTAAAGGAGGAGGTCGTCCAGATAAAGAGAAATAATATGCTCATGGCTGTCCACCACCATGCCACCCCCTCTTCCCTCTAAATTGGCGATGTACCTTGTTTGCCAAGCTGGTGGTCTACTCGCTCTATTTAGAGGCAAGAGGACCACTATTTTTCTGCCAGCGCTGCCTCTTCCCAGTGGTAATGCTAGTGAAAACCTTACACCAATGGCCCAGAGGACTTGTGGCTATAAGTGTAAGTCCCTCAGTCCTTCTGTTCTATTTGGGGTACATGTTATGGGGTATTTTTTCGTTAAAAGAAACATTTTAATGACCTCACCTTCTAGGAGAAAACTCCATGATTGCATGGTCATTAATGTTTTGTTTTACAAAAACAAACTCCCGTCTTGGACATTTGATTTGGTAAAACAAGAAAGTTTGTTCAGTGGCCTCTATTCTGAAGGCACAGAGCTCTCTGCCATGCAGGCTGGGTTCTCTAAATATGGCAGGAGGTAGTCCACCAGAGCAGCAGAGGGTATTACCTCTGTCTACCTCAGTGCAGCGGCCATCTGCCAATCTCTGAGTGAGGGCTTTAGTTTTTTATTCATCCTTGTTGCCTAAGCTATTCTAAAAAAGAAGGTTTTTCATGGCCTGAAAGGTAGCTTTAGCAATTTTGAGAAACCATTTATGCCTGATCTCTTCCCCTAACTTTTGCAGGAGTTCTCATTACAAACAGCATGGAAAAAAGGGAAGGTATTCCCCCCCCACACACACATCCACAGTTACCAATACTTGGATTACTGGCAAATCTGGGAGTGGGGATAATCCAGCCTACTATTAGTTGGATCCTCAGAGTGCACTAAGAAATTAATAATTACTGGGGGATTCTTTAAAATTCCAGGTCTAGTTCCTCTTGTAATTCCTCCTTTTCCACAGACTTCCAGAGATTTTGCCCACTTTCATTTGAAAGTAAGGAGACTTGTGGTGCTCTGATAAATCTCATAATTTGACGGGACCAATACCTACTGCTCATGGCCTCATCAGAATTAGGAGGCCACTTGTAAAGAGGGCCTGTAAATTTGACTACATCTCTACTAATTTCTCTTTGAAAAAGGATTTTGAAGACCCTGTTATGTTCTATGGTATGAAAAAGAACATTTTAATTTATTTTGTCATCGTTTCGAGCACTATTAGAAACACTTGAAGTGAGTTTTCTATAAAATCAACTAAATAGCAAATAATCCTCCTGAAGACCTGTTACGATATTGGGGATGGGGATTCTGCTATAGACTCAGTCTAAATGACACTTGGCTATACAATCTGACATTTCCTAACAACATGGGAAGCCTGTGACTTGATCATTCTATTTTTCAGGAAATAAAGATGATGTCTTGGAATTTTGAATTTAGGCCTGTATGTGCAGCAAAATCTGTTATTTACTTGAGGACATCTTACTTTCTAAGTCAGGATTACTTTAATAGTTTATGACCTAAAGAAATAGGAGGTATACTGTTCGGACTGCATTGTCCATGTAACGCTGGATACCTTAGCTGTGTTACAGCCACTCAATATAAAATGTTCACCTGTAATCTTATGGTCAACTCTTTCATTGCGCATTCCCCACACCGTCATTTTTTCTCCAGATGCCTTGGCACTGTCCTCATCTGCAAGATTCCAAGGGCCCAGTTCCACTCATTCCAGTACCTTCATTCCCTCATGAATTCCACAATAAGAACAACTACCACAATTTAAAGCAAGTTTACAGCCATCTGAATACCTTCACATATTATGCATCATTTTCCACACATGTGCATTTACCGTAGTCCATTGACCAGCTCACATGTCTTAGGTGTATACTCCCGAGCCACTGTTGTTTCATAAGGTTCCCAGCACGGATCACACTCTGAAGTAAATTGGAGAAAGTTACCACAAAGTAAATCTTTACCGCATAAAAGAAGTTAAACAGTAGTCAAAAACGGGTTTCACATCGGTCACTACATTGGAACTATTTACATCAAAATGAGATTGTGGGAAAGCAGCATAAAGCTAACAACATCTCTGATACTGAACAAAGTTTTAAGGCAATGAATGCTGCTGGATCTGGTACACATTTTGTACTTGAGATTGATAGAATATATTCCCATTTGAATAAATTCGTTTTGTTTCTGACTTTTTTGTCCTACCAGTAAAAGCTTATCTGTGATGGCTATGCACTGACGCAGTGCAATCCAGTGGTGCTGGAACATTTTTTTGGAGTGGGGGTGCTGCCATTGATGTTACATCACAGAAGTTAAAGGACTGTGAAAAATCCAAGCGTCACACAAACAACAAGTGTAGCAAATGAGCCATGCCCATTCAATGAGAGAGCGTAAGGGTGTTGTATATGACTAGTGATGCATTTTGGAGCACACTCATAAACATATCACTAAAGCATTGTGTGCTGTAGCGCAATGTTATTTAAGAAATCACAATTTCAACTAAATTTGCACAGGCATACAGTTTTACTTATAAGACTATGGGGGTCATTCTGACCCTGGCGGTCGTTGACCGTCAGGGTCAACGACCACGGGAGCACCGCCAACAGGCTGGCGGTGCTCCCAAGGGCATTCTGACCGCGGCGGTTCAGCCGCGGCCAGAAAGGGAAAACCGGCGGTCTCCCGCCGGTTTTCCGCTGCCCTGAGGAATCCTCCATGGCGGCGCAGCTTGCTGCGCCGCCATGGGGATTCCGACCCACTCACCGCCATCCTGTTCCTGGCGGTTTTCACCGCCAGGAACAGGATGGCGGTGAGGGGTGTCGTGGGGCCCCTGGGGGCCCCTGCAGTGCCCATGCCAATGGCATGGGCACTGCAGGGGCCCCCGTAATAGGGCCCCACAAAGATTTTCAGTGTCTGCCATGCAGACACTGAAAATCGCGACGGGTGCAACTGCACCCGTCGCACCCTTCCCACTCCGCCGGCTCTATTCAGAGCCGGCTTCCTCGTGGGAAGGGGTTTCCCGCTGGGCTGGCGGGCGGCCTTCTGGCGGTCGCCCGCCAGCCCAGCGGGAAACACAGAATAACCGCGGCGGTCTTCTGACCGCGGTGCAGTATTCTGTTGGGGGAACTTTGGCAGGCGGCCTCCGCCGCCCGCCAAAGTTAGAATGACCCCCTATGTAGCTCAGAAGTGATGTGTGGAAAACAGGTATCAGTGAATATTTATCATTTGCGCACCACCAAATAAAGTGTCTTGACTTGGTTGGATTATATTCAAATATTTATTTCATCACACTTCAGAATTTTAAATGTGCCTCATTTAAGCTTTCCTTGCTGCTGATACATTTTGAAATATTTGTGCAGTTCATTTACAGGTATTTAAATTGTGTTGTGTGTGCGGTAAGAGTGTTGTATATGAAATTGTATTTAAATTGTGTTGTGTGTGCGGTAAGAGTGTTGTATATGAAATTGTATTTAAATTGCGTTGTGTGTGCGGTAATGGTGTTGTATATGAAATTGTGTTGTGTGTGGCTAAGGGTGTTGTATTTAAATTGTTTACTTAAATTGTGTTGTGTTGTGTTGTGTTGTGTGTTAGAAAAAAATGCCTACTCATAGACTTTCATTTCACGCTTACCTTGGCAAGATTGTCACATAGTTCGGCATACAAATTACTCTCACTTTGCAGTCAAGAAAGAAAAGTAAACATCAATGTTCATTTTTTAGGATAAGCAGCAATTTGTCATAAGACATTGACCTGCATTTGACCCCTGTTTTTGAACCCATTGCAAATGTGTTTTTGAAGGTATCTTCATTGCTCATTCACCTTCTGAACTACAGCATGGTTATTTTGTGGGTGTTGCTACCCCCCATTCCCCCACCCCCACCCTTCTCCGGCACCTTTGGACTGCAAAATTTGAAAACGAGGCTTGATGGTTTCGGTCTGCCAGCACCTATGCATTAACTCTTGTTGAATGGGCCCAATTATTTTGCTCTTTTTTTAGCTAGTTCTTATTCTGTTGACTAAATAAGCTAAAAGTAAACGTCTCGCAGTTTAAACTAATGATTGATGGGCCGAGGGAAGCTGCCCGTGCTCAGGGTAAGCTCTAAGGCCCACTGGAGCACAGGAATGGGACGCCTGTGACTTGATCGTAAACAGTCACTGGTCCTTTGCAAACTTACTGAAGACGATGGAATAAAGAAGGGAAGCTCTTGGTTCTGGCTGATAGAGCATGTCATCCAGCCACGTTTACAATTCTCAAAAATCACACAATGCTTCTACAAGGCAACTCACTCTGTAATTTCACAGCCTATCATAGTTTGTAATGATCTTCATGGTGCGTGCAGTTGAGTAGAATGCAGACTAATGTGATGATGGCATCATTTTAGGTGGGCTTGTTCCTAACCATAAGTGTTTATGCCACTGATAAGGGACAGGATGGATGGGCGCTTCTCATGCCACATAAGTTAATTATTAAGGTTTGAACGGTACTGAATATTGCAGTTTGCCTCTGAGTCCTGGAGTACTGTCAACACAGCCAAGGGAACTCTTTCTAGGTACATGTTAACAAAATGTATCTGCTAAGATCTGGCTTCAGTCGAAGCACCTCTCTCCATCTCAAAAAACTTTTTTTATCATCCTTTTCTCCCACCAACAGCCAGGTTCGTGCTGGCCTATAATGCAATCAGGCAGTACCTGAATAGCTGATCTGACACATCCTTGTTAGGCTGTTTTTTCTTTTTTTTGCAATTGTTTATTAATAAAATGCAACATTATGCAATTACATTGAGTAGTGTTCTTTCTTTTCTTTTATCTCAGTGAACTTTTACTATTATAAGGACATTTGTAACAGTTCTGCTGAGCTTGATGGGGAAGGTAGGATTGGTTGTGGATGGAAAGGTAGATGAGGGAAGAAGGTCTTGTCATAGAGAAGGGTGAGGGCATAGTTGCCTATACCTTCAATTAGAACAGAGAGAAATGGGGCTGGTTTTTTAACAGTCGGTGGGCCTGCTTTATGGCCAGGTGCGCCGGTTTTCACTCTTGGTTTCCCTCATATTATCACAAATAATGCCTGTGGCAAACACAAATGCATTCAGCCTCTCATACCTTGCAAAATACCCATACAGCGTGGCTTCAGAAGTTCAAACTGGCCTGATGTGCAAATGTGGGCCACTTTTTTAGCCACTTTGTTTGCTATTGGGGGGCATTTGTATTGTGGTGCCCTGGCCTATTTCTGTCCAAATCCAACTGTCTACAGCATCTCTGTGATTTCCTGCAAAGATCCACCCTAAGTGATGATTCTTCTGATTTCTTAACTGCAGGGTCAGCTTAAGCATTTTGGGGGTCCTAGGCCAAACATATTTTGGGGGCCCCCGTTTAGAACAACTTTTAATTTATGATCTAATTTCAGCTTTTTTCATGCCCTTTTTTGGCCAGGTCACCGACCCTGCAGAGGCAATCTAGTAAACTGTAAATGTGTTTCCATCTAATATTCAAGGATAGTGATGTGTGTTTTCAATATTGCAACAGCTCACTGACATTGGAAATAACGTCAGCGACCCAGTGCTATTTCACCTATGTGAGGTCCAGTTTTGATCTAAAAGGAACTTTTTTAAATGAATGTTGCATGGTGTTGAAAAACGTAAACAACATTTCTCCGCAAAATGTCTGTAACAGACTCCCAAACATTACCCGTATTAAAATAAATTAAAGGAGAATAGTATTTTTTTTAAAAAATGTTTAAAAATCATTTAAGGTCATCAGGGCAGGGAAAACAGATCTGGATCTATTAGAGCCCCCTTGAAAGGCTGGGGCTCTGGGCCAGAGCCCACTTTGCCCATGCCTTAAAACGTCTCTGGTTACCTGCTACCCTTACCCATGAAAATCTACACTAGTCACATACCTTGCTGATGTGCTCCTGAACTCTTGTCTCTCTTCTGTACACTTGTCTGCTCAGGCTGCTTCATCAACCATCTAGAGTCAGATCCGGCCTCCTTTCCACCAGCTGCACGTGGGCCATCATCAGCCTTGGATGGTTTCGCCTCGCCAATACGCAGCAGAACGTGTGCCACCAGGCCTACCTTTCTGAGTAGGAGGGCACAACTTGGAAGAAACTGATCAAGGGACAGTCTTTGACTTTGGGACTAGCAGTAATACTTCATATAGGTATGTGTTGTGTAGTCGATTCCACCTATTTTTCTTTCTTTTCATCTTTTTTTTCTCATTTCCACTCTCTTTCTCTACCTCGGGCATTGGAAGTAGGGGTGTGAAATGAGAAGCGGCACACCCAGAAAAAGTCCAGACCACTTAGTAGCAGAATGTATAATAAAGAGGTCATTCAAGATAACCGTTTTCTTCCAGCACATGATGTATGTTTAAAGAAAGTCAGACATTGGATGTAATTAAGCAGGCGAGATGCTCTTTTATTGCAAAGTATCATGCTTTATTTAATCATGGCAGATGTGGTTTTAATTTAGTCAGTCTGCACACAACACACATGAAAATGCAGAATGAAGACAATTTTATGAACACATATTACAAAATGTGTCGATTTAGTAACCTTACCTTTACTAACATCCAGGCTTGACTAAAGAAAGTGAAGGGGGAGTGTAGTAAAGGGTTGTTAACTTCAAATAATACTTTAAAATATATCAGCAGGTGTGTAGAGAAGTGCATGGTATATGGCTGATGTGGATGGAACTGGGTTACAGAAACAAGGATGCACTGGCTAGTGGGTAAATTTGTACAGGGAAAAACAACACTATTATTTTTTTACATCACACATAGTTACAGTGTGAGGCACATAGAGATAAGTGCTTGCCGATATTAATATCCAGTTCCTGGGATGGAGGGTAAGCAATTAGGGGCCATATGTACGAACACTTTTTCCCATAGACACAGAATGGGGAAAAATCTTTGCTACATCTGGCCCTAAGTTACTAGAAGTATCCTTCTGTATTTTACGTTATGCTATGCCGCGTTGTTGCAGCAGGCTTTCATCTGTCATCTTGGGTATTCCATCAATTTGAAGCACTGTGGTATTGTTTCAAGAAACCCACTTAACCACCATACACTTAACAGACACCTAACAGTAGATAGGGGTCCTCTTCTGCTACCCCTATGCTGAATGGCAGACTAAATTAATAAGGCATACATGGGCGAAAGGTCCATTTTCACTGGTTAGATTTCCTGAGTTAGTTTAAGCCGATGCCATCAATACGGCTCTTACCAGGCATAACATGTCTTCAGGAGCCATAAAACATAAGGTGAATGCTAAGTAACATTTGAAACTGCTTTAGAAAAAGATGCTGCTTAACAAGATACTTGTTTTCATCTGTCACAATAATTGGTAATGCACCCTAGCTATGTGAAAAGTTAGGACATATTGATGTGAAATATTTTGTTAACTAAGATCTAATTCCTTATTTAATGAAAGAAGTGGATTGAATTTCACATTGTATACTTATAAATACTTCACATCAGGTATGAACAGTGCACTTTGTTGAAATTAGGTAATGCTTTGCAAGCATACAGCTTGAGGCTCATGTAGTCCCACTACTAAAAAGCTGACTCTGTTAATGGCCCAAAATCTCTGGGAGTATCTCGTGTAGTTACCTGCCTAACAGTAGTATTAAGAACAAGGTTTATCCCTGTAGCAGTCAAAAACAGAAGTGAGACAAGAGGATCACCTAAACAGGTCATACTTTTGTCAGGCTGTCTCTGAGGCTCTTTCAAGTGTCCCTGTGGAGCAACATTAACAGTTGCACACATCACTTCTTCAGCTGCTGACTCAAATGTAAACACTTTTATCTTGAAATTGCAACAAAAAGCACTCAGGGCCTGAGTCACACAGGTAAACTTACACTTTTGTGTATGTTTATGCTTTTTTAGTATTTAGAAACTACAAGTTAATAGCAAGTTTAGGACTGCAGAGACCTGTCCTATCTTTTTATATGAAGAGTTCTGACTGCTGAGTCTCTGCAGTCGTAAACTTACTACTAACTTGTAGTTTGTGAATACACAAAAGTGTGTACGTTTACCTTTGTGAATCCAACCCACATTTTCATGCATATTATATATGCATTAACCCACAAGGAAATTGCAGATTGTAGAGTAGTTTTCCCAGTTCTCTGATGTAGCAGAAATGTGATTGCTGCCTTTGATGCCACAGTAATCATCATACATGAACACCTTTACATTTTGTTATTTGAAGTTCTAATAGATTATTGTAAAGTGGTGCACGGAAACTCTATGTTAATTTGGATTCACTGTAGGTTAATAAACTAAAGTTTGGTGGTATAGCCCTAAAACTTGATGTATAACCCATGAATTCAATTTTATGTGATTCTTTATGATGTTAATTAATAATTTGCACTAAAACGACAACATATTTTTGAAAAGTAATGTTTTAAATGTAACATGCAAAAGTAGAAAAATGCATTTCTGTACTATAGCTAAAGAAATGTATCAACAGATGTATTTTATTTTAAACCTATTGTAACATGAACAATGGCAAAGACTACTGATGTTAAATTCATAATTTTGAATGTTATATGTGTCTTGTTTGAAATAAATAAATGTAGCTTTTTAATTCAATTTACTTAGCCTAAGTGAGGCCTGCAAGGCCCTGTTTTCTGACTTTGATTTAAGATGGATGCCTTTCACATTTTGGTAATGGGAATCTTCACTGATTTTGCAGTTCCATGTCACATGATGAACTTTTATTGGACAATTATACCGTCCCTGTCATGTGTAGTGATGAATGAGCAAATCATCTTGCACTTTGGACCTAATTTACCATTCCCCAGGTGGATCAGCAGCATTTTGCACACCATTCTTGCCTGGCAGTCCCTCTCCAGACCCCACTGTGGCAGTCTTCTTGTCCTTCCCTTTAAGACCAAACCTCTTGGACTCTGAGAGGTACATACCTCTGTATCCTTACCCTTCATTTTACTATGCTTTGCTGAGACTTAGACATTTTTCCCCTGAGCCCAAGAAGAAGACTCTTGACTGACCTTCTGACATTCTGATGCCTTCCCCTTTTACGTACTTTTTGTCAAATTTGGTTACCTTTTGCCCTAGATGACATTTTTCCAAATTCTTTTTGTCCTTTTTCTTTTTACTTTTTGTCCACATGCGTTTTAGTCCAGCACATGTTATCTTTTGACTTCCTAATTTGTAGGGTTTTCTCTTGCCCTAGTTAGCTAAGTCTAGATGACTCTTAGGGGCATATTTATATTCTGTTTGCGCCGAATGTGCGTCAAAAATTTTAGCCGTCGGTAAAATTTTTGACGCACAACTGCGTTGGCGCAGTTGTGCGTCAAAAAGTATAAATATGGGCCTTACATTGCCTTAATGTTTAAAATAACTAAACTGTGCTTGTGTCTCCACCCCTTCATGCTGGGTGAAAATATTTATTGACCTCATTTAAAGCATAACTGAAAAATGCTTTAATATATCAAACCTATGGCTTTTTTCACAGCCAGCTCAAGTTCCTACATTATTAACAGAAAACACTTATGAGAGTAGTTGTGCGCATCTGCTTGTGTGACTATCATGTGTCTGAGAGCTTCAGCAAAGCAGCATCTAAGTGTTTGTCTGATTTATCGTGGCTCAAATTACTCATCGTCAGGTGCACTGGACAGGCACCACCTGAACAGGTACCAACCTACGCTCATATTCAACAGTGTTTTACTCACATAGTGAATCTTCCATGTGCAGAGTCAACTTGGAGAAGGCCACTCTGTTGCACAGAACACTAACATCCTAATTTGTCAAATGGTTGTGTGTCCAAAAGTATTACAATGTACACATATTTTGGTTATTGTATGAACATGTGAACGGAGACCAGACCTTGTGATTTACAGAAAGTGTCACCTCAAAATATTTGAAGATGCTGACAAAGTCAACAAAAGGTGGAATGCAAGTTGAGGCTAAGAGCATACATTTTCCACACATGTATTTTATATCCATGTCATTTGTGTGGTGCGCATAACTCATGAGATTGATTTTGATCATCACCTCCTTGGAAGAGTTGGGGAACATGGATTGCTCTGCCATGTTGAAGTGGCTTCAAAGTTGTTTTATTGGCAGCTTCGTAGAAGACATTGTTTATATAGTTTGGATCTTTTCATGATCTTTGTTCAGTCTTCTCCTTTGGCTTTGTGATAACTGTGTTGACTCAGCGCAGCACCTGCATTACATTAGACAATCACTATCAAGGCTTGTAGCTTTCTACTTCAACCACCCACTTGTGCTGCTATCTGCACGATGTTGATCTGTGAGGAAAAGATTATGGAGATGTGAACCCGGGATTAGACCACTGACCACCAAGATGATTTGGGAGAGGGGTGAGGGGCAGAGTCTATGTGACTAAATGTTTCAGTACAGGTGCAAATCTGGAGTGTGCACATGAAGGAATCAGAATGTACTTCGGTTCATGTGTATGTGCCATTGTGTCCAGTTTTAATGGCTGTGCAGAGGGAGAGGGGGCTCACCAATGGGACAAACTGTTGCCTCAGCCTGGCATAACAGTGCCCCAACCTTGACATATTATGCATTCTTGGCAACATGTTGGCTGCATTTTACCTGGGTATGCCTGTAGATTACCAAACAGACTACTTAGATAATTTACAATGGCTGCCTCTAGCCAGTGCATGAAGTAGGAACTGCTCTTATGTTGCTCCTGCTTGGACCTCATAAGGCAAAGTCAGGCTGGCTGCATGTATTCAATGCATGTATATAGATTCCTTTCCAATGTCTTCTGGGTGGACCCTTTGGAACACTTCTTCTGACCGCACGTAACCAGTGCACTTGTGTAGGTAGTGGCTTTGTCCTCTGTCACTCTGACACAGTTCCTAAAGAGCACTTACTATGAGTGTGCTTCACTTGAGCAGGCCTGCGGATTACTACTCACCACTCCTGGATGAACTCCAATATTAGATCATCCACCAGGCCTACTGTTATACAATGTATGCCTGCGGGGTGCTCACCTGTTGCTCTAGGGAGCTCACATAGGACACAAGTCATGACTTTTTTTTAAACACTTTTTATTGTTTTTCATTAACACACACAATTAGCAACCAAATTACTGTCGAAAGCCTACTGTTTGATAAAGGCGTTGACAGTCAGGCAGAGTTTCAATTCTCATTCTCCCTATAGCACACAATATTTTATGGCATTTCATCTCTCTCTCCAGCAAAACAGTGGTTCAATTGTTAAGTAGTGGGCTCTCTTTTTTTTAAATGATCTTTAGTTATGAAATTTCTGGTACAAAACATAACATCAATTTAGCAACTATCACGTACAACCAGGTGACCGAGGTTTACCGGTTCAAGATATCACAGTGCCCACATTTATAGCTTCCACACGTTGACATCCCTTTGGTTTTCCAGCCCTAGTCACACATTTAAAACCTTCCTGCCCCTCCTACCCTTGGGTGACCTCGCTCACTTCCCGCCAGGCATTCCTCGGGCCCCGCATCCAGGCTTATGGGGTCCATGTTCTCTGTGGTCCTCCAGGAGCACCATACCTTCTCAAACTTCTGTGGCCAGCCTTGTGCCTCCTATCCCAATTTTTCAGCCCTCGTGCACCACTCCAAGTTTGCTTCACAGGTCCTCAGGAATGGGATCCTATCCCACCCCCAGATTATCATCACCTCTTTCCAGGCAACTTTTAGAGCAACATTACAGAATAAGAGTGCATAACAGTCCGGTGTTTGCTGCCCTCAAATGCCCAGGGCCACCAGCTGTGGTGTAAGCTCTACGATAAGGTCCAAGACCACTGATATCCGGTTCCTCCAAAAGCCCTGGAATTTGAGGCATCCCCAGAGAGTGTAGATCAGGTTACCCCATAGCTGGTAGCCTCTTTGGCAGAGATCATTGTCAGATCTTCCCATACAGTCTAATTGCGTCCTTGTACTGTACACCATATGGAGCAGTTTCCGGCTGATTAGCTGGAACCCTGCCAGCAGGGCCACCTCCCTTGGGTAGCGGTGTGCTGCACCCCAATCATAGTCCTCCAAGCTGCCTAGATCTCATTCTCATGTGTCTCTATGACTATCCAGCAGGGGGAGGCTATTGTACAGAAGTGTAGAGCAAATTTGGGATACAGCATGTTGAGTCAATGGGGACCCCAGCACCCTGTATTCCAGTGGTGACTTGTCTGGCACCTTATCAAGACGTATATTTGTCTTTGCAACAAATATGTCGGTTATTGCAGATATTAACTCCCTGTTAGTGCGTAGTGCTCTTGCGTCTCTGTGAAAGACATCATCCCACCATCCCACCACACATCCCTCCCCTTGAAGATGCCCAGCAGGTCCCTCTTATATGGTCTTCTATATATTGCAGCCTTTGCAGGATGTTTCCCTCCCATAAGGGGGCTTTCAAAGTCAACATCCCTGTCCAGCATATCTTGCAGGCTTCCCGGTGCCTTGCAGAAATTACTATTACTGTTGGTGTGGGCTGCGGCTTTAGCACCCTTTGCCTATAGAGTCGTCTGGTATAGCACTCCGGGTCCATCGCTCACCTATACCCCAGCAGGGATGGCTCCTTCCGCAGCGAGAAGGCCTAGTCAGTTATCACATGTAGTTCTGAAGTCCAATAGTAGAGCTTTAGGTTCAGGAGGGTGATTGCGCCCTCTAGTGGTCATGGCTATCCTAGGCACCACTCGCTGCCACAGCAGCCCCTCTTGTCACCTCCTCTACAGAGAAAAAGAAACCCTCTGGGGTTTGGAAGAGAGTGTTTTGCAACACATAAAGACATTTTGGGAGGCAAATCATTTTGTAGAGGGCTGCTTTAGCCATGAGGGAGAGTGGAAGATTTCTCAGATGCACTGCGTCCACTGGGTACACCTCAAGGATTCTGTTCAAGTGTTCCCTCAAGATAACAACAGGGTCTTTTGTTACAAATATTCTCAAATACTTGAAACCCCTTGGTGTCCATCTGAATAGCTATTTTCGTACCCTGCCACGGACCTGGCTCGACAGTGGGAACACCACTGATTTGTGCCAATTAATGGGCAGTCCCAAATAGGACCTGAATATACCCAAGATCTCCAGTGCTCTAAGGATAGACTGGTCTGGGTCCGCCAAATAAAGTAGGATGTCACCCACGTAAAGCGACATAACATCATCCCACCCTCGATCCCACCTTAAAACAGTGGGCACTCTTGGCAGTATCTTGGCTTTCTCTAGTTTAGTAGCAACGCAACCTTACAACAGTGGGAGTCATTGATAGGGTTTTGCCTCCCTTGGGCATAATAGTGTCCTTAACTTGACATAGTGGAAATTATTCGTAATACTTTAACTGTATCTGTCTGTTATACTCGTTCGAGTGGCGAAACGGCAGACCGAGGCAACTGGACCCCAACAATAATTGTTGAGGTTGCTTGCCACTAGTGTCCTGTGGCTTGACATTCAAGACTCTACAAACCGGGCCACATACTTACTTTCTGCACTTGACTCTCGGGTATGGAGGGAAAGCAGTTTAAAGTATGAGGAGGTAGTCTGGAGGATAGAGACTCAGCTCAAAAAATCACATAACAGGTGCAATAATGTAATGTCCAGCTCAATGCTTATCTTTTTAGAAAAAAGATAAGTATTTTAATCAGAACTGAGTTTCTGAGCATACATAAGGAATAAGAAATCTAAATAGATGCAATGTGAGGTCTACGTGATTCAATATTGAATGAAACATAGAAGTAATCACAATAAAAGCTTAGGAGCATGTTCACTATCATTTTGTATCAAATAGATCAGTCTGCAGCAAACGATTATTCAGTTCTTATGTTGGTATTGTAATGCTCTATAATGTCCAATTAAACTCTGTTAGCTAAATGTTCACAATCACTGTCTTTCAGGTGTATGGAATTACTCAATTTGGTTCACACTTTGAATTTCATAGCGCAGGGGCGCTGGTGGACAGAGCACGAGATGAGCTGTCATGCTCATTGGGGCTTATTCGGGCAACTATGCCTACTTCTCTCTGTGGCTAGCCAGGTAGCATGGCACCCGCTCTACAAAGGCACCTCCAGTAGACTCGTACAGCAACCACAGTGGAAGGATCTTCTATCTTCAATCCAAGGTCCAAGTGTAATCGCTGAAGTGCCAAGAAGGTAGAATTAGCAGGGCCGGCTTTTGTGATGGTGACACCTGGTGCAACAACCCTCCCCCATATAACCTCCTCCTCTAATTCTCTCACTACCACTCAGCCAAAGTGCACTTCATCTCTCCTTAGCCCCTCTCTCATATACATTTAATTGGTTTTGTAGTGCTGGAAAAGGTTGGCTTTACTAATCCAGTCAGCTATCCATATAAAATCCAGATCTGTTCTTTGCAGCAGGCATACTAACCCTCTGCTCTACTTTATGTTGAGTCAAAACTGCCACTAGACAAAACTCCAATCTCTCTCTCTCACAGGAACACTAATCACAAAAGTTATCATGATATTTTTATTTCTGCCTGCGAGCTGGACACACAAGGAACTCTGCAGCAGGTACTTTTAAATCATATGTCTTTGCTAAACACAGTGCCCCTTCCTGAAATCAGTGTCCCCACTGGAGATCAACAATCAGTGCAGCCACACCAATCACACTGCCTTAAAGCCAGCTCTGAGAATCAACACAGGATTTCTCCATCTTTCTCCGTGGCAGTCTCTGAATCGGGCAGTCTTTACTTTGTGAGTGAAATTGAAAAGTTAGACACAACCTTTCCTCTTCCAGGTTTGACTCAGCAGTCAGGTAAGATGACTGAAAGATCTTGGGCAATCACAAGTCTTCCTTCATGGGTCTTCTTGGCGCTCACCCATGTTTCTTCTTCTTCCTTTTGGCTACTCCTCACAGCAGGCTTGACAGTTGCATTTTTCTCCACAGAAAGGCAGACCCCTCTGGGATATGGATCTCTCCTTTCCCCTCTCCGCAGGCACATAGCTCCCAGAGACACTGGCAGACTCAGAGCTTCTTCCAACAAGACTAGCAGAAAACAGGTGCTGCCCCTCACCCTCAGGAGTGTGTCTATCAATGATAACAATTCAAGTCTCCTCGGTTAATGAAGGAGCTCAGACTGGAACAAAGTGAGGACGTTTGGGACCATTTTATATAATGTATTTTACGGCAGGGGATGTGGACCCACTATCTGAGTTTAGAAACCAGTTTGGTCTCGTTTCCTTTCATAGTTAATTTTTTTTCTGCAGTGCCGACAGGTTTTTTGTGGAAGATCACAGCTCCTCACAGCAGGTAGTAAAGATGGTGGCTCCAAGCAGCCACAACAGGAGCACAATGCATGTGAAGTTCCGCACCTGGTTCTCATCAGCTTTCCACAATGGACCACTCAAAAGAAAACAGAGATCGAGGCTCCTCCCAGAAACTTCTCTTTCAGTAGCAAATTTCTCTGTTTCACCCACATTGTGACATCTTTATTCAAACAGCCGATCTCAGAACGGACTAATTAGCTATTCCTTGTTAAACAGGTCACATAGAATTTATAAAGGGAGTCCTGTCTCCGTCCCTCTTACTTTTGTGTCTAGAGTTACCCCTTCACCGCAGGAAATCCAGGCAATATACTTCAACTGTCAAGGAGCTGTTTCAGAACCTCCATCTTGTGCCATTTCGGACAAGGAGAAATCCAAAATAAATCCCTCACGTAACAGTATGCATACTGACATAAACAATATGGAATTCTGCTGCCATACATGCACATAATAGTCGAACAATGATATCGGAGCATTGTCTGTTCTTGACACAAGTAGAGTTTTATTCAAAGGAGTCTGCAAGCATCGTGCTTGTATCCTTGCAAAGGTAACAAGCATTTGCAATACAATGGGATTCACATTTGCTCGAGTTTGAGCTATTACCGTTGTAAACTCCTAACCAGACTTTTCTTCCCACACAAATTGACAATGAAAAGTAATACAGTTTCACATAAGGGAGCCGATTGAAAACACCATGGCATCAGCATGAAGCAGCACACAAAAGGAAAGGGAAGTTCGCTCACAGTCAAACGTATCAGCAAAAGTTCAATTAGCCATGTAACAGGGGTGATGTCCAAGGCGGTAACTAAACCGCCCCAAGGAGGGACAAACGTAAAGCATTCACCAACCAAAATAAAGGACAGATGAAGAGCAAGCCCATGAACGAGTGATAGTCATGAACAAGCAGTGTGCGTGGTTAAAAGCCCAGATACACACCGACACGTAGGAAAAGCAGCGCTTGTGCACTGCTATACTCGACCTAAAAAGGACTGTTCGGCTACTGACCACCAAAAATGCTGTATGCTGCCACCACCACTCACAGTGGCCAGGGTTACAGATAAATGTGTGGTGAACAGTCAAAGGTACGTTTTTGATGCCCTTCCATGACCTCTGAGCTCCTGGGCTCAATGTCTATTTCAGACATAGGCCTGCAGTGCCCACCTAGGATTTTGTGTGTTTTGAAGCCAAAATAGAGCCAAGATACCATTTTCACTTGCAGTAGGTCACTCAGGACAGAGGTACACGTCCTTTAACGTGCAGGAGAGATTTCCTTGAAACATCGGCTTTCCGGTGGCTCAATCATGACATAGCAGGAATTTTGGCAATGCTCTGGCTGTGTGTGCCATAGTGGATAGCTCAACCTTGATATCAAAGTTTCTTTGCAACATTATATTTGTTGCTGGCATAATGGCGTTTCGGACACAGTGGCATACTTGGCAAAAAGAGTTTGTGTGACAGTAGTAAGGGTAAGCACTTGGTGAAAATGATATGCTATTATTTTGGGGACAAAAAGGTAATTTGGCATTACAAGTCAAAAATGTTTTTTCATGGGGATCTGAGCTGAACTTATTTATCAAAAAATAACTTTTGCATTTTATGATAAAATATCTGCATTTTCAGAAATTGGCAAACTAATGCTTTGGACAAATGATGGCATTTAGAATGTTATATTTAAAGATGATACCTAAGTGATAATCCAAGCAGAGTTTGGAAGACAATGGGTACTTACAGCCAGTGGCGTAGCGTGGGTTGTCAGGACCCGGGGCAAGGCAGTGAGAGAGAGTGAGTGAGCCAGGCAGGGGCAGAGAGCTGCGAGTGTGAGCGCGCCCCCCCCATGTTGCGCCCGGTGTGGCCGCCCCCCCTACACCCCCCACGCTACGCCACTGCTTACAGCAATAGCTTTCTATGGCTTGTGTGAAGGTATTTTATCATCTATATTGGAAACAAATCTGCGATAGAACAACTAGGGTCTGAGGCCTCAGCATGTAAAATTGATAGGCCATTCTGCTCTGTGATTCTGTAAGCTCTATATAATTAGGCCGTAATATTGTTATATATAGTCCGGCTTCAAAGGTTTGTCTAGCATTACTGTCTACACTTTGTCAACATGAGATTCAGCGGCGGTCGCCGCAAATCTCAAAGGGAGAGGTGGCCGGTGGGAGGGATGGTGGGGAGGATTCACAAATTATTTTTTTTAAACATACCTGTTCCCGTCACTGCTACCTCGCTCTCCTGCTCTTCTTCGGTGTCCCAGGACTCACTGGGACACCAGCACAGGCTTCCCAGCAATCCTTGTGCTGCTCTCATGCTAAACCTAGCATGAGAGCAGCACCAGGATAGGTCTGAGCAGTTTGTTCTGCAGCTCAGGCACTGCATGGGAGTCTGTGCAGTTTCTACAGCCGGGTTGGAGAAACCTACGTGGCATTTGTGTGTTTGGCTGGCCTGAAGTACACAGACCCCACTCCCCCTTGTCTCTCCCCCTCCCATGGCCCAAGCCCACCCCACCCTGCACATGCTGCTGGCTGAACCATCAGAAGAAAAATAAAACAATAATGATATATCGTTATATTTTTCAGCTCCTGGCTTAGCCAGGGGTGCGATGCTCCTTCGCCACTGCGAAGAAGCAGCCCTGATGAGATCTGTGTAACCTATTTAAAAACCTGCCCCTTCCAAGCATATTATTAGTCATAACATAGAAATGAGAATCAACTTAAATTGTGCAAGTTGGAAAAATTAATTGAAAACGACATTTACATTTTCATAAATGATGTGTCATTTGAAATTTTATGATAAGATTTGATTAACACTCTGTATTACATATGTCTTTGTTACATTTTTAGGGATATTGTGCTTAAAATCCAGTGTTTCCTTACCATTTTCTTAGATTTGGGGAAGGGGAATAAGCCTTAACATCCCTTGTCTTTTTAGTTAGGTTGTGTGAAATGTAAATGCCGGAAATTTTATCATTTGCCCCCCATTTTTCATATACATATTTATGGGGAGAAAAACTTGCTTTACTCGGTCATACTTCAGAAAGGCATTCACATCCTCCCTACCTCTTTAAAAGTTCACTAGCCATCAGTGTCGATACTTCAGAGGAAAGATGACCACCTATGACTGCTCAGTGCCACAATTTCCAAAATATGGGCAGTGGATCTGTTTCCTTGTTTCTTTCCTTTTTTGGAAAGACTTTATCTCAGAAATCTATACATGCGTCATGGCAAGTTTAAAGTTTTTTTTTAACTAGAACAGTCGCCTATTTTTGAACAGTTATCAATTTAACAATGTCAACTATATATACTTAGTATTAAATATAGTTCACATTCTGTGTCATTAACAAATTGTTGGGACGGTCATGCGGTCAATTTGCGCTCTGCAGCATTGCTACAAATAGTGCAGTAGGTGCAGTGTTACCAGAGCCTTGAGCTGTGAGGGCCCTTTGCTATCCAATTGCCGATGCTTTTTGATCTCCAATATAGGTCTAGTGAGGGGTAATTTTCAAGCTCGCATTAACCCTTCATGCGCGTGTTTCGGCCAATGGCCTACACACGGCCACCCAGATGGATATATAAAGATATGTATATATGTATATATATATATATATATATATATATATATATATATATATATAAAGATGTGTATAGATAGATAGATAGATAGATAGATAGATAGATAGATAGATAGATATGCATATAGATATGTATTATATATAAACATATATTATATAGTCACTTAAAAAAACAAAGGTTACAGGAACGTTATAGTTAGGTTCTGAATTTACTTGCACAAAACCATAGAAATTCAGCAGATATAGTTAGAGTTATTTCAAGTAAAGTTGTCATCAGTGCTGTAATATCTGGGGTAATTAGCAGTGCATAGTGAGGGTGTGAGTTATAGTTACCTTAGGGCGCGAGTTATAGTTCCTTGAGATAACTCTAACTATAACAGGTGAATGTATGTGATTTTGTAAGTTTAAAGTATGAGCCTACCGATAACGTCTCTGTTGTAATCTTTGTTTTTTTGAGTGAATTTCATTGTTTTTTTTAAATTCTATTTCCTAACTATAACATCCCTGTAACCTTTGTTGTATTATATATATATATATATATATATATATATATATATATATATATATATATATATATATATATATATATATATATATATATATATATATTTTATTGGATATGCCACATGTCTACCATCTGCAAATTATGCAGAAGATAGTAGATTTAAGTGGTATATGCTGCATAATTTGCCTTTTCGTGCTGTGTCTGTTATGTAAATGTTAGTCAACCCTTTTGTATAGTTTGGTGCTCTCCTCACACATAATTCCATTGACCCTAGTGATAGCGCTCTGAGTTTCACAAAGAGCACTGCTGCATATAAAGTTGCAGTGGCTGCTGTACACATTTTTTGCTTCTTGAGATCAAACTGAGATTTATAACTTCGGGGAAAGTACTTTTATACTGGCAATGGCCCAGCACGTCCCCCAGCATTAAAGATGTGCATATTCCCTAACAAAAGTATGCTTTGCTATTGGGTATGTGGCAAGGTGAAGTAATACTGTCTTTTTTGTCTTTTGTACTGTGTTTGGAGAACCTGCAGATGTAGAAAAGAACATTGCTACCAGTTTCTGTTGGCTGACCCCCTCAGGCCTTGCCCGGGCTGCAAGTGCCTTGTCATCCTGCTGCTGACCCTTTGCTGGCTCCCTGCCTACTTCCCCATGCCCCTAGCTTTTGTTGCCGGGTCCTCTGATTGGCGGCTTTGATCAACACCGTCCAATCACTGCACCGCATATTTTGCTGGTTTCTGACCTCCTGATGCTTGTCGGCCCCGCCCTTGGGAGGTGTTAATCGTGGGCCTCAAAGCGGTCTGCTCTGCTGACCGGCCCATGACAAACCACCCCCCCCCCCAGACGTGCAAGAGACCTCCAAACCTCTCATGGCTCTGTAGCTTCTCCCAGTCCCCCATTGCTCTTCCAAACAGACCAGAGGGAAGACATTGTTGGAGTATTAACGACAGCAGATTTTTTCCATCAAAATACATGGTATATAAAATATACCAATGAGTGGTCATAAACACATTTCACGTATGGTCTATTTACTTTTACACTTCCTGGTCATCCTTTTGTTCATTCATTACTACTGTTTGTCACTTGTGTATTGAATCATGCACAGCCTCCTCGACAACGACCCATAGGTCTGGTACCCAATGTTGGGCGGTTAGGCTCCCACCTTGCTACCAATTTTTATTGGGCAGCCCCCCTCAGCGTTGCCCAGGCTGCAAGTGTTGTGTTCTCCCGTTGCTGACCCTTTCCTGGACCCCTGCCTGCTCCCCCGTGCCCCTGCTGTAAGGCATCCCAAGGACATTGTTTGAGCATGCCTTCTTTTAGATTGTCGTGCTTGTGGCTGTCTGTTTTTGGTTCCGCCACACAGCCTGTGGTTTCTGGAATACATGCAGTTCCCCTTTTCTTGGACAACGCCCCCACTATGTTCAATAAGGACATGTCCATGCCCACCCCGGTCAAGTGGACACTGTATACCTCAAAGTTAATTGACCTGCTTAGGCTGGATTCAAACCCCGCCCTGGGGAGACTGTCCCCACCAGAAGCACAAGACATTGCCACTGGAAAGACTGAGTGGACCCACTGGCATTTGAGATCAAACACGGATCCCTACCATGACGCATTGGTCCACTAAGCCACTAGACCCATCTGTGGTCCCACCAGAAGGCATTGTTGTCCAGTTGGACTACCGAAGGACACATTCATGTTTTATGCAGGCATGTTTAATTACCTGCTTTGCCCATAACCACTGGATGTTGAACAGGCCCTGCTACACTGCTGATTAGCCAGACCAAAAGACATCACATTCTCACCCTTTCTTCACAGTTAGCTCCCCTTTCGTCAAGAGGTACCTCTTTCTCCACTAGAGTTCACAAGCTCAGGCCATGTGTCCATGGTTTCACAAACAATGGAAGCTCCCCCTTTTATTGCTAGGCCCTCTTTGCTCCTGGTATTACTCTAGTTTGAGTGCGCCCGAGTGCGAAACTAACCCCTTCCTTCTGCTGCCTCATCTTGGTGTCCCTGCCATTATGCATCCCAAGGCCCACCATGGGCCTTTCGTCATGTCTTAGTATCTAAAGTGGGTGCTGATGGATCACTCGAGAGGATACCGACTGCAGGTTGCTGGTTGAACACACTAATAAACACAACATCACGCAAGTTGTAACTCTGAGGGGTTGTTTATCAGATACCATGCCAGTGCAATTGAAATATGTAGAAATGACCTGCAGAAAGGTAAACACTTGAATCAACATGCACAGGAGTACCATCAGGTGTGTTAGCTCAGGCAGAAAATGACCAATCATTTTTAGAGGCAAAACACTCAGAAAAAGACATAAAATGGATAATGATTAATAACCCAAATACTCTCTCTCACTGCATGGTGAAAGAGACGTGGGCTAGAAAGACATTTTTCTAATTCAGTTCCACTGAGTTTTTCCCTTGAGCAATATCCTCGACCAAAGAACAGCTATGCCCTATGAGGACACTGATTTTTACCTCTTTTCCCCACCAACAGTAAAAAGAAAATATTCCTGCAGCTATCCACATATTTTTCTGTAGATTTAGCCTGCATCTACAAAAGGCATGATAGATCACTTTCAGCCATGGGAGCTAAGATGTGAGTGAGCTGCAAGTGGAATTATAGCTGCCATCAATTCATGGCTTTTAGGAAGAAACTGAAAATGTATCTTTTCAGGTGTTGGTGAGGCAATTAATGTCCAAGTACATGGACACCTTTGTTCAATATTATCGCTGCACACATACCGCCACCACTTCGCAGATGCTGAAGGGCATCCCTTCATGTATGCCAACCGACCCGATTCAGAAGGGAGACTTCCGATTTGTGAAGCCAAAAATGGCTTTTTGTTTTAGGAGTGGCCCTTCTAAAATGATCTATGTTTCAATATAAGGCTATAGGGCAAATACACTCTCCCTATTTGTCATCAAAATCACCCACTTCCAAGTTTGAAAATGTTCGTATGCTTGTGCTTTGGCTCTCAGATTCCGTAATTGTGGATTGTGAATGGCAAAGAGAGAAGCCCACATTTACCCCTTTCATTTTGCAGCTTAAATAGTGCTGTGGGCCACGTGAGAAGGGCCAGGGGTCCCCTGAGTGGGAAACGTGTATTGCTGGCCATGCGCCGCTTGGTGTCACTCGTTTGTGTACTTCCCGCGTGGATTCTCAGTCTGTCCAGAACCCTGGCATGTGAACTTGGGGCCTTCCCTGGCCAGATTTGCTACTGTTCATATTACTATTTATGACCTGAATGTAGGCCACTCACAATACATGGCCTCCACTGCGTGCTCATTTGAATTCCCAGTCTTTTCAAGACAGGGCCTCTGGAGGGCACTGTGGAGACCATTCCCAGGGTGTCCTTGGCGTGGTGAAAAAACGGGGCGGGGTGAGGGTACACTATGAGGTTTGCAGCAGGAGAAGAGGGTAGGGAAACATACTTTAACAGGTCCCAGAATGCTGGAGTTATTTTGCTGGGGCTGCCCAATTCAAAGTAGGCCACAGCACATGTACTTCGGATTTTAGGCACAGATGCAAAAGCGCTTATTGAAACTAGTAAATGCTGGTCCTTTTATGGCCAGGCCCCATATTGGTCTGTTCCTGGAACAACCGCATTGGTTGCTTGCTATAAAAATCGTTCATATTAAGATGCCACATTCAGGGCATGATGGGGTGAATTCGAGAGGAGCATCTTATCCGCTCGTCCCATTGGTGCAACGGTTCTTTGACATTCCTTAAGCTCAGGTAAAGGGGGTTTGAAGCTCAAGGTACTCTGGCCTTTAGTTTTCTCATGCAGTTCCTGCTACATCAACAAGATACTTTTTGAGAAAATGTGTTGCAGTCTGTTAGCGCTATCTGCAGCACTGATGCACTTAAGTGAATAAACCCACCTACATTCGAAGCTGATGACATCAACTGATGTACTGACAGTGGCAGATTTCTCTGTATTTTAAATTGTGATACGGTATTAAGATGGTGTTTGCTTAAAAAATGTGTCAGTTTGCACCATAAATCACCCCCTTATACACACAAGATTCGTTTTTTCAGTCTCAGTAATCAATGTCTAAATCAGCCGAGTTTATTACATTGCTGAGTGGATGAGATGTTGGAGTACTAAGCCAGAGGGTAATGATGGATCAGCGAGCTCCAATGACGTAACAGAGTACAGAGAGGTGTGAAGTTTCAGACCTATGTCTTGAACACAAAATACAATGGAGCAGCGAACTATCCACCAACAGACTTAGACAAGAACTCTCAACCTTCAATGTGCGGGTCTGACGCCCTAACCACTAGAACACCCCTTGTCCGTAAGGCCGAGCGCTTTACAGGAGCAGGAGTTACAATACACAAAGTTGCACACATTGTTTACAATGTTTGAGCAGGTGTTTGCATTATGCAGTTATCCCATCTTAGATCCCTCCCTCTCTCCAAGGTAGGGCACTTTTTGTCCTCTCAGATAGACAGCCCTGCCTCCCTAGCGCGTGCACTGCCTTACCTAAGGAGGCCATAGCGGTCTGGGGCCTTCGCCATCGAAGCTGCTTCGGTCTCTGCTCCTCGCCCGTAGGACCACAGTTAATCTGTGAGGTGAACAGGAGGGAGGCGGCCAGGCGGTCGCACCTTTCTCTCTCCGCCTGAGTGTCGCATCTTTCCCGCAGATACCTCAGCTGGTCCAGAAACTGCGGCTTCAGAACGTCTCCATTGATCTGCAGAAGAGAAACGAAGCAAAAAAAGCAGTTGTGAATAACGGGTTGAAATGTCTCATAACAGCCCGGCACAGTGGGTGGGGAGCGTGTATTATGAGCGACGCCGCAGAAACATACCTGCGTGGATAACATGACTGCAGACGGCCTCGCGGGAGACCCGCTCACCCTGGTGCTCCTGACGGTGTGAGCCGGCTAGGAGATGCCTCCGGGCTCTCATGGAACCCGGAGCAGGACGCGCAGCGGTTGCCAGGCGGCAGCCGAGAGACACAATAAAAAGTTCCGTCACTGCGGCTGCATGAAAAGAAGAAGGCGAGGCTTGAGATTGTGGTGTCTACTTTCAGAGGCGAGGGGTGCACCAACATGGTTCAGCTCTCTGGTAAATATAGTTAATTGGTGTCGAGTAGCACCCTACCGTTCCTGCTGTATTTTTTATATGTATTTTATTTTTCCGTCGTATTGTATGTGCTTCGACTGTCTCGCAGGGGAGAGTAGCAAGAGTCTGGCGTGGGGGCATGGGAGATTAGATAGGTGCACACTTTCAAACTGTAAGTGAGATCACTAGAAGCACCGTTAGGTGCAGCACTGAGGTAACCACTGGGCAGACAGAAACAAGGACACTATGCATCTGATACCAATGAATAACATAAGACGTGATGTATGAAGGCTGACAACAACTACAAAGCAATATTTGAATTCCCCCATATTTACTCTATTCTATTTCAGAACCTCTTCCTACTCTGTCACTCACTCTTTCCCTCCTTCCGCACATGGCTCTTCATTTCGTCCTCTGTGCACTCTTCCTAACCCCCACGACGTGTCATCGTTCTGTCATCTTTTCTCTCATCTCCCCGGTGACCTGCCTATCCCTTGTCCATTTCTCCTTCCCGTTCGTCTTTTTTTCACAATTCTCTTTTTCTACATCCTCTATTGCACTATTTTGTTGTGCATCTATTTTCTGCTATTTCCTACTCTTTTTATTAACTCTAACTCCATGTTAAGAAGAGACAGCGTTCAGAACATGCCAAGAAGTTCGCTTAGCGAGTTAACATATATCACTGACCAGCGGTGGAGGAGCGTTGCCCCAACCCTCCCGCGCAAGCAGCTGCAATCCTTTAACAACGAAACAATAATAAACTGGGTTTATTATCGTTTAGTTGTTAAAAGGACAGGGCTATGGGGATGACGGGAACCAGGGGGAGTGCACTGTGCACTCCCCTCAGTGCACATGTGTGTTTGGCCGGCTTTTAGACTTTTTCATCCTTGGTGTGGTCTCCCTTAACTTTTTGCCTCTGATCCTACGTTGTTGATGTGTGCTGGACTCTGTTTTTACTGTTTTTGTTACTCTGGGCACTTTACCACCACTAACCAGCGCTAAAGTGCAAGTGCTCCTATACAAAATGTATATGTAATTGGTTTATCCATGATTGGTGTATTTGATTTACTAGTAAGTCCCTAGTAAAGTGCACTAGAGATGCCCAGGGCCTGTAAATCAAATGCAACTAGTGGGCCTGCAACACTGGTTGTGCCACCCACCTAAGTAGCTCTGTAATCATGCCTCAGACCTGCCACTGCAGTGTCTGTGTGTGCAGTTTTTAACTGTAAATTCAACTTGGCAAGTGTACCCACTTGCCAGGCCTAAACCTTCCCTTTTCTTACATGTAAGACACCCCTAAAGTAGGCCCTAGGTAGCCCCAAGGGCAGGGTGCGGTGTATGGTTAAGGTAGGACATATAGGGGGTCATTCTGACCCTGGCGGTCATCGACCGCCAGGGTCGACGACCACGGAAGCACCGCCAACAGGCTGGCGGTGCTTCCTTTTGTATTCCGACCGCGGCTGTGAAGCCGCGGTCGCCCAGCCAGGTCCGGCGGTTTCCCGCTGGATTACCCCCGGCTGGGAGAATCCTCAAGCAGCGCCGCCATGGGGATTCCGACCCCCTTCCCGCCAGCCTGTTTCTGGCGGTTTTCACCGCCAGAACCAGGATGGCGGGAACGGGTGTCGTGGGGCCCCTGGGGGCCCCTGCACTGCCCATGCCACTGGCATGGGCAGTGCAGGGGCCCCCTAACAGGGCCCCAGAAAGATTTTCACTGTCTGCATTGCAGACAGTGAAAATCGCGACGGGTGCAACTGCACCCGTCGCACCCCTGCAACTCCGCCGGCTCCATTCGGAGCCGGCTTCATTGTTGCAGGGCCTTTCTCGCTGGGCCGGCGGGTGCTCCTTTGGCGGGCGCCCGCCGGCCCAGCGGGAAAGCCAGAATGGCCTCCACGGTCTTTTGACCGCGGAGCGGCCAAGTGGCGGTTCCCGTTTGGCTGGCGGCTACCGCCGCCAGCCAAACTCGGAATGAGGGCCATAGTAATGTGTTTTATATGTCCTGACAGTGAAATATTGCTAAATTTGTTTTTCACTGTTGCAAGGCCTGTTCCTCTCATAGGTTAATATGGGGGCTACCTTTAAATCTGATTAAAGTGTAGATTCTCTTTGGGAGCAGATTGACATGTGGAGTTTGGGGTCTCTGAGCTCACAATTTAAAAAATACATCTTTTAGCAAAGTTGATTTTAAGATTTTGAGTTTGAAAATGCCACTTTTAGAAACTGGGCATTTCTTGCTTACACCATTTCTGTGACTCTGCCTGTTTGTGGACTCCCCTGTCTGGGTCAGTTTGACAGTTGGGCTGGTTGCACCTCTCACTAGACAGTGACCAAAAGGGAGCTGGGATGTAGTCTGCATTTCCTAATGGGCCATCTGTGTTAGGAGAGAGGGGAGGAGTGGTCATTCACACCTGAAAGGGCTGTGCCTGCCCTCACACAATGCAGTCTCCAACCCCCTGGTGTGTGTCTCGGGCCTGGTCTGGGCAAGGCAGGATTTCACAAACAAGAGAAACTTTCCTTTGAAGTAAGCCTACTTCAAAGGGCAAAATGGGTATAAGAAGGGCACCCAAAACCACAGACTTTAGAACACTTCTGGAAAACAAGAGGAACCGCTGCCTGGAGAAGAGCTGAGGAAGAAGAGCTGCCCTGCCTGTGACTGTGCTTTGTGGAGCTATCCTGCAGTTGCTGCTTCTGCCAGTGTAAGCGGACAAAGACTGGACTTTGTGTGCCTTCTATCTTGTGAAGAACTCTCCAAGGGCTTGATTTAGAGCTTGTCTCCTATTATTGAAGTCTAAGGAACAGCAAAGACTTCTCTCTGCCAGCACCTGGAGCCTCTGCTGAGGCTCCTACTCTGCCAAGTGGTGCCCATCCAGTTCCTGGGGCCCTGAAAGGAGAAGCTGGCAGCGTGAGAAATCCATGTACTGACCGCCGTACGGGGGAAAAGATCGATGCGATTCGGATCTGCCGCTGAAAAATCGACGCGCCGCCAGCTTTGTGGCTGAAAATCGACGCTCACCTGCAACACGACCGGAAGATTGCCACCCGTAGCTGGAGAAACTACGTGCAGCATCGCTAGTGAGATCGCAACCTGCGCTGCGTGGTTTTTGGATCATCGTGCGGCTGGATTTCTGATGCAAACACCACTGGGTGTGTAAAAACGATGCAAGGCCTGCCTGGACCCGAGATTGCTGACCGGACTGACGCATCGCTCTCCTGCGGTGAGAAGAAATGACACAGACTGACCCGACTAAAGAAGAAACAACGCAAGGTCTCGCTCGTGAGTGATATTGATGCATCGCAAGTCCTTTCTGATACACACTCGCCCGTGCAGGGTTATTTTTGATGTGCCCAAGGTACATTTTCATACTAACAGCGTTAGCGTTGTGTTTAACATTAAATAAAGACTCTTATTGCATTTTTGGTGATAACGTGACTTGTGTACTGTGGATTTTTGTCGTTTTGGTCTTGTTTTGTTTAGATAAATATTCTCTATTTTTCTAAACCTGTGTTGTGTCATTTTGTAGTGTTTTCATTAAGTCACTGTGTGTGTTGGTACAAATACTTTACATCTAGCACTCTGAAATTAAGCCTGCTGCTCGTGCCAAGCTACCAAAGAGGAGAGCGGGGGTTAGCTGAGGGTGATTCTCTTTTACCCTGACTAGAGTGAGGGTCCCTGCTTGGACACGGGGTAAACCTGACTGCCAACCAAAGACCCCATTTCTACATTGGTGATCAGTGGTTTGGATTGGACTTGTATTTGTACTTGACATACAGTGATTAAGTATACACTACTGTTTTGAGGTCAGACCACTGCATGACCACATATTACTTGTCTTGTGATTGTTTTGCTTTTCTCTTTTGGACTTCATTTTGTTCTACTTTTTGCTGATCCCTGGATTGACTGTTTTTTTAAAACTTCATTTGGGAACTTGTTTTTCTGCCTTTGGAACTTTGCATTTTTGTAATCTTCTTCATGTCCCAAGCTGGAGATGTATCAGTTGGAGCTGCTTTTGACCTAGAAACATTAGAGAGCTATACAAAGGCTCAGTTGAAGCAGTTCTGTAAAAGTTTTGACTATCCCATTAAGAGCTCATCCAAAAAGGTGGAGCTGCAAAAGGCGCTGAGGACCTGGGTGACATCCAAGAGCACCGAAGAGCACACAGAGGATGAAGAAGATGAGGAGGAGGAAGAGTGTTCCATACACAATGGTATTGTGGTTGGGCCTGTTATGTCCATGGAGAAGGTCTTCAGGGCAGGTTGCAGTGTCTCACCTAAGGGTCTGACCCCTGAAGAGTTACAGGACAGACAGGCAGAGAGAGATTACTAGCTGGAGTTGAAGAAGCTCAGTCTAGAGATGGAAGCGAGAAGGCTAGACATTGAGGAAAAGAAGATACTGCTGGCTCATGAGCTTAGCTTAAAAGAGTTAGATCAGAGGAGCCAGTCCAGTAGAGATGGTGGCAGCCACAGCACAGTGCAGCCTGAAAGAAGGGTACACATCCCAAAAGACCTAGTGAAGGATTACAAGAAGGAGGATGACATATACTTGTAGTTCAAGGGGTATGAGTCTGCTCTCCACATGAATCTGGTCCCTGAAGCTCATTGGGGGGCGGGTCTGTGTAAGCACTTTGGGGTAGAGGGGAGGGATACAGTGACAGCCTTAGGGGATGCTCAGAATCTCACCTACACTATCATGAAGGATGCCCTACTCACAAGATATGGGCTCACCCCTGAGCAGAATAAGGATTAGTTTAGGTCCTATAAGAAGAAGGAATCCCAAAATTGGTTGGAATGTGTTGATTCTTATTGCAGGTCACTGGATGGTTGGGTGAAGGGCAGTAAGGTACCTACGTATGAACGGCTTTACAATCTGATTGCTTGGGAGCACTTGTACAGTTTATGTTTTCCAGAGCTGCGCCAGCACCTGATTGACAGCAAGCTGACTGATCCCAGGAAGCTTGCGCAGGAAGCAGACCGCTGGGAGAGCACCATGGTCCAAAAGAGGTATAGGGGAGATCACACCAAGGGTGGGCAGGGTCCCTCCCAGAAGAAAGGGGGGGTACGGGTAAACAGGGGGAGTTCTCTATAGGGCCCCAAACTGATTCCCAGGGTAAGGATTCCCAACCCCCAGTGAGAAGAAGCCATGGTTCTCTAAAAGGAAGCCAGTGGTAGGGGGATCCCCATGTAAGTGTTATGCATGTGACCAGGTAGGTCATGAGAGGTAGGGGGGCCCAAATGCCCTAAGAGTACACCGGCACCCACTGGTGCGCCGTCCCAGGGTTTGGCTAGTCTAGCGCTTGGGGAGGCGTTGGTTCCAGGTGGGTGGGAGCCAGCTGAGATGTCCCTTGTCTCACTAGGGACAGTGAGATGGTCCAGAGAACCCTCGTGCCTGAGAACACTAAGAAGTACAGGCAGTGGGTGACCATCAATGGACAGAGGGTGGAGGCTCTGAGAGACACAGGAGCCAGTGTGACTACAGTGAGGAGTCAGCTGGTGTCTGAAGAGCAGATTGAACCCTGGGTACTTCACCAAGTAGTTGCAGTGGAAAACTCAGAGTGCCTGTGCAGAGTGGCGCAGGTTCCCTTTGAATTGGGGGGGGGGGGTCTCAGGTTCCTTGAAGGTAGCTGTAAGTCCAACCATGCCTGTTGATTATTTGCTAGGCAATGACCTGGAGGATTCCCCTTCGAAGGAGGTGGAACCCAGGTCTCACTTTGAGATGTTGGTTCTGCCTGGCTGGATATGCGTATCCACCCGGTCAATGGCAGCACGTCAGGGTGGCCAAGAGCCCCTGGAGCCTGAAACAGTGGCCCAGGGGACCGCCAAAAAGAGGAAGGGCAGGCGGCACGGGAAACCGGCCCCAGTAGTTCCCACGGTCTGGGAGGAGGCGGAGCCTGAGGGTGACACCCTGGAGCCTACAGGAGGAACAGGTGGCTGAACTGTGTGAGGTCCCTGAGCTGTTACAGTGGCAGCAGGAAGGGGGCCCACCAGGGAAGCATTCTGTACAGCACAGAGGACATGCCCTACTCTGGAGGGTTTGCGGCAGCAAGCTGTAGACCAGGCGGCTGGCAAGGAGCCAGGATCGCACCTGATCTATTGGAAGGATGACCTCCTGTATAGTAAGCCTAAGGTTCCTGAGCCTGGGTCAGCCCGTGTGCTGGTGGTACCCCTGTGCTTCAGGGCCTTCTTACTGGAGTTGGCTCATGATGTTCCGTTAGCTGGACATTTGGGGCAGGAGAAGACCTTTGAGAGGCTTGTCATCCACCTTTACTGGCCCCTAATGTGCAGGCACTCGGGTGCACATTGCAGGTCGTGCCAGACTTGTCAGTCAAGTGGCAAGAGTTGGGGGAAATGTAAGGCTCCCCTCCAACCTTTACCAGTTGTCAGTACTCCTTTTGAGAGGGTAGGTATTGACATTGTGGGGCTTCTGGATCTCAAGAGAGCCATGGGAAACAGGTTCATCCTGGTCTTGGTGGACCATGACACCCGGTACCCAGAGCCATTCCTTTGATGATCAATCACTTCCCCTGTGGTGGGTCGTGCTTTGATGGGCGTTTTTACCCGCATGGGGTTCCCCAATGAAGTGGTATCTGATAGGGGTACCAACTTCATATCCACATATATGAAGTCTCTGTGGAAGGAGTGTGGGGTAACCTACAAGTTCACCACCCCCAGAAGTAATGGTCTGGTTGAGCGATTCAACCTCTCCTTGAAATGCATGATTATGGGCCTGTCAGAGCCCTTGAGGCGGAAGTGGGACACCCTCTTGCCATGCCTTCTGTTTGCCTACAGGGAGGTGCCTCAAAAGGGACTTGGGTTTGGTCCCTTTGAGCTCATCTATGGCCACCCTGTGAGGGGATCTTTCAAGTCTGGTCAAGGAGGCTTTGGAAAACGCTCCTAATAAACCCCCCCAGGATGTATTCAATTACATGCTGGCTCTGAGAAACTAGCCTGCCCGCTTAAGGAGCCTCGCACAAGCAAGCCAGGAGGACATTGAACGCTGGTATGACCAGAATGCCACTCTGGTCGAGTTTCAACCTGGACAAAAAGTGTGGGTGATGGCACCAGTGGAGCCTAGGGCGCTCCAGGATAAGTGGACTGGACCAATTGAGGTGGTGGAGCGCAAAAGTGAAGTCATCTACCTGGTGGACTTGCAGTCTCCAAGGAACCCTTTAAGGGTCCTGCATGTCAACCGCCTCAAGCCGCACTTTGAGCGGACTGAACTGTCCATGCTCCTTGCGACAGATGATGGGGTGGAGGAGGAGAGTGAGCCTCTTCCTGACCTCCTGTCTGCAGGAGAGAAAGATGGATCTGTGGAGGGAGTGATCCTCTCCCCCTCGCTGACTGAAGAGCAGCAAGGTGACTGTTGGCACGTGTTGGGACAGTTCGCCTCACTGTTTTCCCTGATCCCAGAGGTCACACACTTGTGCACATATGATGTGGACACTGGGGACAGTCCACCCAATAAACAGAAGGTTGACAGGGTGACTGATAGGGTCAGGCTTGCATTAAGGATGAAGTATCCAAAATGCTAACCCTAAGGTTATTGAGCACTCCAGCAGTCCTTGGGCCAGCCCAATGGTATTGGTCCCAAAGGCTGCTGCACCTGCGGCGAATCCCGAACTCATGTTCTGTGTGGACTACTGGGGACTCAATGCGGTCAGCAAGACTGACGCACACCCTATCCCCCGAGCTGATGAGCTCATTGACTGGTTAGGAGCTGCCCAGTACCTCAGTACGTATGACTTTACATCTGGGTACTGGCAGATTGCCTTAAATGAGGGGGCCAAGGAGAGGTCAGCATTTTCTACCCCAGATGGACACTTTCAATTTAAAATCATGCCATTTGGGATGAAGCAGTGGCGTAGCGTGGGTTGTCAGCACCCGGGGCAAGGCAAGTAATTTGCGCCCCCTAACCTGTGGATTTTAGCACTCGCGAGTGCGAGCGCGCCCCCCCCCAGATGTTGCGCCCGGTGCGGCCGGCCCCCCCTGCACCTCCTACGCTACGCCACTGGGATGAAGAATGCCCCTGCCACCGTTCAGAGGTTGGTCAACCAGGTGTTGGGTGGGCTGGATGAGTTCAGTGCCGCCTACCTGGATGACATTGCTGTGTTTAGTTCCACAAGGGAGGAACACCTGCAACACCTCTGGAGAGTGTTAGAGGCCCTGCAGAAGGCAGGCCTCACTATTAAGGCGAGCAAGTGCCAAATAGGGCAGGGTTCTGTGGTGTACTTGGGACACCAGATGGGGAGTGGCCAGGTGGCACCCCTACAGCCAACGATTGATACCATTCTGGATTGGGAGCCTCCCAAGATCCAGATCGAAGTGAGAGCCTCCCTAGATCTCACAGGATACTACAGGAGGTTTGTCAAGGGGTATGGTACCATTGTTACCCCCTTGACTGAGTTGACTTCTAAGAAGCAACCCAGGAAGGAGATCTGGACAGAGGCTTGCCAGAACGCTTTTGATGCCCTGAAGGCTGCCATGTGCACAGCACCTGTCCTGAAGGCACCTGACTACTCCAAGGAGTTTGTTGTGCAAGCAGACACCTCAGAGCATGGTATTGGAGCAGTACTCCCACAGCTTAATGAAGAGGGCCTAGATCAATCTGTAGCCTTCATTAGCAGGAGGTTGCTTCCCAGGGAACGTAGGTGGAGTGCCTTAGAACGTGAAGCGTTTGCTGTGGTCTGGGCGCTGAAGAAGCTAAGACCCTACTTGTTTGGGACTCACTTCCAGGTTTAGAACGACCACAGGCTCCTCCGATGGTTAATGCAGATGAAGGGTGAGAATCCAAAACTGTTGAGGTGGTCCATTTCCCTACAGGGGGTTGACTTTACGGTGGAACACCGCCCTAGTACAGAACACGCCAATACTGATGGCCTGTTCAGGTTCTTACTTAGTGATGAGAACTCCCATGAGGTTGGGTAGGTGCTCCCCAATTTCAGCTGGGGGGACACACGTGTTAGACGTTTTCATCCTTGGTGTGGCCTCCCTTAACTTTTTGCCTCTGTTTCTCAGTTGTTGATGTGTGTTGGACTCTGTTTTTGCTGTTTTTGTTACTCTGGGCACTTTACCACTGCTAACCAGTGCTAAAGTGTAAGTGCTCCTATACAAAATGTGCATGTAGTTGGTTTATCCATGATTAGCATATTTGATTTACTAGTAAGTCCCTAGTAAAGTGCACTAGAGGTGCCCAGGGCCTGTAAATCAAATGCTACTAGTGGGCCTGCAGCACTGGTTGTGCCACCCACCTAAGTAGCTCTGTAATCATGCATCAGACCTGCCACTGCAGTGTCTGTGTGTGCAGTTTTTAACTGTAACTTCAACTTGGCATGTGTACCCACTTGCCAGGTCTAAATCTTCCCTTTTCTTACATGTAAGGCACCCCTAAGGTAGGCCCTAGGTAGCCCCAATGGCAGGGTGCAGTGTATGGTTAAGGTAGGACATATAGTAATGTGTATTATATGTCCTGACAGTGAAATATTGCTAAATTCGTTTTTCACTGTTGAAAGGCCTATCCCTCTCATAGGTTAACATGGGGGCTACCTTTAAATCTGATTAAAGTGTAGATTCCATTTGGAAGGGGATAGATATGTGGAGTTTGGGGTCTCTGAGCTCACAATTTAAAAATACATCTTTTAGCAAAGTTGACTTTAAGGTTGTGTGTTTGAAAATGCCACTTTTAGAAAGTGGACATTTTCTTGCTTAAGTCATTTCTGTGACTCTGCCTGTTTGTGGATTACCTGTCTGGGTCAGTTTGACGGTTGGGGTCGTTGCACCTCTCACTAGACAGTGACACAAAGGGAGCTGAGGTGTAGTCTACATTTCCTGATGGAACATCTGTGCTAGGAGGGAGGAGAAGAGTGGTCACTCACACCTGAAAGGGCTGTGGCTGCCCTAACACAATGCAGTCTCCAATCCACTGGTGTGTTTCTGGGGCCTGGCCTGGGCAAAGCAGGATTTCACAAACAAGAGAGGCTTTCTTTTGAAGTAAGCCTACTTCAAAGGGCAAAATGGGTATAAGAAGGGCACCCAAAACCACAGACTTTAGAACACTTTTGGAAACCAAGAGGAACCACTGCCTTGAGAAGAGCTGAAAAGCTGAGGAAGAAGAGCTGCCCTGCCTGTGACTGCGCTTTGTGGAGCTATCCTGCAATTGCTGCTTCTGCCAGTGTAAGAGGACAAAGACTGGACTTTGTGTGCCTTCTATCTTGTGAAGAACTCTCCAAGGACTTGATTTAGAGCTTGTCTCCTATTATTGAAGTCTCAGGAACAGCAAAGACTTCTCTCTGCCAGCACCTGGAGCCTCTGCTGAGACTCCTACTATGCCAAGTGGTGCCCATCCAGTTCCTGGGGCCCTGAAAGGAGAAGCTGGCAGCGTGAGAAATCCAAGTACTGACCGCCGTACGGGGGAAAAGATCGATGCGATTCGGATCTGTCGCTGAAAAATCGACGCGCCGCCATCTTTGTGGCTGAAAATCGACGCTCACCTGCAACGCGACCGGAAGATTGCCACCCATACCTGGAGAAACTACGTGCAGCATCGCTAGTGAGATCGCAACCCACGCTGTGTGGTTTTCGGATTATCGTGAGGCTGGATTTCCGATGCAAACACTGCTGGGTGTGTAAAAACGACGCAAGGCCTGCCCGGACCTGAGAGTGCTGACTGGATCGATGCATCGCTCTCCTGCGGAGAGAGGAAACGATGCACGCAACCCCACTAAAGGAGAAACGACGCAAGGTCTCGCTCGTGAGTGATATCGATGCATCGCAACCCCTTTCTGATGCTCACTCGCCCGTGCAGGGTTATTTTTGATGCCCCCAATGTACATTTTTACACTAACAGCGTTAGCGTTGTGTTTAACATTACATGAAGACTCTTTTTGCATTTTTTGTGATGACTTCACTTGTGTATTGTGGATTTTTGTTGTTTTTGTCTTGTTTTGTTTAGATAAATATTCTCTATTTTTCTAAACCTGTGTTGTGTCATTTTGTAGTGGTTTCAATAAGTTACTGTGTGTGTTTGTACAAATACTTTACACCTAGCACTCTGAAGTTAAGCCTGCTGCTCATGCCAAGCTACCAAGGGGGTGAGCGGGGGTTAGCTGAGGGTGATTCTCTTTTACCCTGACTAGAGTGAGGGTCCTCGCTTGGACAGGGGTTAACCTGACTGCCAACCAAAGACCCCATTTCTAAAACCTGCCATCTCGGGTCGGCCAAACATACATGCACATTGTGCTCTCTCCATCCGGCTCTTTATTGCCTGGCTGGAGAGAGCAGGCACAGCCTCTCAGTCTGCCCGAGAACCCCCTGACTGGGTGCTCCGGCCAATTCTAACGCTTCTCTGAGCAGCAGCAGGATTGGCGGCAGGGCAGGTTGGGAGCCTGTGCCAGCCTGCAGTGACCAGGAAAGAGGAGCGGCGGCGGAGCAGTAAGTTTTTATTTATTTATTTATTTCTTAATTAAATGTTTTTGTCCCCCCCGTGCTGCCCCACCCCTTTACCGTGCAGAGAGCTGCAACGGTCACTGACCCATGTTCTTTTCTCCGTGAAACAAGTCTACTTCTCAGCAAGGCCCGATTACGCTTTCCTATTTCCATGGTCACTTGAATGAGTACCATAAAAATGGGCATGCACAGATGTAAACTACATTATAAATTATTGTTATAAATGTATTTTTTAAACTTTTCTACTACGCACAGCATCACGGCTATATTTGTTAGCAGGTTTGTACCTCGAAATGGAGACTTACTCTGTTTTGTGACTGAGGTGCAGTCCTTGGTGTCTGCCTTGGGGGGGATTGGTTGTAGGATTCCCTTGGGCAAATTGGCAGCAGAGCATAGTTCAGAGTGGGAGAAGCCTAGTATTGCTATCTCCGCTCTAAAGCTTGAATGTGCTACTTAACAAGCAAGTGCACCAAAAGGGGTTAAACGCAAATAGCATGAAAATGTTTGTGAGCTGGGGAGGGATCAATCCTGCAAGACATTTTATACAAACATGGGATCCAGTGCTGCATTTTGAAGCACATGTACGCATATAGTCATATCTTGTGGTGGAGTATGGCTATTTAGAAAGATTACATCCTTTATTAAAATATCCAGTTACTGCATCTAAATAACCAGAAGCAAACTCTGGACAACTTACTTTTTGCAACTTATTGTGGAGTATTATTGGTAGCTGTCAGAAATTGGGTTTCTGGATAACAGAGCAGTCAGGCTTAACTTAGAGGCAATGTGTAAAATATTTGTGCAACACTTCAAACAGTAAAACTGTGAAAACACCACACAACAAATACCACACCTGGTTAGAAAAATAGATCACAATTGAATATATAAAACAAGATCCAAATGGCAAAAAAACATTCAGTAGAACCAGAGTTATGAATTTTAAAAAAATAAACTGCAAAACAGTACCTAAAAGCATTAGTCACCAGCCTCGGCTATCTGGTTGTGCTGGACCAAGTCAAACTAAGTAGTTCAAGCTGACTGCGATGGAGAGCAGGTTAGATACAGTCCCAGGTTAATGCAGTTGAAGTTTTACCGTCTCAAGAATTGTGCCAAGGGTCCAGTATGCGGGGAAGAAGTGCACTGGGAGCAAGGAGAGTTTCACTAGCAATAGTCGGCAGAGTGTGAGGAGCAGGATGGTGTCATGGAGGGAGCCTCACAGTGGTGATTTGTGCGGGCGGATGATGCTTTCTATGCCAAGATGAAATTGCAGGTGCTTGTGCTGGATTTCCGGGCAAACAATGAGGATCTGGAATGAACTGGCCTATTCATGATAGCGAAGAGCCCAAAAGCTTGATTTTAAGAGCTTAAACCCACCTCTAAGGACCCAGGACCTGGGAGGTGCCTCTTGGGGACCAGGAGCTTGTTGAAGACAGGCCCAGGAGCTGTGGGCAGCCTGTTATGTCCTTGAGGCTCAGATCAGAAGGCCAGCAAACTAGCCCTTTGAGTCACTCTGGGGTCCTGGGTTCAAGATGGGTTCCAGGTCCAGTTCTACCTCTCCAGGCAAGAGGGCAGCAGGCAGCAGGTTAGTCCCAGCGAGGCAGCAGCTCCTTCAGAGTGGCAGTCCAACTGAGTGGCAGACCTTTCAGCAGCACAGCAGTCCTTGTTCCTGGCAGAGCATCCATAGGTCCAGAAGTATAGTGAAGTGGTGGTGTCTAAGGTCCAGTACTTATACCCTCTGGTACCTTTGAAGTGGGGGAGACTTCGAAGACATGCCTTTGAAGTGCGCAGAGGTCCTATCCTTTCTGCCCTGGCTCCAGACTCACTACAGGGGGATCTGTGACCCTTTGTGTGGGGACAGGACACAGTCTATTCAGGTGTAAGTAAGGCTGGGCCCAGCTCCTCCCTCCCTTCCTGCTAGGATAGCCCATCAACTCACACCTACACTCCCATTGTGTGTGGCTGTCTAGGGGGAATACACAAAGCGCAGCTGTCATCTACCCCAGACATTTGTTCAGGCAGCAGGCACCAAGTGGCTGAAGTAAGAAAATGCCAACTTTCTAAAAGTGGCATTTTCAGAATTGTATTTTAAAAACCGACTTCACTATGTTAGGATTTTAAATTGTGATTTTAGAGACACCAATCTTGGAGCAATTATCTCTTCCCATTTGGAAATTACGCTTATAAAGTGGAATACAGTAATCCCATCAGAGAGATGGGCCTGGCTATATTGAAATACACATTTGAGAGTTTTTCACTACCAGAACATGTAAGGCTTCAAAGTACATGTCCTGCCTTTTATGTACATTGCGCATTGCCCTCTAGGTTATCCTGGGCCTAACCTAGGGGTGGCTTAGATGTATTAAAAAGGAAGGTTTGCGTCTGGCAAAAGAGTTATTTTGTCAGGTTGACATGACAGTTTAAAACTGCACATATAAGCCCTGCAATGGCAGGCCTAAGACATGGTTAGAGGGCTACTTTAGTGTCTGGCACAATCAGTGCTGTAGGCTCACAAGTAGCATTTGATTTACAGGCCGTGAAAACATATAGTACATTTTACTAGGGACTTACAAGTAAATTAAACATGCCAATTGGGTTTAGGTCAATGTTAGCATGTTTAGAGGAGACAGCACAAGCACTTTCACACTGGTTAGCAGTAGCAAGGTGCACAGACTCCTAAAGCCATCACCATTGAATTCAGCAAAGAATAGGAGGAAGGCAAAATGTTTGGGGGTGACCCCTCAGAAAGGGCCTGGTCTGACAGTGGCTGGCAGCACCCCGTTCAGAGGAACCAGGGGGCAAGCAGGGTTTAGTGAGCCCAAGAGGCAGCAGCCAGAGGAGCAGCAGCTTATTCAGGTGAGTATACTGCGTGCAGTCCAGGCAGGCTGCACTCGGCTGCCATTGACTTCCTCACACGCAGTCACACCATCACAGCAACTGGAGACTCTTTGCGGTTCCTGCATGCACGGTAAGTTTTTGGTCTGCCACATAGTGGGGCTTTGGTGGTATTGAAGATCCTGATGTGAATCCTTCATCCCAGTGAAGGTGCGCAGGGGGCTCTCGTGGTGGCCTAACTCCTCTATCAATGATTCGGATCATGTCACATGTCTTGCTGGTCCCGGTGACCACCTTGGTACATGGAGCCACAGTAGCTTCACTGCACAAGGGCTCTGGCCAGATCAACTCAGCATTGTCCTCAGTGGTGGCCCCTAATGGCATACAGGGTCGCGACTCACCACTGCACAAGGGCATGACCTTCACAGCACAACAATCTCCTGTAGGCAGCCCCTCCTGGCATACCGAGTCACTGGCTCCTGACCGCATATGGGCTCCAGCCCAATCGGTGCAGCTATGTACATGGCTCACTTCACGGTGGCCCTCCTTTGGCATACCAGGGTCAGCAACTTTGTTCTACACACTGGCAATGAACCAATCAGTTCAGCAAGCATCTCCTCGCATCTTCGAATGGGTGTCCACTCAACAGGGCTCATCACTGGACCTCTGATGTGAAGTCCCTAAGACCAAGATCCATCTTGAGCAGGCTGACACTCTATTTACTCTCCTTTGCCTAATCATTCACATGCTAGCCTTTGGCGCAGATGCTTTCTATCTTTATCTTTCCAAGAACATGTGAAAGTGTCAAATCATTCAGAAAGGACATCAATAAGATACCTAATGCAACATCAGCCTGGGACAAATGCCTTCTTATCTCCATCTGAAGGTCAGATAATAATAATAATAACATAATTAGTGAGGGAACATATTGAAATGATGAGATATAATGCTAAAATAACATGCAAAATTAATGATGTTTAAACGTGTTGTTCAATGCAAAATGTAGTAGGCAACCATACTTAAAAGTGCTAGGCCTGAAAACATTGAGACACTGCCATACTATAGTTAACTAAATTAAACGAATTGTGGAATCAGCACAAAGCTTAACTTGACCGTTTGAAAAATGTGTTTTCTCGCAATAAATGGTTGTTGCGCAAAATGTTTTTTTTTCTCATTTATACAGATGTTTCTGCTTCTAAAAACTTTACTGTTAACTAATGAATAGACTTGGTATTTGGAAAGTTTGATATGAAAGTTCACTCACAAGGATGCGGTCTTGAATGAGAGGATGAATCATGAGAAACTAGATAAAATAGTTACACAATAAGACCTAGTGGAGGTCTTAGAAGTTGCAATCTGAAGTTTACTGTGTTCCTGTGAGAAGACACCAAGGGAACACGTTTCCATGGGCTCTTTAAAAGCTGGTTGAATGACTGATGAAAGAAGAAGCAACAAGTTTTGTAACATTGATTTTGTGCATCTATAATACTGTTTGTTCCTAGAATAGGCTATTGCTTACCCACACACCTTTTATCATTCTCCTTTGCCTTTTTCTGCCCATGCCCTCTATGCTGGAGACTCTACTGAGTTTCTTGAATCTCTCTTCATGAGAAGTTCTGCTCTGATTGATAACTGAACTGTTGAGCTGACCTTCGATGCTGAAGCTGTATGCTTTATGATTTCTCTCAATTTAGGACTCTATGGGTTCCTGAACTTGACACCTTTTACTTCTCATTAATAAAATAGGGGGTTCTTTCTATTATGTAATGCTCTTAATGCATTTATTGCAATTTATTGATTACTTATTTGATAATTGATTTCTAACTAAAAATTCTAATGATTGAGATTGATTAATTTTATCTTGTGACTTTAATAAAGATGAACTACTAAAATGATTTAAGAAAATAAAATCCTTTAACTCATAACAAACTCTCTTTACTGACTGATATAGAATAGAAATTGTTATGATACATCTAATGTGATGTCCAGCTCCTGATTAATCTCCATCAACTTAAAAAATCCATCAACCTGAGAATAGTAGTTGAAGGGGGTCTCCCCTGATAATAGTAGCCTGAACTTTTTAAAACTGATAAATCCCCACTCCAGCAATAGTGTAGCCTGAATTGACGTGTTTTTTTTAGAAATTCCCCATATCAGATAGGCCACAGGAACAAAGGCCCATCAAGTGACCACCTGGTAGGAGAGGTCCTTTGTCCCAGATTATCACTCAAAATACTGCCAAAAGATCTTTATAGAGAATGCCAGACCATTCTGCTGCTGCAGCATCCTGTTCTGCGCTGAAAGATGATATTGAGCCAAGTGTGAGAGGAGAGGAGCTGACACCAAAACTGTCTTTAAAAGAAGAAGTCAAGCAAGAGGACTTCATTTCCTATCAACACAGGAAATTACATCCAAGCACCTTGCACTTCTCCCCTTTCCAGGACCTACTTAATTGCAGTGGCAACACAGAAGCTCAGCGTGCACGCCGAAAGGCAAGCCCGTCTTCACCTGTCCACATCTAGACCATGCCCAGCACCAGGAACCCTGGTTCAATCACCACCCAGAGATACTCAGCAGCAGTCCTTAGGTTGCTAGAACCCAGACCTCTGTTTCCCCAACTGCTGCTGCACCTCACACCACAGTAGGAGTTTTCACCTGTACTCACTGTTGGTTCTCCAGCAGCCACTTACCCACACCTCTACATGCAAATACTAGCAACACCCACAACAAATCCTCTCAACACACACCACATAAGCAGCAACAATGCCTAAACCCTCACCCTACAACAAACATCACAGCAAACCCACACATCAACACCCACTCACATGCACACTTCTCAACACATCATCACTAAGCAAACACACAACCGGAATATGGGACCTGCTGAGTAGCAATGCACTCGACACCCTCTTCATCACAATGACCTTGCTCAAGCCCTTATCGCTCCCACCACTGCCATGGCAATCCCAGCGGGCTTGAAAGGACTGCCTTCACAAGCCAGGAGGAGGGCTTGCTATCGTGTACAAGGAATCCATGAAATGCACAACATACGCAGAGAACGCCATCCGATTGATGCACTTCAAGCTACAAATCTCTGAAAACGCCACTCTGAGCGGAACCCACACCTACCAAACACCCATGCCACGAGCCATTTTTACCAATCTCATTACCAACTTTGGCACATACTCCTCACTGACCTCAACTTTCACCTGGAAGACCAAAAACGACGCCTGCTCTACAGCACTCCTTGAAAGCTTGAGCAACATCTGCCTCACCCAGCTCATCCCAGAACCAACACACACTGAAAGACACCACAAGCAACATCATCAAATACAACTCCACCGCACCGCTCACACTGACTGATAACTCCATCATCCACTTCTAAATCAACACATGTCAAGTCAACACCTCTACCACATTCAGCGTTTGAATCCACAGCTTGGGCAAAATCATAGAAGCAGACTAGCTCAGCGCCCTCAGCACAGATTAACCTAGCCCCACATACATCCTTAACAAGGACATCAACAACTGGATCAAGAACTGTGCTAACTCCCTCGCCCCCAATAAATCCAACAAATGTAGATCACCCAAGCAAGCTAGTTGGTACATAGAAGACCTCAGAGACACCACCCTAACACCAGCAAATACGATACACCAAGAAAAAAGCAGTAGTGGACCACATTGAAGGGAGCTCCAACACCTGCAAGGAGTTCTGCTCTTTTGTTAACAATTTCACCTTGCCCTTAGCTACTGTCAGCAACATCACTGCCTTCCAACAAATCTGCACCAACCTATCCAACTTCTTCCACACAAAATCACAAGCATCTACAGCAACGTTGCACACCAACCCAACTCCAGAGAACTCATTGCTAACCTACCCACCACCAACCAAGGTGGCCACCTGACTGACTGGACCATTGTCACCAGAAACAACACAGCGGCAGTCAAGCAGGTGACCATCCACACAGGGACCCCAACAGATCCATGCCTCCACTACATCTACAACCTGGGAATCACCAATCAGCATCACCCTGACCCACATCATTAATGCACCATCATGTCTGCCACTTTCCAGGATGAATAGAAACTTGCAGAAATCAATGCCCTAATCAAGAATCCCACAGCTGACCCAAATCAATTGAGCAACTTCAAACCCATCTCCCTGCTCCCCTCTCCAGCCAAAGTAATTGAGAAGGCCACGAACAAGCAAATCACAACCCACCTTGAACTTCACCATCTTCTAGACAACACTCAATCAGGATTCAGAAAGGACCACAGCACAGAAACAGCACACATCACAGCCACCAACGAGATTCAAATTATCTTGGACAGAGGAGAAACAACAGCCCTCATCCTGCTTGACCTCTTCGCAGCCTTCCTAATTGTCTCCTTTAACACCCTCATCAGAAGACTCCACAAGACTGGCATACAAGAGTCCACTCTCAAATGGATCTTTTCCTTCCTCATGAGAAGAACCCAAAGGGTCAGGCTGCCACCCTTCACATCAGAGACCAAGAAATTGAAGTGGGAAGTCCCACAAGGATCGTCCCTCTGCCCCACACTTTTCAACATATACATAACACCGCTCTCCAACATCATCCGATCAGAACACGTCACCGTAATATCCTTTACCGTGGCACACAACTCCCTCTCTCCCTGATGAACAAGACAACCACCAGAACCAACTTCACCAGCTGCATTACCATGTTAGCAGACTGGATGTGAACCAACTACCTGCAGCTCAACACCGACAAGATGAAACTGGTGGTTTTCGGCAACAGGACCCCCCCCATGGGACTCCATCTGGTGGCTGTGGGAGCTAGGACCAACACTCAAACCAACAAACCAGGCAATAAATCTAGGGATTATCTTAGATGACAAGCTGAACATGATGGCTCAAGCCAACACAGTGTGCACTTCCTTCTTCCACATCATATGCATTCTATGAAGAAAGATCTTCAAATGGTTGCCTCAAAACATCAGACAGACCGTCAAGGAAGCACTCATTACCAGCATTATGGCAACACTCTCTATGCTGGAGTCTCACAACTCCTACACAGACTCAAGACCATCCAGAACACCACTGCAAGAATCATACTCGATCTACCATGCCGCGCCCACATCACACCACACCTCAAGAAGCTTCACTGCCGCTCCATTCACAAGCATAACCAACTCAAACTTCTCACACACATACAACACCCTACGCAACACAGGACCAGAACACCTGAACAGCCTCATATACTTTCACCAACCCACCAGACACATATGCTCTGTCTCACTCTCACTCGCACACATTCCCTACATCTGTAAAAGCAAAACTGGAGGTCACCCATTCTCGTACATCGCACCCAAGACATGGAACAATCTCCCTAAACATATCAGAGCCTCCTTCTCACTTCTTGTGTTCTGCAAGAAGATGAAGACGAGGCTCTTTGTATACGTACCTTGGGAACTGCACAATTACACGCCTGCCAAGGCACCTGGATACTCTCTTGGGTGATTAGTGTGCTATACAAATCAATATATCATATCATAACATGCTGATGTGTTATTTCCTTTTGAGGGAAATCTCTCTCTTGGCTACTGATAATTACAGCCTCTTATGCAGATATACAATGTGTTGATTCCCTCTAAGAAACTCAAGTTATGCCACTATATGCTCTCACAGCACAGCCCACAGATTTAGGTTTTAGGGTGTTAGGTTGCTAGGTGACATTGTCACTATTTTCAACATTTATTAGTGCTGTTCCAGTAACTACAGCTTGGAATTGAAGGCGACTTGCAATGGCCCCAGTGTGAATCCTACCATATTGCTCTAAGGCAATGCATTCCCCATGCTTTGCCCACATTCTCCACATTATAGTGACACAGTTTGTCAGCCACTGCATGTCTGTGATAAAATCTCTTGCATGGTCTCAGAAATTTTTTGCTCATATTACAAGGGCACTATGATTTACCACATCAAAAAACTTCAGCTGTTCAATACGATCACCTATTTTCAACATTACACATGTTTAGCCACCTCTTTCTGTAATGCAATGAGCTATAACTGTAGTCAAACCTGAGCTGTGGAGAAGGCCTTCATCACACTAGCTAATGTAAGCTGAAGAGCAATACGTGCAGTGCTCTTCCCAACTGAGTAGAAATAGGGCTGTGTTAGACAAAATGCTGTGCCACTTAAGCCCCAGATATGAGGTGGGTGAATATATGTGCAAGGATACCATGTTACCAGCAATAACATTTCCTGGACAGTATCCTTTCACATAAATCCATCTGTTATGAATATTTTTCCCCAGAATGGGGGAAAACATGTGGGCCCCGCATTACCAGGTCCAAATCCAGATGCAGTGTCCCTATTTTGAGGACAAATTTGATTTGATTTACCACATGGTGGTAAATTGGAGTGGGAGTAAGGCAGTGGAGGCTGAAAGAACAGCTTAGGCAGTGTGCTGGCAGAAGGAAACATTCCATGCTCCTCTGTGCAATGGGCAGGTGTCGGGTGGGTGACAGGGGTTAAGGCATGGCTTTATTTGCAACCCAAACCTAAAGTAAAATGACTTTTTCCTAATTTGCGATTTCCTACTAGGACATCTCAATTTCGTGATTTCCTAAATTGTGATTTCCTAATTGCGATCGTGAGCCTGTAGAAATCGCTATTAGAAGAACACACTCCTATGTACATTTCATTTTGTGATTGCCTAATAGCAATTTCTACACATTTGCTATTTGGAAATCGCTAAACTTTCGGACATATGGCCCTACATCCTTCATGTACTGTACCACTCACAGGCACACATACACCCAGCACAGGCATGTAACATCCACAGACTGCAGACTATTTCATTACCCCCGTAATGTACACATACACCCTGTGCAAGTATACCACTCATGCGTAGCACAGCACTACACACCAAACCGAAGTATGCCAAGGGTGAGTTAAGCAGACAGCAGTGGAACTTTGAATGAGTGAGCCAACAGGCCTCACTTCAGTGCAACAGGTTAAAAAGGACTTGTTCACTCCTTCTGAATACTACACGGTATACTTCCACCACCTCGTTCGTGCTGCCTAACTCTTGGTAAAGGCAACAGCCTTTCACTACTATGTCAGTAGCGCTTTGGACACCCCTCCTGGTTAAACAAGACCGCAAAATGCGAGACAAGCTTATGTCTTGGAGCACATGCATGATTGGTGTTGGCCTATGACAATAAAAATCAGCATTAGGGATCCTGACAGTGCAAGTGGGGTACTCGGGGCAAGGGTGCACATCCATTACCATGCTAGTATTCTCTGTCAAACAGTGGCATATGTGTGCAATTTTGGTGTTCCATGACACATTCATTCTAGCTGCAATACTTTCACCGCTAGGTAAAACGTTAATCCCAACCACACTATTGAGTGGTCCATAAAAAATAATAAAAATGATTTTGGTAATATCATTCCACTTCCGTGTTGGCGTACTATGCTATTGTAGCAGCCCTTTCACAAAAGCGGCCCACTAAGTCAACAAATTCTGAAAATTAATTGGATTTTTCATCACAGTACAGAATAGTGGGATAGAGCAACAGATTCCCTTGTTTTCCTGTTATGGAAGCACTTATATCACAATGTATCACAAGTAAAAAGGGGGGGGTAAAAAGAGTGAGGGTGGGGGCATCAGCAATGTATGACACATTTCATAAATCATATTTATGTTACTTTAACGGTTCAGAGCCGTTGCTACCTGGCACCCGTACAGCACTCACACAAAGCTGCCTATCTACAAACATTGGGGGTAATTACGACTTCGGCGGTCTTTTTGCAAGACCGCCGAGGTACCGCCGTGTTGAAGACCGCCAGTGGTGGCGGTCTTCCGCTCGGCGTATTATGACCGTTGGCTGCTCTCCGTCCTTGTTCCGACGGAGAGCCGCCAACAGCCATACTGGCGGGAGGCGGGGAAGTGGAGGTTGCTCCACCTCCACCGCCACGCCAACAGAACACCGCCCAGCGAATCACGTCCTGTGATTCACCGTGGCGGTGTTCTGTTGGCGGTGTGGTGTCGGCGGAGCTGCCCCCATGGCTCCCGTCCCCTCCCGGAGGATCGTCGGACCAGGTAAGTCGATCGTCCATGAGGGGAGGGGGGTGTTGTGTGTTGTGTGGGTGCATGGGGGTGTGCGTGTGTGTATGTAGAGGAGGTGTGTGAGTGCGTGTATGCCTGCGGGGGTGTTGTGTGTATGGGAATGAGTGCATGTATGTCTGTGGGTATGTCTGTATGGATGTGTGCGTGTATGTTTGAATGTGGGTGTGCGTGTATGACTGTGTGTGTGGATGTAGGCATGTATGTCAGCGTGTGTGCGTGTAAGTATGTAAGTATGTAGGTGGTGCCTGCGTGCGTGTCGTGTGGGTATGGGTGAAGTGATGCTGGGGGTCGGGGTGGGGAGGGGGGCCCTGCCACCTTTGGGGGGTGGCAGGGGTGGTGTGGGGGGTAGGGGAGGGAGTCAGGGTGGGGGTGGGGGGTGGGGGAGACCCCTATCAGTGCCAGGGAAGGAATTCCCTGGCACTGATAGTGCTTACCGCCATGGTTTTCATGGCGGTTCAGACCGCTGGAAAACCGCGGCGGAAAGCCGGGTCAAAATACCACCGGCGGTATAGTGACGGACGCCGGGCTGGAGACCCAGGTCTCCAGCCCGGCAGTCGTCTCTGTCCTGGCGGGCGGAACGGAGAACCGGCGGATGACCATGGCGGTAACCGCAATACAAAAAAAAAGACCACCAGCCTGTTGGCGGTCTTACCGCCGCTTCTCCGCCTTCCGCCAGGGTGGTAATGACCCCCATTGTTTTGTAGTACCAAATAGTACCACCTTTATACTACAAATTGCCATTCACAAACTTAGATGTGGAGTTTCCACCTTCCTCTCTCTCCTGTCTTTTTCTGTGTGTACATCTGTGCCCCAAAAGTGGAGTATCTGCACATGTAAGCAAATGTTTTAAATAGTAAAAGAGGGAGGAACAGGGAGAGCGGCTGCAAAATGGTGAATGCTTACTACTAAAGTTGTTGTGGGTCCACTTTAGCTTGACTGGGTACGGGAGTTTAGCTTAGCTTCAGCTTGTGCCCTTTAACCTAGATAACATACTCTGGCCCATATTTATACTTTTTTTTGCGCCGCATTTGCGTCGTTTTTTGACGCAAAATCGGCGCAAACTTACAAAATACAATTGTATTTTGTAAGTTTGCGCTGCTTTTGCGTCAAAAAGCGGCGCAAATGCGGCGCTAAAAAAGTATAAATACGGGCATCTGTTTTTATCAATCTTTTTTTTAAACAAAAGATTGGCAGATGCGTAGTAGGAAAGCTTTATTTAGAGCATGCCTTATTCTGTTACAAACTATATTTTTAAATGAAACTATCCAGCAAACATCTTGCTTCAGGTTAGCAAAATAAAAGAGATAAACACACCCAGCATCCCCACACCAGCTGAATTTCACAACTGGCAAAAGTTTTTAGATGTCACTGAAGATCAACTCACAGCTTGGGTTTAGAATGGTACCTTTAATTTCTCACTTTCAAGTCCGGGCGGGTGGTTATTGTGGCCAAAAGACACAAATGGTTGTCAAGCATGTTTTGTTAATTCCTCGGGGGTTTCAAAACAAGCCGGCCGGACCCTCGCTACGTCTCGGAAGAGCACTCGGGTATTGTCACTACATACAGTGTGGGTGAACTGTGCCAACAATGGTTATGTTCTTCCACATTAGCAGCTGTAAAATAACATCTTAGTCTCCTTTCTGAGGAAATAGACATACAAGATTTCTTGTTAGGACCAAGGAAGCCACGCTGCAGACAGATAAGGAAAACATGGAAAAAGCTTTAGCTGTTGTTGATAATGGCATGAACGCTTTGTCCAACAGAATTTACACCTTAAATAATATTGTGTAATCTGTAATTGACATCATTCAGAATAACATGTCCTTTTTACAACATGGACAAATTCTGCTGCGTTCAATCATGTAGTTAGGTTGGGCATCGCAGGTTCTGAAAAATGGCAGTATGCCTTGGAAACCCATAAATAGTAGCAAATTATTTGCTGCTTTAAATTTTTCCAGGCAACAAAATATAATGGCTAAAAAAAAAATAGTTACATCATGCTTAACATTGAAAAGTTAGAAAAGTTGCCTTTTTCTGTGGCAGAAATTCCCTCACCAGTATGATTAATACATGGAGTTATAAATCTGCCCAATTCCACCTTTTGTTTCACAAACTGTTTAAAACATTTTGCTGTAGGCAGATATGAGCGGCTAGGAAACAGTTACATACATGAAGTGTGGGAGTTTTATTTGCTTCATCCAGTATTTCAGATACTTTTGAATGGAATTTATGTGGTTCTGAATGATGAACGCTGCTGCGGAATGAAGCTTGGAATTTCTTACGTTGTTTCATTTTCTCAAATTGTAACTTGTTACGCCCATGTTTATTCCCCCCATATTAGAGGTAAGGGTAACAGACTTGTGGTCCCCACATTGCAACTTCTAATTTAAATTTTGACAAGCTGAGCTGACTAAAGGAACTATTGTTTAAAAAACAAGTGGCCTTGACATGAGACAGAGAGACGTAATATTTCCAGATAGCAAGGTCATCAGCTGAGATACAGTCCCTATTAAATACCAATTTCCCCAGACACTTCGGAGAATTAGGGAGCAGAATTTTCAATGCTTCTAGCACTGCAGGGATTGTGCACTTTTTTAAGGCTGTCGGTTCTGGATTTGTCAGCACCTTCAAGATCGTGTTTGTAGTCATACCTTCAGCCGTACATTCACTCTTTTCGAGTGTCTTTGGCAGATTCCCACTTTGGCACTGATTGGCAGAATACTTCTGGTGCTATTTTTGTTATGCAGTGGCTGTCCTACCTCAGTAAAGCGGAGTGATGGAGCTACCACCAGCCCAGCTGTGTCATGATCACATGATGCAGTACTTCAGAGCCTCCTTGCTGGAAGAGCTGGAGCATAATTGGTCGTTGACATTCCGACCAGTCCTAATGTGTCTGCAGCTGGTTTTCCACTGCATTTGGTGTTCTTGCCATGCAGCCTGTTGATGTTCTCGATGAGGGTTCATTCACGGACAAGCCCCTTGAGACTGAGATTGATTCACTAGGCATCTTATGAGCCACCATTTGTGAATCTCCTGGCTCCAACGACATCTGGCACAATGGATGGTGCCGCCTCCACAGGTCATTTTGCGTTTGAGGTTCCCGCACACTTCTGCTCTGTGGATTCCTCTGCTAATTCTTTGATCCATCTATAGCCTGCCGAAGTGGAGTCCTTTGTGGTCTCAGTCTCCATTGATGATATTGGAGACCTTTTGCAAGACCATGATTATTGTTGATTCGACCATTGGCTTTTTCTCAAAATGTCAAATGTAACACCAAATTGCCTATTTGCTTGTCACTTTTGACATTATGGAGCCAGAGGTACAAAAATGCAATTTTACATTTCTTTATAGTGACTGCATAGAAATCGCTATTTAAGAAATGCAAAATGCTGTGCACAGAGATACCGTCTTCCTAATAACGATTCCTACAAAGAAGGAATTGCTATTAAGAAATCGGTATTAAGACATCCCATTGCATTTTAGTCAATGGGACGAGTTTGCATTTCCTAAATAGTGATTTCTTAATAAGAAATGGCTATTTAGGAAATGCAATACCAGGGATGGCACTTGTAGAGCACACATATGCACATATGCCTAAGGAGCATGTGTATGCTCTATTGCAATAAAAAAAACACCTTACAAATGTATTCCCTTATAAAATATGTGAACCTGTTTTGAAATTAAAATTTGATGTAAGTGAATATTTTAATAAAATATAATTATATGTATTTTAATTAATTTATAAATCACTTTCATCAAATATGATTGCATATAAATTATTTATATTTTTTTCTTTATTCTGTAAGTTTATTTCAATGCAATTCCTCATTTATGTTCTGGAACTCAAACGAGGTCCACATAAAACCATATAGTGATAGGCATAAATCACATTAACATTAACATACACTTAAAAACATTTAAAGAATTAAACATCTTTTGTACAAATACCCTAACTTTTCGAGTAATAGGGAAATATTCGGGCCGCCACAACTGACTTAATATTATACTTTAAAAACATTGGCCTTAAAATGCGGTGGCATGCAAGAATCAGTGAGGGGCAAACAAAAAGCCCATGATTAAAATCCTGTATCCCAGTAATTCACAAATTACACACTTTCCCTTTATAACTGGAGCTAGACCAATTTGTGGTTAGCACATTTACCGAGAGCAAGTTAATTCGTAATAATGTCCAGAATCGATGCAGACCATGGTCCAGATTCTAGGACTGGTACCGCCGAGCTAACTTGGAGTGGCAGGAGGAGATCACCACTTCGCATTTATCCTTATACATACAGCATGTTATGTACAATTGTTGACTAATAAAACTGGAGGCATCCTTTCAGAAAAGTCTGATGTGCAGGTGAGATGCCAGTGTAGCTTCCTGTAGATTAAATTGGTCTAGTGCATGGGCAGGAGTCCTTTTTACTCTGCTTAAGCTGAGAGCTCCACTGAATCACACTCGCCAGACCTTGCACATAGCAACTTGTTAAGCCGAATTCCAACCTTACGCATCACGAGAACAGATGGGTTAAGGTTACAAATTTTTCATAAAATGTGCCCTTCCATTTTCTCTAAGACTTCCCATTTCAACATGTTAATTGATCCAATAGTATATAATAATAATGTCAGCAGAACTTTCACCTTAAAAACTGATAACAAATGAAGAAAATGTCTCTGACCCATTGTGTTATAAAACGTTCGCAACTCATTGGCATGTGAGGAAGCCTTGGTGGAACAGTGATCAATGTGTACCTTTTCAAACATGCTACCTGTTATAATTTTCCCCAGATAGGTATATGAATTTATACCCCCCAACTTCTTTGGTCTTAGAACCCAAACATAGTTACTGATTTTTCCGGGCTTTCCTAGTTTTAAAGATCAATACCTAACATTTTGAAATGTTAATATTCAAAACGTGAAGGGTGGTAAGAGCTGTAAGAAAGCCAACCTACTATTCAATCCTTTGGGGGTTAGATCCAGTATTGCAATATCATCCACATACATCAAGCAGGAAAAGGGATGACCACCTATCCTAGGGGCATCCCCCTTGGGAGATCAGAAACGTACATCGATAAAGGTAGTGAAGCCAACAGGCAACCCTTTTTCAAACCATTTTTGGTTGGAATTATGGAAGACCATTCCCAATCCCAGCCCAGAAACACCCAACACCAAGTGAAAGAATGGAGAGCAATTACTAATGACAGGAGTGTCTTGGGCATGTCTAGCTTCATTCATTTTCTCCACAATGTTAGACTGTTCACCCTATGAAACACATCAGAAAAGTGTATGAATGCCACATATACATTAAGCCCTCGAATGAAAATGGATTTTTCCACTATAAGTTCCAACATGAAAATAGTCTCAGGCGTACAGCGTTACTGCCTAAAACCTGCTCATTCTATAGGGAGAACTTTTTCCTCTGAAACCCACTCAGTGAGATGTTTCAGGGTTCTCTTAACAAATACTTTCCGTTCTGTGTCCAACAAGGCTATTTGATGATAATTACAGGGGATATTTTTGAGGCTCTTTTTGTGTAATGGTATTAAAATGCTTCTGGACCAGAAGGGGGGTGTAACTCCTTGTTGATAACAATAGGCAAAAAGGGAAGTCATATGTTCCCAAAGAGAAGGTTTCCGCTTGAAAACGATCAAGGGGAACTCATCCAGCCTCAGTGCCCCAGACTATTTCATTCCCATAATAATACCCTTGATCTCTTTTGTAGTAGGGGTGCAGTAAGATGGGAGAAGGGGGTTATGGTAAGTGGCGTAAATATGAGACCACTCTTCCCCAGCAATGCTGGAGTATAGTGCCATAAATAAGCTAGCCATTCTACTTCCCTTATTGAAATTGGGTGTGATTTCAGTCTAGTGCTACAACAGTTGGAGGACATTTTCCAGTATCTCTTAACATCATTTGAAGAGGCTGCTTATTTTAGCTGAAGCTAGTTATGGCCATCCTTCCCCTTTTTTAGGGATAGTTTCAGATGATGCCTTCTTCTTTTCCAGAGATGAATTACTTTACCTTCTTCTGTGAAGAAGCGGATATATTGGGCCCTCAATAATTTACTTATATCCCTAATTATATGAGACACAGGGTTAGCATATGGTCTCTCAGAGAAGACTGAGTTGTTTATTTTACAGGTGCTGACCAACATTTTCATATAGTTTCTGTGCATTAGTTAGAACTCAGGGCCCATAGACTGCAGATCCTCTATTAATTTGGTCAGCAATTTTTTAAGCTTACCAGATGACTTGCGATTCCAATGATTTCTACCAGTTGATCTCTCAAATCCCACAGATATAGCTCTGAAAGTCCAGGGTCACACTTCTTTTGGAATGACCTCAATCATACAGGAAACCAACTTGTGGTCACTATATGGATTATCAGAAACATTCATGTCAGAAAATGGAACGATCACATAATCAATAATAGAGCAGCTAGAAGACGATTTATATGTAAAGTTGGCAGGAGTATTTTGGAGAGGGATGTTTCGACCATTGCTTCTTTTGAAACACTATCCCCACTTTCTCCTGTGGCACCTAAGGCAGACTTTGGGTCAAATCGGATTCTTTTTGTTCACTTTTTGGAAATTCTGTGTTGTTTCTTCTTCCTTGAGGTTTTTCTCTTCCTTGTTCTTACTTTTCATGCTTGTGAGGCTTGGAAATGCTGATGTCTTTATTTTGAAATATAGGAAAACGTTTATGTGTTTTACGCTCAGAGAGGGGAGACTGAGTTGATTCGTCCATAGGTTCTGGCGAGAGAAAATCTGTTCGGTCTCCGAAGGAGGCTATCTCTCATTATTCCTCTCCCTACATTGAGGAGGGCCAATCTGCATGCCAGAATCCTTATAGCATTGATCGGGTACAGAGACATATCCCTGGAATTTACTTATATAGGAGCTGTATTGAGAAGCCTCAGACCTAGGACCACTCCTAGTTTCCCTTGTCAGGAGTAGGGGCCAGGAAGCCTTTTCCGATAGGGATCTTTTGTCCAACATCGCAAAAGAAGTGAGTCCATTATGTGATCTGAATTATTCACTGATTTCCTAAGAGACAGTATCAGGGACAAGAGGCTCTCTAGGCAGTGTAGAGATTGGGAGAGCTCAATCATAGCTGCCAGGGAGGTTACACAATGAATGTGAATTCAAGCATAATTCTGGGATGCAGACACCCTAGAGTTGGTAAAAAAGAATCTTACTTGGAGTGTTACTGAAAAAGCTGCATTCTGGGGTGTGGCCCACCAAGTTTTCCTCTGCCCGTTAAGTCAATTAGTGATCTGGAAGTACTCTTTGGTATTGATTTTGATTTAGCTCAATAGCTAGGTCAGGGAGAGTAAAGTCTTCTTTAAGAAATAACTTTTCCATAGATTTTATTTTCAGCGATTTACAGACACCAAGGCTGGGTTCGGATTCTGGTGGTATTTCTGGAATTGACTCTGCCATGGCTGACCTATTAGTGCCAACATCCTTTTTATTAAAAACGGTTGAAATTGCATTAAAGCTTTTAAAAGCATTCATGTGCAGGGATTTATTTCACAGAGGGTCGGATTTAGGCCCATATTTATACTTTTTGTGCGCTGCATTTGCGTCATTTTTTGACGCAAAAACAGTGCAAACTTACAATTGTATTTTGTAAGTTTGCGCTGTTTTTGGGTAAAAAAATGACGCAAATGCGGCGCACAAAAAGTATGAATATGGGCCTTAGGGCCTGATTACAACTTTGGAAGACGGTGTTAAACCGTACCAAATGTGACTGATATACCACCTACCGTATTACGAGTTCCATAGGATATAATGGACTCGTAATACGGTAGGTGGTATATCTGTCACATTTGGGACAGATTAACAACGTCCTCCAAAGTTGTAATCAGGCCCTTAGGGGCATATTTCTACTCCGTTTGCGCCAAATTTGCGTCGTTTTTTTGACGCAAATTCGGCGCAAAACTAACGCCATATTTATACTTTGGCGTTAGACGCGTCTAGCGCCAAAGTATGAGTAAAGAGCGTCATTTTTTTGCGTGAACACCTTCCTTGCGTTAATGAGATGCAAGGTAGGCGTTCCCGTCCAAAAAAATGACTGTGCCGCAAATGCGTCGTATTTATACTCCCGGGCAAAAATCACGCCCGGGAGTGGGCGGGGCAAAAAACCCCGCATTTGCGCCTCTTTTTAACGCCTGGGTCAGGGCAGGCGTTAAGGGACCTGTGGGCTCAAAATGAGCCCACAGCTGCCCTCCCATGCCCCCAGGGACCCCCCCTGCCACCCTTGCCCACCCCAGGAGGACACCCAAGGATGGAGGGACCCACCCCAGGGACATTCAGGTAAGTTCAGGTAAGTATAAATTCTTTTTTTTTAATATTTTTTTTTTGGCATAGGGGGGCCTGATTTGTGCCCCCCTACATGCCACAATGCCCAATGACCATGCCCAGGGGACATAAGTCCCCTGGGCATGGCCATTGGGCAAGGGGGCATGACTCCTGTCTTTACTAAGACAGGAGTCATGTAAATGGCGTCTGGGCGTCGTTAAAAATGGCGCAAATCGGGTGGAGGCGATTTTTTTGCGTCAACCTGACTTGCACCATTTTTAAGACGCCCTAACGCCATTTTTCCCTACGCCGGCGCTGCCTGGTGTACGTGGTTTTTTTCCACGCACACCAGGCAGCGCCGGTCTGCTTGCGCCGGCTAACGCCATTCAATAAATACGGTGCCTGCATGGCGCTTCAGAATGACGTTAGCCGGTGCAAAATTTTTTGACGCTAAACTGCGTTAGCGCAGTTTAGCGTCAAAAAGTATAAATACGGGCCTTAGTCTTTTCACAAGCATGTGAATAGGCCGATCTCCTAGAGCGAAGTTTCTTGACCATCATGGTTTCTCCTACCTAGCAAGGGGAGCTACTATATTAGGAAAAGCCAGCAATAGATATTACACTCTGCACAAAATGCACCCAGGCCACCAGCAAAGCCTGCCCCAGCGCTATAGGCACACACCCCTCCCCGTGCTCCTTCTCCCTCCACAATAGGAGATACCACCCTCAGCTCCGTTTGCTCTTACCTGAATAGGTCAATAGCCTCCACTTCCGAGATACCAGGCTGTGCAGAGGAGAAGGCAGCAAGCAGTACCGTTCAGAAGACAAGGGACCTAATGATACCTTCAGGGGTTAGCGTCAAGCGATAGGACCGGTTGCGGCATGTGCACTTGGGCTGCTTCCTTGGGTTCAAGTAGCTACATTTGCTTCTGTGAAGGCTGAATCAAGGACTTCTAAATTCCAGCTGTTTTTGTAGATTAGGTAGGTAATAGACATGGTCTATTTGTCAATGTACTAGACACGGTGATAACAAGATAAGGCTCCTTGATGTAATTGTGTCAGTTCTCTTTAAATACGATGCCTTCAGAAGAACACTACTGCGCTTTACCACCCAACCTTACTCACTAATGGTCATTAGTGCTAATACTGCCTCTGACATTCTCTGTGGTTCTGTGTTTCTTGAAAAGCTCACCGGTAGTGGCAACACAGGGATGGTAAGGAGGTTGTGTTTTAACTAGGTCCAAGTGCGGGTGAGCGCACAGCAAGGAGAAAGCCACACCACAGATGTAACTGGGCTGCTTCTGCTCTTCGCCGGCTCGATCCTGGGGAAGAATGCTAAAGCTCCTCCCACAACCACTAAACCTAGTTGAGGTCAGAACAAGAGAAGTTTGTTGCTGCCTCGGCTCACCTTGTGCCCTCAAGAATTGCCTCCTATCCACCACCACTACAAATGAACTCCATGTACCTTTCACCTTCACTGCACTTCTCTCACCTGCATCAGTGCGGTGGGATGCAAACCGACAGGTGGCCAGGCACCAACTTTTCGGGTTTGCCGAGTAAGTACTTTCTGAGCGGCTGGGCCCAGGAGCTTCAAATATCTGCTGCATCAATACCGGCAAGAATGCTATGTGGGAGGGGGAGTCGTGACATTCTGTCGTGAAGACAGGCTCTGAGGCCCTCCCTCTACTCCAGGGCTCCCAGTTGCGCAGTGGCAAGACATTCCAAAAGTGGGTGGGGCAGTGTCTGTGTTTGTTTTAAATGAAACTTAAATCTATAATGTTACTTTTAGTTATTCGTTCTGTAGCATTTTCTGCTTTGTTGTGCCTCTAAAATATAATTACAATAATATTTTACATTAAATATTTTTAGTATTTATTTTTAGCAAAAGTATTATATTTCTTGAATTTTCTCTGTGTTTCACCATAGGAAGAATCTTCAAACTAAAAGCCTGTTTATTGTTTGAACCTGGAGAAATGATTGTTTGTACAGCTTTGGAATACTCAGTTTGAACCAAATGGCGAAGTTTTACATAATAAGGATTAGAACACTTGCTACACACCTGGTAATGGCAAGAGTTATTGTTCTCAACTCCACCACCCATTTCCAGCTGAAATTAATTTCAACAGCAACCAATCACAGTTGGGCTGAAACATAAGAAAGGAACCGAAACACCAAACCTCTTTTCCTGTTGTCCCTATCTTGATGAATGTCTTTGTGGTCTTGTTCCTTCTTTGGAGAAATAATTATTTTAGGAAGAGGAGAGAGGTTTTACAGCCAAAGGAACAACATCTGTGGGATGTCCAGTGATGCTATCACTGCTAGATACCTTCTTCTCACCTAGTTGTGATCCTGATCATAGTTGCAGACTGGGAGGAGGAGCTGTATTCACCTACAGCCCTCTCCCAGACTATCCCAGCCTACTTTAAAATATTGGCTGCACTCCATTTTATGGCCAATTGGATCTTTCCAGAGGATCTCCTCCAACAACATTGGCATCTCTCAAGGCAAGCCAGATACAACTCAGGTAGTGCATTCATCAACAGAACAGTGAATTAGTTTATCACCATGCCACAGTCACTGGCAGAAGGGCAAATGGTGGCAAGGTGACTTTACATATTTGCCCACTTCTCTTGTGTGCTAGGTGCCATTGAATGCACCCACATGGCACTCTAACCACCTCACCACACAACAGAACTTTTCTGTAACAGATGGCACTCCATCAACCTGCAGTTTGGTTAGGTTGCCAGAGGTGCTTCGTGGGTGTGTATACTGCCTTTCCTGGAAATACATATGAGACCCACATTTTCCAACTGTCACCTTTTGCACACGGTTTGGTTGATGGGTGTTTTGGTGACATATGGCGTGTTGGTAAGTAACAAAACCTTATGAAGGACCTACATTTGAATCTCGGGTTGACGTCTCAAATATAATCAATTATCATTACTGTGATAAAGTAGTATCTTTCTAGCATGGTTGCCCCCATTTTTGGCCTGTTTGTTAGTGTGTTTGACTGTGTCAAAGGGATCCTGCTAACCAGGATCCCAGTGTTTATGCTCTCTCCCCTTTAAATGTGGTTGTTGAATACTGCTAACACAGTATTCCACTCATAATTGGCATACTGGTGCCCCCTTAAAAGTCCCTAGTATATGGTACCTAGGTGCCCTAGGCATTGGGGTTCCAGGGGATCCCCGTGGGCTGCAGCATTTCTTTTGCCACCCATAGGGAGCCCATGCAAAGGCTTCTACAGGACTGCCATTTTCACCTGTGTGAAATGGTGCATGCACCCTTTCACTGCCATTTACACTGCACTAGGTCACTTATAAGTCACCTATTTCCAACCCTGAAGGATGGGTACAGAGTACCTATGTGTGAAATCACCCATGCACTAGCAGAGGAGCCCCAACGTCATCCAGGACCATTTTCTCGGACTTCGTGAGTTCGGGGACGCCATTTTACACATGCACTGGACATAGGTCAGTACCTATGTACAGCTTCACAATGGTAACTCTGAATTTGGTATCAAACATGTTGGAATCATACCTAAAGGCTTTTGCAAGCATTGGCTGTATGATTCCATGCACTTTGTGGGCTCCTTAGATGACCCCCAGTACTGCCATCACACCCTTCTGAGGTTTTCTAAGCAGCCCCAGCTGCTGCCACCTCACAGACAGGTTTCTGTGCTCCTGTTGCTCAAGCAGCTTGAGCCCAGGAAGGCAGAACAAAGTATGTTCTTTGGGAGAGGGGTGTTACACCCTCTCCCTTTGGAAATAGGTGTTACAGGCATGCAAGGGTAGCCTCCCAGAGTCTCTGGAAATGCTTTGAAGGCCACAGATGGTGCCCTCCTTGCATAATCCAGTCTACACAGGTTCAGGGACCCCCCAGGCCCTGCTCTGTCGTTAAACTGGACAAAGGAAAGGGGAGTGACCACTCCCCTGTCCATCACCACCCCAGGGGTGGTGCTCAGAGCTCCTCCAGAGTGTCCCTGGGTTTTGCCATCTTGAATTCCAAGTTGGCAGGGCACTCTGGGAGCATCTGAGTGGCCAGTGCCAGCAGGTGACGTCAGAGCCCTCCCCTGATAGGTGCTTACCTGTGTAGCTGACCAATCCCCCTATCAGGGCTATTTAGGGTATCTCTCTTGGGTTGTTCTTCAGATTTGGATTGCAAGACTCCAGCAGGAATCCTCTGCATCCTTTACTTCACCTTCTTACCGATGGAACTGCATCTGGACCCTCCAGGAACTCTTCAAAATCCAACAAAGAAGCAAAGACGACTTCTGCAACATTGTATCTTCAGCTCCTGCCAGCAACTGCAACTGTTTCCAGGTTGTGCATCCTCCGAGGACTGCCTGTCTTCAGCCTGCACCAGAAGAACAAAGGAATCTCCCTTGAAGTGAAGGAGTCACTTCCCTGCTTCAGCAGACACCCCTCTGCAGTGACGACCGGTGGCTTGGGTCCCCTCTCCTGAAGAAGTGCGTGGATTCAGCAACACGGGTGGGGGACTGAAGTGGTCCCAATGGTCCATACGTCCAGCTGTCCAACTTTGGTGGAGGTAAGAGCTTGCTTTCCCACACAAGACAGTACCCCCGGACACCGTGTGTTTTGCAGTTGCCAAGGCTTGTTGGCACCTTTCCATGAAGTTCTTCGTGCACCGTGCAGCTCTGGCCCACAGCACTCCTTCCTGAGATGCACAGCTTCCTGAGTGGTTCTTTGGCGGCGTGGGATCTCTATGTGTAATGCTGCGTGGGCCTCCTTTTGCACCTTCTTTGTCCCGTGCTGTGGGACTCCTGTGCACGCTGCCTGGTCTTCTGAGGGCTCTCCGAGTTGCTGAGAGCCCCCTCTGTCTTTCCCTCTTGGGTAGAGGCTACCAGGTCCCATTTTCCACTAGCCATGAGCTGTGAGTGTACCAAGGCTTGTTGGTAGAATCCAGCGATGCAAACCAGACTGCAATCATCCATCCGGCGTGGGACATCATCTGCACCAACCAGGAACCTGCATCCATCTACTTGGGTGCAGTACTGACTGTTCTTCTTCACCGGTGGTTCTTCCTTTGCACCTTCATCCAGGTTAGCAGGGGCTCCTGTTCTCCCTGGACTCTTCAGTGCTTCTTGGACTTGGTCTCCTTCTTCTACAGGTCTTCAGGTCCAGAAATCCATCACTGGTGTCTTGTAGTCTCTTCTGGTTCTTGCAAATTCTTCTATCATGTATTCTTGTGTGTTCTAGGAAAGTTACTGTGATTGACTCCTGCTTTCCTGGGCTCTGGGGTGGGCTCTATTACTTACCTTTGGTGTTTTCTAATACTCCCAAGTACCCATCTACACACTACAATTGCCTAGGTGGGAAACCGACTTTCGCATTTCACTATTTTAGTATATGGTTTGTGTTCCCCTAGGCCCATTTTTAACTATTGTGATTTTCACTATTTGCACTGTTTTCTAACTGTTTTTACAGCTATTTCTGCAACCTAGTATATATACTGTGTATATTACTTACCCACTGAGGGAGTATAGTCTCTAAGATATTTTTGGCATTTATGTCACCAAAATAAAGTACCTTTATTTTTGTAATACTGAGTATTTTCTTTCATGTGTGTTAGTACTGTGTGACTACAGTAGTATTGCATGAGCTTTGCCTGTCTCCTAGTTAGTCCTAGGCTGCTCATCCACACTATCCCTAGAGAGCCTGGCTTCTAGACACTGACTACATTTTACTAATAAGGGATAACTGGACCTGGTATAAGGTGTAAGTACCTTTGGTACCCACTACAAATCAGGCCAGCCTCCTACAATTACAACACAATGCACACACATTACCCTAACACACTGCATGGAGACAGGCATGATATAGCACAACTAGAATAGAGGCCTCTTTAATAAAAAAAAAAAAACATCAAACTTCTTTTTTGCAGGTGATGCCGGGAATGCTGTCTCTCCTCACTGCCTCACATTCTGGAAATGTCAAATTACGGGACCTCAGCAGAAGTACAACAGGGCATACATACGTACATGAGTTAAAAATGGGTTTCTGGTTATTAGAGATGCACCCTGTACATGCAGGAACAACAATCCTGGTTGGGGTAAGCCAGATAGTTACTAAAAGATAACCTGTGCTCACCCTCTGGTAGCTTGGCACAGAGCAGTCGGGCCTATCCAAAGAGGCAAAGTGTAAAGTATTTGTGCAACACACGCAGTAATACAATGAAAACATCACAAAATTACTTCACACTATGTTAGACAAATAGACTATAATTTTTATAAAATAATCAAGACCAAAAGGACAAAAATCCAATGAATGGGAGTTAAGTTACACATTTTTTAAGAAAATAGTTCTAGTGCTTAGATGCAATAAGCACCAGTGGGGATTATCTGATCATACTGGACTAGGGTGAAGACAACGGTTCAAGCTAACCATGATGGAACGGAGGCCAGGGGCAAGAGCCACGCAGGCCCAGTGAACAGAGGACTTTGATCCTGGTCGCAACAGCAAGATGCAGGGTGCAGGCGAGCAATGTGTCAAGAGATGCATCTGTGTTGGGTCCGCAGTCGAGGTGATGCATTGATTTTCTTCATGCAGTGTTGGCGATGTGTCATTTCCAAAGATAAAGGGGCAAGCCGAGATGCTTTTGTCCCAAAGCGTGATGCGCAGGGTTTCTCCGTACAGTTGAGGGGATGCTTTGATCTCTCCATGTTGCTGCAACAGTGATGCGTGGTTCTGAGCATCAGGCTCTCAAGGTGATGCATTGATTCTGAGAGGGATGTGCCAGTTCTACTCCTGCAACAGGATTGATGCGCCGGTTCTGATCCAAGCAGACTGGAGATGCGTCTATTTCTCTGGTGCAAATATCTAGACCCACCTCCAGTGAACCAGGTACAGGAGCAGGGGTAGAGATTTTGATATCCTGAAGCAACAGGAGGCAAGTCAACACTTGGGGATCACTTGGGGTGCAAGGCAGAGCCCAGCTCTCCCTAAGCAGGGTCAGAGAGCAGCAGGCAGCAGGACAGCATAGCGGAAAAGCAGTCCTTCCAGGTAAGCACTACAGCAGAGTAACAGTCCTTAATACAACACAGCAGTTCTTCTGACAGAGTCCAGTTGTAGGCCCAGAAGTATCTGATTTGGTGGGATCGGAGACCCAGTACTTATATCTAATTGTGCCTTTGAAGTGGGGGTGACTTCAAAGAAGGGTCTTTGAAGTGCACAGAGGTCTTTTCTTCCTAGCCCTGGCTCCAGACAATCAGTATGGGGTTATCAGCTCATTGTGTGGGGACAGCCATTGCCTATTCAGGTGTAAGTGTCAGCCCCTCCCACCCTTCTTGACCAGGAAGAGTCATCAGAATGCAGATGAGCGTTGAGACACACCTAATCTTCCTCTGATTGTGGCTGTTTAGAAGGAATACACAAAGTGTAGCTGCCATCCACGCCAGACGTTTATTGAAGATAAGGCTGCAGGCACACAGAACTGTCAGTGGCATTACTAAGATAGTAATGTTAAATCCGACTTTACCAGTAAAGAGGATTTATCATTACCATTCCAATGTTATGAAAAATGATGTAGCTATTGTGAGAAACTGGTATCTTGTTGCAGTTCCCCTCTCCCCCCACTTTTTGCCTGGTTTCTGAGTGCAACATGGACTGGAGTGCACTTGGATCCTGTTAATCAGGTTCCCAGTGCCAGTGTTCTTTCCCTAAAACATTGTAAAAGTGATTGGATACACCGTTAGCTACCACTATAAGTCCCTGGTAAAAGGTACTTAGGTACCCAGGGCATGGGGTACTATGAGTAAGCCCCTGAGGGTAGCAGCACTGACTCTGCCATCCTCAAGGGCTATGCATCCAGATGCACCCTGCACTGCCATGACAGGCTGAGTCTCCTGGTGCAAACCTAAAATACAAACACTACATGGCACACTCCCTGTGTGCCCTGTCCACCCTACACTGCATATATTATGGGTAGGTCACCCCTCTAGCAGGCCTTCCAGCCCTAAGGCAGGGTGCACCATACTATATGTGAGGGCATAATTGCATGAGCAATATGCTTCCACTGTGTCCTTGCCAAACCTGGGACATAGTGAGTGAACAGAGCAGCCATTTTAAGATATGTGCTGGACACTGGTCAATACAAGTTTACCAGCTACATAATGGCAACTCTGAACCCTGAGTTGTATGGTATCAAATAACTCAGAATGATGAATCCAAACTGGTACCAATACTAGATGTATTATAAATTGTACCCAGGGGTCACCTTAGAGGTGCCCCTGCACAAATTAACTATCCTGGCATGGTTGCTGACTGGTTCCAGCAAGCCTGCCACATCCATACAGCCAATACACAAACCCTGGGGGAGAGCCCTGTCTCTCTGGTTTGTGAAACAATACCCTTCCTGGGTGGAGGAGGTAACAGCCCCTCCCTCAGGAATGTGCACTGTGCTGGCAGTGAGCTTCAAAGGGCTACTGCCCGTGAAACTCGACCCCCAGGCCTGATGCTAGCAGCAGATGGCCTCCCCTTTGCAGACCCCCACTTCTGGAGGGAGCAAAGGCAGGAAACCACACAAAGGCTAGGGGGGAGTAGCCTCACTGAGCATGCACCAACCCTATAGGCTTAAAGGCGAAGTTGACCCTTCATTTCATTTTCCTCCATGTTGGATGGCAGGAAAATAGCCAATATGGTTTAGGGAAGTGACCCTTCCCACAGGAAGTGGTCACTGAAGTGGGTGTAGCCACCCAAGGATAAGTGTCCCATTGGACACTACCAGGTTCCCCCTAAAACGCCCACTAAATTCAGTACTTAGTGGGCTCCCCTAGACCACGAGTTCAGATTTGAAATGGATTTGAAAAAACAAAGAAGACCAGCACCAAAAGAAGACCACAGCAAGAGAACTGAGGACCTACTGCACAAGAAAAGGCACCAAACCCTGCCTGCTGCACCCAGAACCCGAAAGTCACCGCTGCGCAGGAGCTGGACTCTGGACCGACCACAAGAAACCCAGGGGACCTCCAAGCTTCAATAATCATCCCAGATCTCCCTTCTGAGTGGAGGTACCACTGAAAAACCAAGCAAGAACCAACAAACTGGTGAGGGTCACTTCACCAAGCGGGCAATATCTAGCTGGACCTGATGACACACCGAGACCAGAATTTATAAAAATACTTCAGACTGTTATATAAATTTTATGACCAAGATCTTTCAACTACGTTAAGTACTTTTCAAGTTATGGCTTTTTGAGCCCTCAAAGAGACTCACCTCCTGCTCCAAAGGACTCCGTTGCACAGAACTCCTGGATCTCCAACTTGCCCTGCACCTGGCTGCCCTGGGCTTTGCATCACAGGATCTGCTGTGTGCCCCAGATCCCCAACCCCTTGCGACCTCAACAGCCCTGGGGGACCCCAAGGCACCATCTTTAAACCAGCTCCTTTTCCAAGTGGCCCCTATAGGTGGCCCTGTACCTGTGCCAAGAACCTCTCCAACGCTGCTTCCGCTGGAACCGGAAGCCGCCCAAGACTCACCAGCTGGCACAGTGTGGCAACTGTGTGATTTTTAATGCATTTTTAATGGTGAATGTGCATTGATTCCAATGGTGCGTAATTACGCACAGAAAGACTAACTTTACTAAAACTTCAAAAAGTCATAACTTGAAAAGTACTTAACGTATTTGAAAGATCTTGGTCATAAAATGTATATAAAAGTATGAAGTATTTTTATAAATTCTGTTCTTAAGTTATTCATTGAGTGTGTGTGGTGCATGATTGGATTTGTGAATACAGCAAATGCTTAACGCATCTCCTGGATTAGCCTAACTGCTCGACCAGCTACCTTAAAAATTGGAGCATTAGGTGGTCAAATTTTTACCTCTGAAAATCAACGTGTGGTTGCCCGGACCGTCTGCATAGTGTACTCGATTTTGTACACTACATAGAGGGCCAGCCCCCAAAAGTTACTTCTTCTCAATCAGGAATTAAAGCTTAAAAGTGTAATAAGGAATTCCCAATGTTAATCTATGAAAGGCTTAAACCTCACAGTACTGAAAAATAAATGTAGGTGTTTTCACTACCAGGACATGCAAAACTTAAGAGTACATGCCCTACCTTTTACTTACACAGCACTCTGCCCTGTGGGCTTCCTAGGCCAACCATAGGGGTGACTTAAGTGTAATAAAAGGGGAGTTTAAAGCTTAGCAAAGTCTTTTAAATGCCAAATCGAAGTGGCAGTAAAACTGCTCACACAATCTCTGCAGTGGCAGGCCTTAGACATGTTTAAAGGGTTACTTGTGCTGGTGGCACAAGCAGTGCTGCAGGCCCACTAGTAGTATTTAAAGAACAGGGCCTGGTATATGGTTTATCACTTTACAAGGGACTTACAAATAAAAAACACATGTCATTTGTGGATACACCAATATTGCCATGCTTAGGGAAGAAGCACATGCACTTTAGCACTAGTCAGCAGTGGTAACATGTTTAGAGTCCTAAGGGCAACAAAAAGATTCAGAAAAAAAGATGAGGCAAGTAATTAAAAGGTTTGAGGGGAGACCATCCTAAGGCTGACAGAGGTCTTATCAGTAAGGCAGAAAAACCTGAATATCCGCATTGATGTGGGCTACCCTAAAGTCCATACTCTGTAGAGTGATGGACAACCTAAACAATTTTGGATTCTGCTCCGTCAATTGCATAAGCAACCTGGTGGGCCTGTGGTGAGTCTGAATCAGGAAGTGGGTGCTGAACAGGTATGGCCTCACCTTCTTCAGTGTCCAGACCACAGCAACATCTTCTCTTTCTATAGGACTCCACATTTGTTTCCTTGGGAGCAACCTCCTAGACATGAAGGCTACAGGTTAGTCTAGGCCCTCTTCATTACGTTGTGAAAGTACTGCCCCTATGCCTTGCTCTGAGGCATCTCTCTGAATGATAAACTCTTTGGAAAACTCAGGGGCCTTGAGCACAGGGGCTGTGAACATAGCCACCTTAAGGGAGTCAAATGCTTTTTGGAATATCTCTGTCTAAATCAAATTTCTGGGCTGCTTCTAGAAGTCAGCTTTGTCAAGGGGGCAACAATGGTGCCATATCCCTTGACAAACCTCCTATCATACCAAGTGAGGTCCAAGAATGTTGTGACCTCAGTCTGCGTTTTGGGGGCGAGGGGGCTTCCAGCCCATTATAGTTTCTATCTTGGCCTGGAGGGGCTGCACCTTACCCCTGCCCACCAGGTGTCCCATGTACACCACACACCCCTGCCCTATCTGGCACTTACTTACCTTAATAGTCAGGCCTGCCTGTTGCAGAGCCTGACGCACTTCCACAAGGTAAAAAGGTGGTCCATCCAGGTTCTACAGGAGACAGCTATTTCATCCAGATAGGCAGCACTCTAGGCCTCCATACCAACAAGGACCTGGCTCACCAATCCCTGGAAAGTGACATGGGCATTTTCGAGTCCAAATGGCATCACCCTAAACTGATAGTGACCTTCTGAAGTGGAGAAGGGTGACATATCCTTTGCTCCTTCTGCTGGTAGGGTGATCTGCCAGTACAATGATGTAAGATCAAAAGTACTTAAGTACTAGACAGCCCCTAACCTGTCAATAAGCTCCTCTGCCGGGGGATGGGATGAGCATCTATTTTTAGCCCTCTATAATTCACCTAGAACTGGAATTCAGGAGTGGTGCCTGTTGGGCAGCTTTTGGTACCAGAACCACAGGACTGGACCAGGGGCTACTGGAGGGTTCTAGCACCCCTACTCCAGCATTTTGGAATCCTCTTCCTTAATGCTGACCCTCACCTTGTCAGACAACCAGTAGGATTTGTTTTTTGATAGGAAGGTTGTCTCCTGTGTCCACATCATGGGCACACAGCTGGGTAATCCCAGGCGTTAGGGAGAACAGTGAGGCACACTGCCTCAACACTTGGTGGCAGCCGCTCTGCTGTTCAGGAGTCAGACCGGGGGAAAGGATTACTCCCTCCACAGACTCAGCTTTCTCCTTGGAGGCTAAGAGGTCAGGGAGAGGTTCACTCCCCTCTTCCTCTTCTCCATCTGTCACCAACAGCATGGTGAGCGTAGACCTCTTGAAGTGAGGTTTGAGGCTGTTTATATGGAGCACCCTGTGGGGGTGCCTAGGGGTCTTGAAGTCCACCAGGCAGATGGCATCACCCTTCTTTTCAAGCACCTCAAAGGGCCCAGGTGAGAGGTCCTGGAGGGCCCTGGGCTCCTCAAGCTCCATCACCCACACTGTCTGCCTCGGTTGCAATTCCACAGTGGTAGAATTCTAGTCGTACCACTGCTTCATCACTTCCTGCGTGGCTTCTAAGTTGCCTTAAGCTTGCTTCCACAATGTAGCCATTGGGCTTCCGAGTGCCAGCATGCAGCTCGCTGCATCCTAGGGAATCTTCCTGGAGGCTTGCTCCCAGCCTTCTTTCACCAAACTCAGAGGTCCTCTTACATGGTGCCCATACAGAAGATCAAAGGGGCTAAAGCCTACTCCTTTCTGTGGTACCTCCCTGTAGGCAAAGAGAATGCATGGCAAGGGGACATCCCACGTATGCCTCAAGAAGGCCTTTAACCATGTTCTGCAGGATCTTGAACCTTTCAACAAACCCATTGGTTTGTGGATGGTAAGAGGTGGAGAACTGGTAGGTTACCCCACACTCATTCCATATTGACTGCACATAGGCAGACATGAAGTTGTTGCCTCTGTCAGACACCTCTTCCTTGGGGAATCCCACTCAGGTAAAAATCCCCATCAGAGCCTTTGCCACTGCAGGTGCAGTCGTGGTCATCAGAGGGATTGCCTATGGGTACCTAGTGGCATGATGCAACTGAACCCGGATAAAACTTGCCTGAAGCAGTCTGGGGATCCATAGGTCCAACAACATTGATGCCCACTCTCTTAAATGGTGTGCCAATGATATACAAGGGATTAAGGGGGACCTCTGTCCTGTCTTCCCACTGGTCTGGCAGGTTACACAAGTCCTACAGAGCGCATCTGAGGTATACTTGATCTTGGGCCAATAAAAGTGGGTGACAAGCCTTGCAAAGTTATTTTCCTGGCCCAGGTGTCCTGCCAGGGGAATGTTGTCAGCCATCTCTAGTACGAAGGCCCTGTACTATTGGCGGACTACTGGAGCCCTTGATGTCCCATGCACAGGAGCCTTAGGCTCACTGTAAAGGAGGTTGTCCTCCCGGTAAATGTGGTGACTGTAGGAAGCTGGTTCTTTATATAGTATATCAAAATGTGATATACTGTGCAAAGAGTCTATGGGTTCCCTTACTAGTGGACAGGAGCTTGCTCTAGCAATCCCAAGGTGCTATGTTAGGGGGGAATGGGGTTGAGCACCCCTAGGCTTATCAGAGAGGAGTGTTAGGCAACAGCAAATACACACACAGTCAATAATTGGTGCACACGACTAAATAAGGAGATCCATACCAAATTACAAAAATAACATGTATCTATATATATTTAAGCACCAGAATCAATACGATCAAGTAAGTATGTTTTGCAAGAGAAATACTCTCATGTTTTAAAAGTCGTTAGTGCATTTTTCAGAGGCGGCAAAGTTATCCTATGGAGGAAAAACAAATACTGCATACAGGTATAGTACAGCGATTTACTGGACCAATCTCCTGGACTTTAGGTAAGCATGGGGCGAGGTTCAAGGCAGCACCAACAGGTTACCTTGGGCGGCATTTGGGCAGCCGGGTGCAGAAGTGCTTTTCAGCATCTGGTGCGCAATGTTAACCTATAGGGAAAAAAATCATGTACTGCATTAGGGGCACTTCACTGCGACTTACAAAACCAATCTCTTGGACTTAAAGTAAGTATAGGGCTTTGGTCCAAAGCCACACCAAAGGTCCCACCGGGCAGCACTGGGGCAGCTGGGTGAAGAGGTGCAATACAGCGCTGGGTGCCCAATGTAAGTCAATAGGTATTGGTCTGGTTAAATAGAGGCTGCAGTTTTGGACTGCGAGGCCAGTCGGGCTACACCCTCAAGTGGGCTCAGCTCCCACAAGGCTCAGGGACGTGGGGACACCTTAGGTCCTCTTCTTCATGGGCCAGGGCGATGGGTGCAGAGGTGTTGGATATCACCTGCTCTGGGGACACCAGCTGACTCCTTACCATAGTTCTGCTGGTAGCTGTGCCCCTCAGAGCCTCAACACCTTGTCCGTTGATGGTGACCCATTACCTATACTTTGTAGTAGTAGAGAGCACATGGATCCTAGGAGCCATCTCACTGTCACTCAGGGTAAACTCACTAAACTCCCCCCAATTAACTGGGACAAACTCCTCCCCCAGCACTACACTCACCACCTCTGGGACCTTTCCTCCAGTGGGAGGTTGTGCTCTTTTTGGACACTTGGGATCCCCCTTTTAGTGCTCATACTCATCACACTCATAGCACGTGGGAGTTGTGGGCTGCTCACCTCACTAAACTCTCCCTCCAGTAACTGAGACAAACTCTGCCCTCAGCACTACACTTTGCACCCCTGGGACCTTTCCTCCTGTGGGAAGTAGTATCTTTTTGGACACTCAGAATCCATCTTGTAGTGTCTACATCTGAAGCACTTGTAACACTTGGGAGTTTTGGGCTGCTGACTTTTATCAGGGTAGTTTTTCTTCTGGTGGCCAGATTGGGAATGAAGACCAAACCCTCTCCCCTCTGAGTTGTTTTGGGGGCCTTTAGAGAACTCAGGGCCTGATAATGATCTTGGCGGACGGGTTACTCCATCACAGACATGACGGAGATCTCGTCCGCCAAATTACAATTCCATTATATCCTATGGAACTCAAAAATACTGCGGATGGAATATCTGTCACATTTGTGATGGAGTATTTCATTCGTCAAGATCGTAATCAGGCCCTCTGTCTTTTTATCAGCCCCCCTCTTTTTTCTGGTGGGAAGCCTGACCACCCTTTTGGGATCCCTCCCCAGATACCATCTTGGACACTCTGGTGCTGACCCAGATGTCTGCCTCCTCAGCAAGTTTCCTGGTGTCAGTAAGCTTGCTATCAACCAGGTGTTGGCGCAGCACTTTAAGGCAAAGATGATCCTTGTTTCCTTCAAAATTAAGTTGTATAGCCCTTGTTAGACTTTTCATTCTTGGCGTGGTCACCCTTAACTTTTTGCCTCTGTTTCCCAGGTTGTTGATGTGTGTTGGACTCTGATTTTGCTGTTTTTGTTACTCTGGGTACATTACCACTGCTAACCAGTGCTAAAGTGCAAGTGCTCCTTTACAAAATGAATATGCAATTGGCTTATCCATGATAGGCATATTTGATTTATTAATAAGTCCCTAGTAAAGTGCACTAGAGGTGCCAGGGCCTGTGAATCAAATGCTACTAGTGGGCCTGCAGCACGGGTTGTGCCACCCACATAAGTAGCTCTGTAATCATGTCTCAGACCTGCCATTGCAGTGTCTGTTGGTGCAGTTTTAACTGTAAATTCGACTTCCATTTTCTTACATGTCAGACACCCCTAAGCTAGGCCCTAGGTAGCCCCAAGGGCAGGGCGCAACTAAAGTGTTTTATATGTCCTGACAGTGAAATATTGCTAAATTTGTTTTTCACTGTTGCAAGGCCTGTCCCTCTCATAGGTCAACATGGGGGCTACCTTTAAATCTGATTAAAGTGTAGATTCCCCTTGGGAGCGGATGGACATGTGGATTTTGAGGTCTCTGAGCTCACAATTTAAAAATACATGTTTTAGTAAAGTTGATTTTAAGATTGTGTGTTTGAAAATCCCACTTTTAGAAAGTGAGCATTTTCTTGCTTACGCCATTTCTGTGACTCTGCCTGTTTGTGGATTCCCTGTCTGAGTCAGTTTGACAGTTGGGCTGGTTGCACCTCACACTAGACAGTGACACAAATGGAGCTGGGGTGTAGCCTGCATATCCTGATGAGCCAGCTGGGAGGGAGGGGAGGAGTGGTCACTCACACCTGAAAGGGCTGCGCCTGCCCTCACACAATGCAGCCTCCAACGCCCTAGTGAGTGTCTGGGGCCTGGCCTGGGCAAGGCAGGATTTCACATTCAAAAAAGACTTTACTTTGAAGTAGGCCTACTGCAAAGGAGTAACTGGGTACAAGAAGGGCACCCAAAACCACAGACTTTAGAACACTTCTGGAAACCAAGAGGACCTCTGCCTGGAGAAGAGCTGAAGAGCTGAGGAAGAAGAGCTGCCCTGCCTGTGACTGTGCTTTGTGGAGCTATCCTGCAGTTGCTGCTTCTGCCAGAGTAAGAGGGCAAAGACTGGACTTTGTGTGCCTTCCATCTTGAGAAGATCTCCAAGGGCTTGATTTAGAGCTTGCCTCCTGTTTGAAGTCTCAGGGACAGCAAAAACTCCTCTCTGCCAGCACCTGGAGTCTCTGGAGAGACTCCTACTCTGCCCTGTGGTGCCCATCAGTTCCTGGGACCCTGAAAGGAGAAGCTGGAAGAAAATCCATGCACAGAGCGCTGTGCGGAGAAAAGATCGACCAGACTCCGATCTGCGGCTAGGAAATTGACGTGCCGCCGGCTTCGTGGCTGAAAATCGACCCTTGGAGCTGGAGAAATGACACGCAGCATCACTGATGGAGGCTGGGAGATCGCAACCCCGGCTGCGTGGTTTTCGGATCAACGTGCAGCTGGATTTCCGACGCAAACACTGCTGGGCGTGTAAAAACAATGCAAGGCCTGCCAAGACCCGAGAGTGCTGACCGGATCGACGCATCGCTTTCCTGCGGAGAGAAGAAACAATGCGCTCCGACGAAAGGAGAAACAATGCAAGGTCTTGCTCCGTGAATGAAATTGAGGCATCGCAAGCCCTTTTTGCACATACTTGCCCCTGCAGGGTTATTTTTGACGCACCCAAGCTACATTTTCACGCTAACAGTGTTAGTGTGTGTTTAAAACTACATGAAGACTCTTTTTGCTTTTTAATTGATAACTCAACTTGTGTATTGTGGATTTTTGTCGTTTTGGTCTTGATTTGTTTAGATAAATATTCTCTATTTTTCTATACCTGTGTTATGTCATTTTGTAGTGTTTTCATTAAGTTACTGTGTGTGTTGGTACAAATACTTTACACCTAACAATCTGAAGTTAAGCCTACTGCTCGTGCCAAGCTACCAAGCGGGTAAGCAGGGTTTAGCTGAGGGTGATTCTCTTTAACCCTGACTAGAGTGAGGGTCGTTGCTTGGACAGGGGGTAACCTGACTGCCAACCAAAGACCCCATTTCTAACAGCCCTGTATAATCTTCAGCTTTGCTGCCCCTCTCCCAGCCCTTCAGTGTGTTGCTAGCATAGTCTAAGCAGTCTACCAAGCTCTGATTTGCATTCTTGTGACTGGACCTGAACCTCTGTCTGTATTCTTCAGGTGTCGGCCCAAACTTGTTGTCTAGTGTGGTCTTCATAGCAGTGTAGCATGTCTGGTCAACCACGTCTAGTGTGAGAAGTGTATCCCTCCCCACCGTCGGCATGTACCTCCATAGACTACCACCCCAGAACTCCTCTTGTACCTTGTGCACTCTTAGAGTCACTTCATAGGCTGCAAACCAGTTGTCTATGTCCACCCACACCACATAGCTGGTGTTAGACCTGACATCCTTAGGGTGGTACCCCTGTCTTTACCTCCTGTTTGGTTGCTGTATCTTTTTGTTGGCCCTAGGACTCTGAGCACTTTACCACTGCTAATTAGTGCATGTGCTACTTCCCTAAAACCTGGTAATATTGGCATATTTAATTTACCTGTAAGTCCCTTGTTGGGTGATATGCCACATACCCAGGGAATGTAAATTAAATGTTACTTGTGGGCCTGCAGCACTGATTGCGATTGCACCTCTCTTCAGTAACCCTGCAAACTCGTCTCAGGGAATAATTACTTTTAGGATTTTTTCATTACTAGGACATAAGAACAGTTAATGGTACATGTCCTACCTCTTGCTTGCATGGCACCCTTCCCTATGGGCTACCTAGGGCCTACCTTAGGGGCGACTTATATATAAGAAAAGGGAAGTTTCTGGTCTGGCAAGGGGTTTTAGATGCCAAGTCGAAGAGGCAGTCCGACTGCACACATAGGCTCTACAGTGGCAGGTACGAGACATGCTTAAAGGGGCTACATAAGTGGGGTGCACAAACAGTTCTGCAGGCTCACTAGTAGCATTTAATTTACGGGCCCTGAGTATATGTTATTCCACTGTATAAGGGACTTACCTGCCACTGTAGAGCCTATGTGTGCAGTCTGACTGCCTCTTCGACTTGGCATCTACAAGTTCTATGCAGTAGTCCCCAGCTGACTCACCAAAAGACTTCAGACCATCCAGATAGTAGAAGCCAGACTGGTCCTCAACCTCCCACTCTCTTCTCAAGTCACACCACACAAAAAGGGTCTATACTGGCTCCCTATATATAAGTGTGCACAGTTCAAACCTCTCATCCATACATACAGAACACTTCATAAGACAGGTTCAGCCTACCTGAACAGCTGTGTGCTGTTCCACCAACCCACCAGGCGACTCTGCTTAGGCAGACTCTCACTAACATACATGCCACACGTGTGCAAAAGCAGATCAGTAGGATGTGCCTTCTCATACAGCACCCCTAAAGCATATGATGCCCTCCCACACCACATTAAAAGCTGAGGACCAGGTACTTCAAGTAAGGGCCCCTGAGGCCGGCCCCACACACCTGCTACGTGACAGGATACCCTCAAGGGTGATTAGGCACTATAAAAATCAACATAACCTAATATAACAACGCACTGCATCTCTCAGTAGAGAGTAATCCTGTTTATAAAAACAACACTTTACTTAAAAGACTTAGGGCCTGATTACAAGTCTGGCAGTCACAAGACCACCAGATTCACGGTGGCGGTCGGACGGCTGTGGCGGTCCAACCTCCTCATTACAAGTTTGGCAGCCAGACTGCCAACCAACCACCGCCGCCAACCCATCAGGATCTTAGATCCTGGCCGAGACGGTGGTTGGTTGGGAGTCTGGCCGCCAAACTTGTAATGAGGAGGTTGGAATTCATCGCCGCCCTGCTGATTACAACCTTGTTCTCCGCCAGCCTTTTCATGGCAGTTTCCCCACCATGAAAAGGCTGGTGGAGAACAAGTGCAGGGGGCCACTGCACTACCCATGCCCATTGCAGACAGTGTGCATTCTGAGGCAGCTGAGTGCTATCTAGTAGCACTGTTCCTGCCGGTCTCCCTGGCAGAAACACACTATTTCAAGGTTTCCCCTGGTCAGACCATCAGAAAACTTGTAATAGGGTGGGGGGACGCCACTGTCATGGCGGTGGCGTCCTCCCTGCGAGTTTTTTGTCCCGTGTTTGGACCGCCAAATTCATAATCAGGCCCTTAATTTGTTTCCTAAATAAGAAGCGTGGAAAAGTATCCATCTTCCAAAGGCACAAATGGAAACATGAAGCATATGCTTTATTGATCATATGCTCCCCTGAAAATAATTTCCACTATTCTAAATGGTTACAAGACTGCCTACCAATATCAAAGAACATACATCAACTGGAACAAGGTATTATGATAACCTCCCATTATTTATTATATCTCAAATAAGCAACAAACCATATAGCTGACCTAGGTACACAATGAATTAATACAATGGCTAGTGTGAGCACGTTATGGTTGCCTATTACATGCCACATAAAGATACAGCAATAATGTTTGTACACATAAGATGATACAGAGTTTCACCTTATTTTGACATATCCATTGAAGTGATCACTGAAATACATTTTGTCCTCTAGATATCTTTTGAAAGGGATCTTCATCAGGGTGATGATGACCTTAGTAGGAAAGGGTACTCTGTCAGAAATTGTAAGTCAATGAAGCCCAGTTAATTGGGAACAATTAGTCAAAAACATAGAGAGGTACACAAACATCAATGTTGAAAACACCTGCAGACTGGCTTAAAGATGCCTATAATGGACCTGAAAAGGACAAAGATGACATTAATGAAAAAAGGGTCCCAAGCATGAGGCATCACCTATAAAACTTTATATGAACAATATCTATATCGGTGTTGCACAAAAAGAAAGGGGCATATTAACAAGCCCCTATCACCACTGGAGCGTACTTTTCTGCAGCCCACATAGAAAGAGCAAAATGCCAGACATGATTGATTGTGTGTGGGAAGGTGGTCCGTTCCTGCACATAAACCATTTCAAAATGACGCTTTGGCACTTCTGTGTGTGCTGCATTCTGCAGCACACACAGAAGTGCCAAATCACCATTAGTGATTGTTTATGTGCAGGAAGGCACACCTTCCTGCACATAAACAATAACACCCCTAAATGCAGAAATCCTTGCACAATGGTGCAAGGATATCTGCGTTGTCGCTGGCAGCTAAATTTAGCTCCAGCGCAAGGGGCAACACATGGGTGCGCCACATTCCAATAAATACGGCGAATCCATGTGTTGTGAAAATGATAGAGCGCAGCGCTGCCAATTTTGACGCAGCGTCACACTCTCTCATTTTCCTATAAATATGGGCCAAAGTGTCTGAAAATCAATAGAAAAAGAACAAAAAGCCTTGGCACAACTTAAACATCTAGAAGAGAGTAATGACTCATCAGACTTTGGCAAGGCTATCTCCCAAATGTTTTACACCATAATCAGCATCAAATTGTATATGCCATACAATGTGCATGTGTCAAAGAAAAATGTGTATTTACAGCAAAGCTTAGTTTAGACGGTCACTTTGAGGGCATGTATATAATTAGTGTCATATACATTAAAGTGCTTGTAGAAATAAATCAGTTATGGTCCACGAAATCCAGGGTGAATCCACCACAGGAACAGTCGTACCTATGTCTGGGAGGAATTTGAATAACGCTGGACTAATTGGAGTAATGTCAGTAATTTCATGGTACTCTTTGGTGCAGAATTACCAATAATTACACCATTACTCCTCCTCTCATAACTAAGAGTAATTTGGAAGAAAAATCCTAATGCAAGAGCACATTTAGCAAGCCCCAGCGGCTGCTGGTGCTCGCTATTTGCATTCTGCTGCATTTAGCACTGCTTCTTAGCACAAAATGCATCCTCGCATCCTTTTTGGATGTGAGGGTGCATCTTGTGCTAAGAAAATAGCGCTAAAGTCGGCAGTAAGGTAGGGGAAATTCCTAACCCAAGAGCATATTTAGCGAACATGAGCGGCTATCCATTCTCGCTATTCATATTCTGTTGCATTTAACACTATTCCTTAGCACAATATGCATCTTTGTGTCCTTTTTGGATACAAGGGGGCATTTCTGCACTAATAAAAAGTGCTAAACACAGAATTACTCTTCTCACATAATTCAAGAGTTATATTGTGGAATTTTTTGGTAATTCGGCAAGATTACACTACACTGAATTATGCGAGTTACGCTCACCCCTAGTAGTACCAAAAAATTGTAGGTGTCCCAAAAGAGTGCTCAAGGAAAATGCCAATGTGGTATCCACTATACTTAACTGGTGCAAATTTTTTTTTAACCATTATGCTATTGCACTCACATGCAGGTCTAGATCTTGATGCAATGTCTGTGTTCTGTCTAAGTTTTTTTTGTGGATGTTGGACTCTTTTTAAGCATCACAGAATGTATTACTGTGACCACACATCTACTTTGACAGAGTACACACTGGGTAATCGTATAATATGATACACCATTGTCCTCAATGGAATCTGGTGACATCATAAACCATTAGTGTGAAGGCTGAGTGCTCTGGAAATGTACCAGAACCCCGATGTGGCAATGCCGCATATGTTGGCACTATTACATGTTATCCGTTTTTTATATTTCATGTTTATTGTGGGTAATTACCTCGAAAACCATGTTTTCTTTAAAGTACTTCTAACAATAGCACATACTGGAATTAGAATATTTAGGTTTTCTTTAAGTTTCATGCATAAATTATTAATGCAACAACGAACAATGTTGAGAGCCTGCAGATCTCTGCAATTATGTGGCTACAGCTTTTGCCAAATAATTATGAATTTACTGCATTTGCCTGATAATTTGCAAATTTCAAAAAAAATATTGCTTTCGAGTTAGAATGGGTGCAAATGATACTGCCAGAGAATGTGCCAGATAATTAGCATTGTCACCACATAATTTAGATAACATTGCCACATAATTTTCTCCTCCATACTGTGTAATCCTAGTATTGTAGCAACACTGACCATGGTAAAGCTTTACAGCAGAGGTTGGGGGCTTTCATCATGATGATGAAACCCATATTTCACGGGGAACCATGACATATTTTCCATATTTCACAGTTTCCTGTGAAATAAAACGTTTTTATATCACTAAAAGCACCCATAGATACATGATTTATGTGTGTGTGAATACACACACACATATACATACACACAAACACTTGTATATACATATATATGTGGTTTCAAGATATAGACCTTCAAATGTGCTAACATGATGGTGCATTTTTTTTTTTTTGGGAGCAACATGGGTCATGCAGCTCGTAATTGGCATGGATGCATTAGCGAACACGTTATTCAACTCTATCCAACTAAAGTTGTATCCATGACACTGCTACTTAGTACTAACCAATATTTGATACATCTTACTTAAAGAACAAAACACAGTAAAGGGAGTAAAATGCCCTGGAAAAACAGCTGATCATCACCAATTACGAGTAGCTAGTCCTAGCACAAACTTCAAAAATGCAACTGCAAACATTCCCAGTTAGCACAAAGGGCCTACATTTACCCTAAATGCAAATGTTAGGGAACAGTAACTTATACGGCAGGCAACATACAGCAATGTAATAATTAATTGCTTTTGAACAGTAGAAATACATACAAACAGGAGTAGGTAGCAGGTATACGAGTAGGAAGTTAGCACTTTGTATAGGAATAACTACACCGTCCATAGTATAACATAATGTAATTACGGTTTACATACATTGTATATATTTGTCCTAAACTCTTCATTCAGCTAAGCAGTCTATCAACAGTACCTATATATATTTGTGTGCAGTGTTGCATTAGGAGTTTACTCATAGATACCATATCAGTGGACAAAATAGTAATGTTACATTACTATGATTGCTTGTAACTTTAATTATTTAATATTAATGATAGGTTTTGATGAGATTAAACAGTGGCTAAATCAGTGCACCCAAAAGAGCTTCTATTTCCATGCACTGCTTCCATTATTTGTGTTAGATTAACACCAATGGCGTTCATGAGCCCATTCACTCTACACGTATCTTATTGTTTTGATGGAGAGTTGAATAGCAGCACTATTAAGTAAAGATAGATTTCTTTGGTCTTTGTTGGATGCACAGAAAGGGATTTGTAGGCAGGAAGGCCAAAAATCAAATGATATTCACTGTATCTGGCTACAAACGTGAACCGTAGGCTCTGCTTTAGAGTCAGGGACCAATACTGGCATAGAGGGTAGACATATAATACACCTCTTTAGAACACTTTCCCCTTAAACAAGTCTTTGTATAGCCAACTTAAAACATGTTTTATAAAAATGATATCACTCACGGCCCATAGCACCATGACCTTCTTACCCAGCAAAATGAATGACTGAGTGGTCATAGCTTGTACCTAGATGCCACCTCCTGCTTCTTGCATTAGATCTAGTGGCTACATGCAATAATTTGTTATTCGACTGGTCAAAATCCAGCAAGCCAAACATAGGATGTGGGCAGACTTGAAATGGGAAGTACTAACTTTCTGGGAAGATATAATAAGTGGAAGTAATCCAATCACTAATACTGGATGCACTTAACATGCACCTTATAAAGCGACCAATGTTAATTTAAACTCTGCATTTTTAGTTACGCTTTCCAGTTTCTTGAACACAGTGGAAAATGTGACTAGAAGAACATGCTAACCATGCATGAGTTGCACTCAATGAAGAGTTCTTTGTTTGACTTTATGCTTTAAAATCCTCTTAGATTCATCTCTTGTGTGGATGGTAGTCAAAACAGTTTAGCTGCATGCGTTATACTTGTTCCCCCTACTAATAGATTAGAACTATGCCATTAAATGTACAAGGGTCAAAATTGGGTTATTGGTGGACTACGTCTTAATTAAAAGTCTTTAGCAAATGACCGCTCAGCATCTCCTTTCTTCCCCCAGCACAAACAGGATTTGCTTGGCACAAAACTGCCAAAGTTATTGTTTATTCTGTTCATTTCTTCAGATCCAGATCTGATGTCTCTACGAAGAGTCGGAAACGAGTGGAAGGTTGTCAGCAAACTCAGCAACTTGTTGTCTCGGAAAATCCTCAGGATTTGCTAAAGACGATCTGTGTGATTCAAAAGCACCGTCGTCCATTGAGCCTGGAAAATCACAACACAAATATTAGGATAGTAGACAGACACCCACATTATCATTGTTGTGAGTCACAAACATGACACGTACAAAACATATATACGAGAAATACATATTTTTGGATCGGAACATCATGCATCTATTGATATGTATAATTATAGTGCTATAGAATTTAAGTACAATACTTTTTTTATAAAACTTTATTTAAGCTTTGAGGTATAGAGATGATATAAATTATACATTTCTTCAATTTACAATCATGATATACCAGACTCTCAATAGTGGCAATAAAACATAACCCCAACCTAACTAGTTACAGTCTTGCCTAATAAGTTCTGATGTTGCCACACTTTACTAGCTAGGATGCCCTTTAATTTGTTACAACTCCAGATATTTTCTGAGGGATGAGGCAACTTCCATGCCCTCTTAGTTGATTATGCAGAAGAGTCATCTGGCTGCCTTGGCTTCCAACTCATCTCTCCATCAGCTGATGTGGTCTTTGAAGGTAACTATAGCGAGACTAGAATTCCTGATCACGTTGACATCCTCTACTCATGACCATCTCAGTAAATGCGGAAGAGGGATATGCCAATATCAGTAAGAATGTTTTCATGGAGTTAAATTAGCACTTCCCTTGCTGTATAGCATAATTCCACCTTCAACATCGAAATCAATGATTTTTCCAGCTGGCACTACCTTCAAAAGGCCTAGTTTCCAGATAATGTTTAGCACAGGTGGATGGATACTCTTCTATCTATACAGCTATCAGTGTGTGCAAGTATAGCAGGGTATAAGCTGTAGCTTTTTAATACAGTCTCTGATTTCTTTATAATCAGCGACGTGTAACACAATCAGTCACCAATCATAAAGAAACAACATAAGAATTCAACTGTAATAAGTTATTACAGTTGAGTCCTGATGTCACAATACCTGCTGCCAGAGCCACAAGCTGATGGGAAAGGCAGGTCAGGTCATGGAGCCTAATCCAAGCAGCCGTTTAAAGATAGAAAAGCAACACTTTGATTTTCATTCTTCTGCTCTGTTTTTCTAGCTGTTCTTTGACAAGAAGAAAGGACATATGTACGGCAAAATGTTTATTTTTGCACTGCTTTGGTAATCATAGAAAAGTTAGAATATTTCTGCATATTTCTACTGCAGCTTTATTCTTTAAAAGATTAACTTGTATTAAACGGCTTCTAATATCTCTTTGAAGAACATATCTAACAGCTTTTTTTAATCGTTTAATTTAGCACAAGATATTCTATTGTTATTCTTCATATTTGCAAACATGGTCTCTCTTTTTCATGAAAGAGATAGGCACCAAGGATTTAAGTGGGTTTTGGGAAAGGTGATGGTGTGACTATCTATTTTATGGAATAAAGTTCCCCCTGCTGTACATAAGGCTATTACAAGTCTCCTCGGAGTTCCATAACCTTATAAAGGAACTACGCTTTTGGCTTCATTCCTCTGTATGGTCATGGAACTCCTCAGTGACTTGCAATATCCTTATTGTTGGAAATGGGGTCTTTGGTTGACAGTCAGGTTACCCCCTGTTCAAGCAAGGACCCTCACTCTAGTCAGGGTAAAAGAGAATCACCCTCAGCTAACCCCTGCTTACCCCCTTGGTAGCTTGGCAGAGCAGTAGGCTTAACCTCAGAGTGCTAGGTGTAAAGTATTTGTACCAACACACACAGCAACTTAATGAAAAACACTACAAAATGACAACACCAAGTTTAAAAAAATAGGAAATATTTATCTAAACAAAACAAGACCAAAACGACAAAAATCCAACATACACAAGTCAAGTTATGAATTTTTAGACATTAAACTAAAAAATAGCGCTTAGAAACAAAAATGCTTCAATGAGATGTTAATACGGCGTCGTGACGGAGTCGGTCCCAACAAGCCGACACCAGCGGTGCCGGACACGGAGTCGTGTAGACCCCCAAGTACAGTACCTTTGGTGAAGAGTGAAAACAAGCTGATGCGCGAAGTCGGGGATCGCGGCGTCTGTGCGAAACGTTGAATCCGTGCACTTCGAGCGGCGTCGGTCACGATGTGGTGCGGCGACTTCCACGGAGTCGCGGAATTCAGCGGGGCTGCTGCGGCATTGGGCCTGCGAAGAGCGTCGCGTTCCAGCGAAGGTCACAGCGTCGGGTGCAGGCGGCGTCACCGGATTCAGCAGCGGCGTCGGTCCGGAGTCGTCCGAAGTCGATTTCCTTGGATTTCCACCAGCTTTCCTTTCAAGGGCCCAGGGATTGGATAGGTCACCACTTGTCAGAGCAGGAGTCTCTCCAGAGACTCCAGGTGCTGGCAGAGAGAAGTTTTTGCTGTCCCTGAGACTTCAAACAACAGGATGCAAGCTCTAAATCAAGCCCTTGGAGATTTCTTCACAAGATGGAAGGCACACAAAGTCCAGTCTTTGCCCTATTACTCTGGCAGAAGCAGCGCTGCAGGAAAGCTCCACAAAGCACAGTCACAGGCAGGGCAGCACTTCTTCCTCAGCTATCAGCTCTTCTCCAGGCAGAGGTTCCTCTTGGTTCCAGAAGTGTTTCTCAAGTCTGTAGATTTGGGTGCCCTTCTTATACCCATTTTAGTCTTTGAAGTCACCTTTCTTCAAAGGGGGCTCACACCTACTTGTGAAATCCTGCCTTGCCCAGGCAAGGCCTCAGACACACACCAGGGGGTTGGAGCCGGCATTGTCAGAGGCAGGCACAGTCCTTTCAGATGAGAGTGACCCCTCCACCCCTCCTTCCTAGCAGAGATGGCTAATCAGGAAATGCAGGTTACACCCCAGCCCCCTTTGTGTCACTGTCTAGTGCGAGGTGAAAAACAACCCAACTGTCAAACTGACCCAGACAGGGAATCCACAAACAAGGCAGAGTCACAGAATGGTTTAAGCAAGAAAATGCTCACTTTCTAAAAGTGGCATTTTCAAACGCACAATCATAAAATCAACTTTACTAAAATATGTATTTTTTAATTGTGAGTTCACGGACCCCAAACTCCACATGTCCATCTACTCTCTAGGGGAATCTACACTTTAATCATATTTAAAGGTAGCCCCCATGTTATCCTATGAGAGAGACAGGCCTTGCAACAGTGAAAAACGAAGTTGGCAGTATTTCACTGTCAGGACAAATAAACCACATTACTATATGTCCTACCTTATCCATACACTGCACCCTGCCCTTGGGGCTACCTAGGGCCTACCTTAGGGGTGCCTTACATGTAAGAAAAGGGAAGGTTTAGGCCTGGCAAGTGGGTACACTTGCCAAGTCGAATTTACAGTGTAGAAATACACTTACAGACACTGCAGTGGCAGGTCTGAGACATGATTACAGGGTTACTTGTGTGGGTGGCACAACCAGTGCTGCAGGCCCACTAGTAACATTTGATTTACAGGCCCTGGGCACCTCTAGTGTGCTTTACTAGGGACTTAACAGTAAAACAAATATGCCAATCATGGAGAACCAATTACGTACACATTTTAAACAGGAGCACTTGCACTTTAGTACTGGTTAGCAGTGGTAAAGTGCCCAGAGTAACAAAAACAGTCAAATCAGAGTCCAGCACCCATCAACAACCTGGGAAACAGAGGCAAAAAGTTAAGGGAGACCACACCAAGGATGAAAAGTCTAACACTTATAATATACAATAATGTCCCATATCTTAAAGTAAATCTCAAAGACAGGTAAGTGACCACAATCACAAAGTAAGCTGGTATGATCTGTTCTCTAAATAACTGTATATCTTCAGTGATGAACATCTCATGAGATCTGTTACTTACCAAAATACAATTTATTTCATTGATGAATTGCTGCTACCATATTGTAAGATTATATTAAAATAGAGAGAACAGTAGTGGCAGTAAGTTAGAAACATTTTACAATACAAGCCTCTAATACGCTTATGCCGTTATGCTCACTAACCAGATCCTCTTTCAAGCACTCAATCCTATGGTACAAAATCAATGTCAGTGAGTCTATGACCCTTCATGTCATTTAAAGAAAATCAGGCTATAATTTGCCATTCCTTTATGAATTTCACAACCTTGCCCAGCACCTTAAACCCATAGCCAAAAGTGTACTTTGCCTTGGTGACTTAAACATCTGGGTAGATGACAAGAAAAAAGAAAAAGCAATGAAACTTGTTGAGAATTATTAAAGTTTGAGCAAATCATTGACAGCCCTAGGCACGGAGCTGGTCACACAATGGACCCTCTCTTCACATTGAAACAAGGCAAACTATGTATACAGCATCTTTCCTGCTGTCACCACCAGCTGATCTGAGCCGACACACATTCACAAGTTCCCATAATCAGTTCTGTACCAAACACAATTCAGATGAGGACCCTGGAAAAAGCAACCATGCCTGCATTGCAAAAGCACTCCAAAACGTCCGTACTCCCACTTGATTTACAGTCCTCTCTAATCAATGGTTACTGAATCTTCATGCAAATGGCACATCTGATACCGCAGTAAAAAAGGAGTATGGTTTACAATTCATTTACCAGTTGATTGAATCAGTCTACATCTTGCATCTCTGACATTCACGGATGACAGCTGGAGTAGAGATGGCACAAATGCAAACCTCACAATGGAAAGGCATGATATATAAAAGATCCAGTAAAACATACTACACAAACCATTTATTTTATTGCATTATGTTCGAAATCTTTCACAATTTTATAGCCTAGGTTCTGGAAAAATATGAATCAGACTCTGAGAACCTTCTGGATTCATTGAGTGCTATAACTGTGAAATACCGGGATACAAATGCCTGAACATGCCATGGCAATCCCCTGCTAAAAACTTCCACAGCAGTTCTCCGAGAACCTAACCAACTATCAACTGATCTGAAACCTTCCATTCCTAAGATCATCGAGTGAGGGTTGGTCTACAATTTCAGGAACTACTGGGCACCAACCATCTAATTCACAAACTTCAAACAGAGTTTACTCAGCACCAGGAGAATTTGATTTTTCAACTGTGCCCAGAACAGATGAAACTACTCACCCAACAATAGGAAAAGGTTTGGATCTCTCTACCTACAGTTGGTTTGATCAAGCTTTCCAAGTTGACTTGAGCTAAGATGGTTGGATTTAGAAAGATTACATGCTTCTGTTTTGTGTCTCACAAACATATCATACTGCAGTAACTTAGCAAAAGTGCCTTCATTTGTGATTTTAATGAGCTTTGGAAAGGGCACTACCTCTCCAATCTACAAGCTTTCACTTGTGGAAGAGGACCTCACTCTGTTTGTTTTTCCTCTAATGTTTCATGATGAAAAAAGACTATGGGGGTTATTACAACTTTGGAGGCGGTGTTAATCCGTCCCAAATATGACAGATATACCACCAGCCATATTACGAGTCCCATAGGATATAATGGACTCGTAATACGGCTGGTGGTATATCCGTCACTTTTGGGACGGATTAACACCTCCTCCAAAGTTGTAATAACCCCCTATGTCTCTGTTTGCCTTTCCCTACTACTGTATAAGAACTGCAAAAATGACAGAACCCCCAGCAGCTTTTAACTCTCTGCCATCCTGCAGACCAATACCCACACAGCATTATTCAAAATGGAGGCAGTGGAGCAAATGTGGATTGCATATGCTCCTTCCTACAGTGAGACGCCTTGAGGCATGATGGCTGCTTGAATGCCACCACAGAGCATGCTTTGATGACCACAGCACCATTCCTAAAGAAGGAACACAATTGTGTACAAGGCTTTGTTAGCCCACATCCTGACCATGGTAATGATTTGAGCCTCTCTTTGCAGGTCATTCGGCAGAACATCTCCCACCGTTTTCAAGCCTTTCTGTAGGGTACAAATAACTCTGAGGGCAAATATTTTCATGACACTTCTCATAAGGATTTTTTTCTTCTTGCCTATTTAAATTTACCATGAAAACAATGAAGGCTGGGCAGAAAGAATAGCATAACAACACTAGAGATGTTGCAATGTGGGGGCAAATGGCTGAAAAATGTGTTCAGAGAAAATGTGATGTGCTTGTTCTGCCTTTTTCATAGTGAACGTATTGCTCTTGGTGGCCCTGCTGCCCTCCATTTTTAATTCTGATTCTTCTCAGTTCACCCACTTTAAACTCCTGGTTACGAGCCTCCGAATCGTATTCACTCAAGATTCAAAATGAATTACCCACTCAAGGATGGTAGGCAAAACCAAATTCTAAACTCGATCATCACAGGGACACAATAAGATTAAGTTGATGGTCACCATGCACAACACAAAAACAAAACACTTCCTACAAAGGCCACATTTCCAGTCTACACCCTACTGTCCATTCAATATTTCATTACTACTCCTCAGAACTCCTGACGTTTAACCTCATTGCGAAATCTGTGCAGTAAAATGCACTATTTGGCCCTGTTGTTTTCCAAACCTCCTTGAGAGGAGGTGCTCCACTCCAAAACCCTATGACAGGTGTTTGGGTTTCCTCACTAAACTCGTTTGGTTTAATTCAAGAAAGATATTTACTCTCCAACACTTTAAAAATTTAGCAGCTGCTAATCCATATAGAAAACTCTAGTTTGAAGGACCTCACTCCAGGTCATTGCGGACACAATCTCAAGCACTGAACTTTTCACCTGCAAATCGATGTAGCCACGTGTTTTAGTCTGATCAGTCCAATGGAAGGAAAACAAGACCACAACACCTACAGTGTATTAGGCTCTCACAGGAAAGTCTAGGGCTCAATACAACCTCTGCAATGGTAGTCAGCATAATTTGACTGCCAGCGAGAACATTATGAGCTCCTAAAATTGAAAGATCTAGGGCAAGGGACGTCCTTATTTTTTTCAGCGAAGAAAATATTTTGACAGTTGACACTGATTAGGTTGAAAACAATTTCACAACATGGGATACTCGTGATCTTTCTCCTTCAGTTTTGCCATCCGCAAACTACAGTATTTTCAAGGCACAGCTTGCATACTTACCAGACTGTCTCTGTTGTACTTTACTTGGCTCCAAATGCATAACTGCCAGGATTCCCAGGTCCATGCATGGTGTGCTGCTCCAGTCCAGGTTTTTCATTTGAATTCTGGAAATTGTATTCCTGTTTATTCAGTTAAAAAGCAATACTAGATGTCCCAGAATTCAAAGGAAAAAAAACACTGGGGCAGCACATTGCCAATGGACCTGGGAAACTTAGCAGCCACGCATATGTTGGGACGCTCGGCATGTTTTTGGAGTGTTAACATAAAGCAGGACTTTCTAGCAAAACAGAAATTCTCAGTAGTGCCTCACATGACCACGGCCACTGATCTTAGTTGACACGTTGGAAGGTTTGACAGGATTGTCTTCTGTCATTTGAACACTTGCATTCCTCACAATTTGACTTTAGGGTTTTAAGAAGTTCAGCAAAATTACGTGCAACCTTCTACGTGCATCAATTACCAAAAAGCTCTCTTTAAATTGCTGCAGGATAATAGCAGTACGTTCACATACCTAACTCACAATGTGCTGTCGCATGCCCTTTGACGTTAAAACGTACACAGTTATTCAAACTGCTTCTAATCTTGTTAGCAAAAGGGAAGAGGCGAGGCACTTCATGATTCTTTTAAATTACTGCTTCTCCTTGGAAAGAAACATTGAATTTTATTTTTCAAATGTTGATACTCAGCTGATAAACTATGAAAAGTAGGGAGGCTGAGATTATGTGAGCTATAGGACAGGTAGGCCCTGGAGGTAAGAGAGGTAGATTGCTTGGCTGTTTAACGTAGAAGAATGGCAAGCTGGAATAGGATGTGAGAGCTCTAGGCCCAAGTGTGTGGGATCTTAGGTACGGAGGGAGGTAATATATCGGATAAAATAAAACCCTGCCGTGCATTATAAGGAACTGGAATTCAGCAAGGAGTTACGTGACCATAGAGGAGCGAGACCAAAGGCAGTTTAAACAACAACAATAAATAACTGCCTTTTACTTCTTCATAACTATTTTTTAAATGAACAGTGATCAGCAGAAAGGACATATTTATGGCACGGTATTTATTTTTGTCCTTGCTATGGGTCATTACAGGAAAGACAGAATCTTTCTGCAAGTTTCTACAAACACATTCTGAACTAGAGCATTTTTTAATCTGACTTCCATTGAACTAATACTAATGTATGTTTGTAAAAGGTTAGAAACTCTTTTTTGCGTATTTACTTTTGCGCTACAGATTCTACTTTTATTCTTTAGCAAACACGCTTTCTCTTTCATATGGAACAGCAGGCCACAAAGGATGTAAGCTAATTGCGGCAACAGTGATGTGACCATACATTTTAAGGAATAAATTACTTCCTGCCGTATTTAATAAAGATGTTGCAATTCACCACGGACCTTATAAATGAAATCAGCCTTCGGCCTCACTCCAGTTTATGGTCATGGAAGTACCCAGTGACTTTCAATATCCTTAAAAATGTAAAGCAAGTGGTACTTTAAAGCACCTAATTACGTATTAGTTAAGTCTGCAAGATGATATGCCAAGTGTGCATTCTTGTAAGTTCAGATCTGTCACCTCAAAGCTGCCATTTACTCTCTAATAATTAATAGCCTGTTGTGATTAGGCCATATTATGAAACATTCACTCTAAAATGCATGCAGGACATTTTTCAATACATTCCCCTACTGTATTAGAATAAGTTATTATTGATAACATGAACACTTTTTGGCAAAATACATTAAGCAAGCAAAGCGAAACCTCAACTTACTTGCAGAAAGGCAACTGAACCTCCGATCCGGCATGCTGCCCAATCCAATAAAGGGTTCCGTCATTTTACTCAGGAACATTTTTACAATTTCCTTCTTTTCTGGATTATTGCTGTACAGGTTCATCACACGGCCACTCACGTTGACCGTCTTTTTACTGAGCCCAAACATGTAGAACAAGTCCAAGAGCGCATCAGCCTTGAATTCATACGAAAAGGTCAGGTCCGCTCCTTGCATCACAAAGTTTTCTCTGATAAAAAAGTCCTTGACAACGTTTTGGAAATCAAACTGAAAAAAACAAAGCAAAAAACACTAAACAAAAAAAGAACAACATCAGCTCCTCACTAAAACAAAACATACAGGAACATGTTACTTACCAGATAAAATTGCTATGGAAGATGTTCCTGTGAATATTGAACACACAAACATCACACTAATGTTATAACACGAGACATCACCCTCTTCTGCCAGCATCCTGGGGCTACAGGGTAGAGATCAACTGAATCCACTCCACAGAAAAGGTAGAGAGCTTCCCTGAAAATCATGAAGGTAGCAAGAAGAACCAATATATTTCCTTCTTTTAGAAGCAACATCCTGGGTCATGCTTAGAGGAGGGAAATGGGGCATTGAATCCTGAGGATCGGAAAATGGCTTCACAAGGAGCCGGGTAAAAACTGCTCTATTAACATATTCAGAACTATTCCCTTTGAAATCAATATATTAAATTGAGAGCTAACAGTAGAGTTTCTATTACCATGCAGCAGATGAGAATATTTCTTGGCATGAATGCAGAGGTGAGACAGATATAAATCCGAAAAAAATGATTGTACTACCCGAACTACGTATCTGAGATCACAGACCACCATAAACGTATGCTGCAGTAAGTTTGGAAGCAAAAACGGTGGGATAAAGAATAAATGACTGAGATCAAATTCTGTATTTTGTCCTCCTAGGTTGTAAAAAATAGAAGCTCAGACAGATCCTGGACTAATTTAGTAGGGCTGCACACTGTATGCAAAGAGGCTTTAGGGACCTTTGTTCTGTCAAAAACCTAAACTTTTACTGCTGCTTATCAGATGGACCTTGTGATTATAGGTCTACCTTTTATTGGCAAACCATTGCTCGTTAATCAGGCTGAAGGCAGTTCTCTACTTGTGCTCTAGAGATTTCACTTATGTTTTAGTAGACTGAAGTTCTATCAAAGCAGGGTACTAGCTATGGTCTGGCCACACTCAGCTGTAGCTCAAGCAAATCAGTTCATTTTCATCTAGCCATTCAGAAATAGCATTCCAAACCATAGCGGGATCAGCAATTTCAAGGCTAAAATAAATATCAGAAAGAGCAGAAATCATGCATTCAGTGGCCACAGTGGACCAACTGTTAGCTACAGACCTGGGTAGACCACTCTGAGACAGGGTCCTGTCTGATCTGTTTTTGACTTTGAAGGCGAATGAACACATCTCATTAGTAGATTGTTTCTGTATTAGTGAACAATGTATTTATGGCATATGCTCCTGAAAGGGGAGGGGTGCTGGACTTTAGATATTAACTGTCTGCTTGAACTATATTAAACAAAATGATTAATTTTGAACCCATAAGGCTCTTAAATGTCTCCAATGCTTCTTTAGCTCCCAAAAGTCTACTTATCCACCTAGAGTGTGGATGCAAGAGAGACGTTCTGGTGAAAGTTTTCTCCTGGAGGCTAGCACAATTTTCAGCATTACCCAATACCAAGAAAATACCGCACAACATTTAAACAGAACGTTTTTACATGCCATCTTTAATTCGCCCAACAAAGGACTGATATGTCATATAGATGGCTGTCACTGAACTCTTAACAGCAATCACCTGAAACAATATGTCATGCTTGGTGCATCGAAAAAGAACATGTAAATCTCTTCACCTCAACAGTACATGTTTGACAGACTTCCCAGCATCCTCTTGCATATAAGGGAGCAATAAAGTAAACAGCATTAGCAAAGTCAATAGGTCAGACGTTGTTTGCCAGCCTTCTGGAAATTCTTCTTTGCGAAAGGGCGGGAACTGCAACAACAACAAGGTAATAAATGGAATGCTTTAATTAATCTCAGGCACTCGCTCGAGCTGCATCCCAGCACATAATTTTTCACCCACCATGCCACTTCAGTTTGGACCTAGCCATATGCAAATCAGCCTTGGCCCTGCTTCAAGTGTAATAGTCCAGCCCAAATTGTTAGGCCATGTAAGACCTGTCCGCTCTTGGTGTGGTTTCCTTGTACATTTTGCTTCTGACCTCCTGTTTTGTAGACCCTGTAGTGCAATTCGTTTTGGCTGGTTTTGATACACTGGGCACTTTACCACTGCTAACCAGTGCTAAAGTGCAAGTGCTCTCTGTCTAAGTTGTATTGGTGATTGATTATACATGATTTACATCTTTTTTTTTATTATTAAGTTCCTAATAAAGTGCACTAGAGGGGCCCAGGGCCTGTAAATCAAATGCTACTGGTGGGCCTGCAGCACTTATTGTGCCACACATGAGTAGCCCTGTAAACATGGCTCAGACCTGCCACTGCAGTGTCTGTGTGTGCAGTTTTAAACTGCTAATTTGACCTGGCAAGTGCACCCACTTGCCAGGCTCAGACCTTTCCTTTTATACATGTACGTCACCCCTAAGGTAGGCCTTAAGTAGCCTCATGTACAGGGTGCAGTGAATTTAAAAGGTAGGGCATGTACTGATGTGTTCTACATGTCCTGATAGTGAAATACTGCTAAATTTGGTTTTCACTATTGCAAGGCCTATGTCTCTCATAGGTTAACATGGGGACTGTCTTTAAATATCTTTTAAGTGCAGTTTCCCATTGGGAGCAGATAGAGATGAGGAGTTTGGGGCCTCTGAACTCACAATTTAAAAATACATCATTTGGTAGAGTTGGTTTTTAGATTATCTGTTTGAAAATGCCACTTTTAGAAAGCGGTCATTTTCTTGATTAACCATTCTGTGCCTCTGCATGCTTTTGTATTCCACATCTGGGTCACACTTACAGTTGGGGTGTGGTGAATTTCCTCTAGACAGTGACCCAAAGGGAACTGGGGTGTAGTCTGCATATCCTGATGAGTATCCTGGGCTAAAGTAGGGAGCGAGGAGCTGACACTTACACCTGAGAGGGCTGTGCCTGTCCTCACACAATGCAGTCTCCAACTCCCTGGTGTGTGTCTGGGGCCAGGCGTAGGCAAGGCAGGATCTTGTGAACAACAGAGACTTTCCTTTGAGGTTTGCCTACTTCAAAGGCAGAACTGGGTATAAGTAGTGGACCCAAAACCCTAGATTTTCAGATTACTTCTGGATCAAGAGGAACCTCGGCCAAGGAGAAGAGCTTGATGCATGAGGAGGACCTGCCACTCTGCCTGTTGATTTGCTGTGCTGGCCCGCTTCTTCTACCTCTGCCTTAAGGAGGAAAGGACTGGCCTTTGCTTTCCGAAATCCTGCTTGTGAAGTTTCTCCAAGGGCTTGGACTGAGCTTGCCTTCTGTTAAGAAGTCTCAGGGACATCAAATACTTCACCAACCAACACTTGGGTACTCCTGACTTGCCAAGTGGTGCCAATCCAGTACCTGGCCCCTTGGAAGTGAGTTCGGGTGAGAAAACAAGAACATCCAGGCGCACCGACTCCAGATGACTCTAGAACCGGCGCAGCTGCACGACTCTGTGCCGCTGCCTGCAGCTCAAAGCTGTGGTCCCCGCTGGAGTGCTATGACCCCAACTGACACCGCAGGCCCAATGCCACTGCAGCCTTGAAGAAGTTCTGCGACTTCGTGGGTTCCAAAGTGCTGTGTCACCGACGTCCGTGACATCCGACTCTGCCACCGTGCAAGCAGCCCTGTGGCGTGACCACAACCCCGTGAGGTCACCCAAACACATCTTGACCCGCAGGATTCATCATCCCCACAGGATCATCAGGGACTGAACCCTCGCACCGAATCCAGCGACGCCTCTCCTCCCGACTCTGTGCCCCGGCTTGTTTCTTCATTACCAAAGGTACTGTACCTGGGAGTCAGTGTGACTCCGTGACCAGCGCCATTGGCTTAGGATGGTTAGGAACGACTCCATTATGACGTTGCAATAGCTCTAAACTGAAACATTTGTGTTTCTAAGCACTATATTCAAGTTTAATCTTTACAAATTCTTAACTTTGCATGTGTATGTTGGAATTTTGTCATTTTGGTCTTATTTTACTCAGATTAATATTAGCTAATGTTCTAACCTGGTGTTGAGTCCTTTTAGAGTGTTTTTACCGTGTTACTGTGTGTGATAGTACAAATACTTTACAAATTGCCTCTGAGATAAGCCTGACTGCTTGTGCCAAGCTACGAAGGGGGTGAGCAGGGGTTATCCTAGGTGTGTATCTCCCTTATCCTGACTAGAATGAGGGTCCCTGCTTGGACAGAGTGCATACTGACTGCCAACCACAGTCCCCATTTCTAACAGGCCAGGTCATCTTGAACTGAAAAACAGGTAACCCAGGACCGGTACTACCCTTGTTATGGGCTCATGTGCCAGGTATAGCGTGATTCCAGTGGCAGTGAGCACGGAATCCATGTCTGAGCATGCCCATTCACTTAGGGAAACAAACAAGGACGACCGCGCGAAGCCTCAGTTTGAAGAGGCATGTCGTCGCATTGGAGACGCGGCGTAACACGGACGAGCAGTTCACTTAGGCAGAATTTCTGCCGCCATGCTGCTTCCATTGACTGCAGACGTTTTGCCGACCAAGTAAGCAAGTCCGTATCTGCAATACTTTGCAGTAGCGTTTAGATCAATGGTGTTTTCTCCCTGGCCACAAGTGCCGCGTATACGTGCTGGGTCCAGATAAATAACCACGGAGTAATTTTGAAACTTCTAATGACTCATATCTGCAGGTGATAGTACACGATGTTCCTTAATGCAGAACAAGGATAAGGCTGGTGACAGAGGTGACGCTGCCCCTTCATAGTCCTGATGTGGCCCTGGTTGAAAAGGCCGAAATGTGTTGACATACATATTAGCGAGATTGTGTTCTTTAATTGGAGTCAGCTTTATAAAAAATCACTTAATATGCACTACAAAATACCTTAAAAAACATACAGGTATTTGCCAGTGGCTTGTGCGTGAACCTCCAATCATCGCAACAGAGTGGATTACAATCGGAATTTTGAAATTGTGACCACCAGTTTGTTACAAAGAAAGGTTGTTGGGCATAACCCTCTATTGACGGTATGGTCAGCTACAAGACTTCGAGAAGCTCGATGTTGGCCATAGTTGAATTAAGATGAAAATGTGAATTCACTTCCATGTGTTGTATTTTATGTGTGTAAGGTTTTGTGTTGTAACAATTTGTGTATTCTGTTTATATTCACCAATGAGTTATTGTCTGCCTTACATATAATTAGTTACAATAAATTTTGGAAAATAATTGATCCATAAAGACAGTATTGAGCACTGTGTTTAAAAAATATTGATGTAATCGATCCCTACCTACTATCGCACTTAGGGCAGCAACTGCAACAACAAAAAGCTGATGGATGTAATGCTTGAATTAATCTCAGCCACTGACGATTATTCGAGCTGCATCCTAATCCATTGTTTTTCTCTCACCGTGCTGGGTCCAAACATAGGTGGCATGGTGTGCAAAATAATGGTGGACTGGGCTGTGGCTCTGAATATTTACCAGTGGCTGAGATTAATTAAAGCATTTCATCCAACAGGGTGTTGGGGGTATGGGCACTAGTGTGCCCATCCGCATGATGGCCTCCATTTAGCGAGGCAATGCTGGCCAGATCCGCTAATATGTAAATTATCCTGGATTAAGGGGATATCGTGGCTGCCCGGCATTTTTACCCCTACTGCCCCATGGGAGCCGGGAACTGTGGAGAAGAGTGCAGGGGGCTGCTGCATGGTGAGGGACTATTTGCAGCCTTCATTGGGCCTGGTGTGGTGGCAGAGCCTAGGAGGAGAGGGCCACTGGCAAAAGCCACAGGCTGACCAGAGAGGTGTGGAGAGGTCACACGGGCCAGGCTGGGTGAATGTACATGACCGGGTTGCCTGACCTAGGGCGGGACCATCTGCATCTGCTTGGCCTGCTGTTCTGGAGTGCGTTGAGCTGGCTGCAATGTGGGCCAAGCCCAGTGTCACCCTGTGGGCTGGTAATTGCTGTCGTTTGACTCCTGAGGCCGCATGTTACACGTGCCTGTATGCAAGGGACTGCAGGATCACTGACAGCCATGGAGGTGTGCAGAATAGGCGACAAGCCCAGGCAGGTTGTGGGAGAGAATCTGGCAGTGTTGGGCCACATTTATGAGCTTGGCCCTGACAGAGGACTTGCATAAGCTGGAGGAATCCCTTATCTTTGGCCCCCGACAACAGGGAGTCTTGCTGATAGCTTTCAAGCTTTGAGCCTAACATAATGCAGCCCATTGGAGCAAATGGGCCTGCTTGCACCCCCTGGAATCCGTCCCCGGGGTGTGGTCCCTGACCAGAAAATGGTGTCACTCCCTGTCCCTGAACTACAGCTGCGGAAAGCGGACTTCTAAGAAGGGACTGCCAGCCATGAGGCGAGTAGCCCACTATGTTCAGCACCTGAGGAATTGAAGCCAGTGGAGTCTCCTCGTGCCCACACCCCTGTATACCCTTGGGGGTGTGGCAGGACCCTGACCGTGAACGGCTGGAGTTGCGGCAATTGTGTACACACAACTTCCTACTTTGGGGCTTGCCGATCCATGCCTGATGCAAGATGGGGAGAACTGACATGATGCAATCTAATCTTTTCTTTGAAAATCACAGGCAGACCTGAACAACAGATTAATCTCTTAGCGACCAACAGATGAACCTAGGGGATAGAGAAGGCCCATTCCAACAGAGTTTGACTGCCATTATTACTAAAATAGATATGCTGTATGATAAGTTTGACCATCTTAGGGAGACAGTCGACAAGTACGAAGAGTGAATAGATCACCTACAGCGTCATACATCGTATGTGGAATACGCACACACCTTGGCTGAGGAAAAGTTACTCCAGATGGAAAAGGTCCTGGAGGCCATCCAGAAAAAAAATGAGGATCTGGAAGCATGCTCAAGAAGAAATAATTTGTGCATACTAGGAGTGTCAGAATCAATGGCAATGGGCCGCACGGAGGACTATGTTGAGACGGTGCTCTGGACTCTATTTGGAGACCCACTATTTGCCATGCTCACCTTCGAAAGAGCCCATAGGATGCCGGGGTGCGCCTGAACACCCAATAATAGCTCAGCTGTTAACCTATAGAGACAGGGACACCGCTTTGGCACTATAGAGATCCTCTATAGTAGCCCCTCTAATATCAGATAAATGAGATTTCCATCTTTACAGATTTCACGGTTGCTGTAAAAGTGGCTACAAGACACTTTTTTCCAATCAAATGCTCACTACAGAGAACAGATGGCAAATACTTTTTACCCTGTGAAGCTTCGCATACACCACTCTGGTAATAAATACTGTTTCACTGATCCAAAGGCAGCTGTCTAATTTATCAAGATGATACCAGAAGATGCAGCAGGGTCTCTGTCTCCGTCTCCGCCCAAGGGTGCAGAGCGGGGGCATCTAAGAGATAAGGACTGAGGTGAAGGGTATTCCACACGTTGCAAGCATACTGCCCGACTAATGGTCACGGTGACCCTTTGACGGATTCCTGCTTGCACTCTAAGCTATGGAACTGCCTTTGTTTGAAGTACTGATGGTACTTGGATGGTGGCTGCATTGGGTGATGTGATTGGGTGAGCTTTGGCCCCATTGACCCTGTTCTGCTCTGACCACCCAGCTACGACCTGGCTAAGAGTGTGTTGGGCCTCTGGTTTATCCCCTCAGGATGATTCCCTTATTTTTTACTTCAAATGCAAACTGGGTGCAATATGAAGGATGGGATGGTGGCACATGGCCCAGTTGGGGGGCCAAAGGGGTAGGTGAGTGGGATGTTGTGGTACTGGTTATGCATGAAGCACCTAGTTCGCAATATGTTTGATTGTTTTTTTCCCTGATGCCACTCAGCATAATCACGTCTGCTTCTTAGAATGGTGCCCTCCTGCATGCGTGACCAGCTGTCTTGCATTTCCATACAGCACTAAATACCATCGATTTAATGCGTGCCTTGAACATAAGAGGGCTCAATGACGTGAGCAAGGCGCAACATGTTCTGGCAGACGTCCAGCAACATAACAGACATCTGTTTGCTACAAGAGTTACACCTTACAGAGATGCATACAAGCGCAATTCCAAGTGGGTTAGATTGGCGAGCGACACATCGCATACTACTCTAATTATGTACGTGGGGTGGCTGTGTTAATCCTCAAGGGACTGCCGTGGCACACACGCTGAGTTCTCTGTGATCAACAGGGTCAGTATGTTATGATCCTTGGAACACAGCAAGGCCACCATTTGGGCTGTTATTCATGTATGATCCAAATGCAGATGTCCCTTGCTTTTTGCAGAGGTTTGGAGACTGCTGGGGATGTTTCGGCCAGGAGCACTTTTGTGGGGGAGGGGACTTTAATGTGGTCCTGGACGCAAGAGCTGATAGGTCTAGTGACTTCCGGCACCCGCACCCAAATGCTGCTGTGCAATTGCAACTTATATTGGCTGACAACAACCTCACTGATCTCTGGCATGCTCAACAGCCGGGTGGGACAGAAGGCACATGCACAGCAGCCACACACACCACATGGTCAAGGATTATTGACTAGCGACACAGATAGACACATGGACTTCCAACATTATACACCTACTGAGGACATTGTCAGATCATGTCTCTGTCCTACTGGCGATGGCCCATCCAGATGATAATACGCATGCCTTTAAGTGGTGGCTCCCAGTTGGGGCGCTCTGAGACCAGGTGTTTTGTAGTATAGTTAGATCAGCAATTGTAGAATACTATGAGCAAAATGCCCACAGGCTATCGTGTTGGTCTACCCTGTGGGGGGCATTCAAAGCCGTGATATGGTGGGTATGCATAGCAAAGCAGGCTGGAGTACTGTGGCCCTTGCGCGGACAGGTTGCATAACTAAAAGGGGAGATCTGCACTCTGGAGCTCCTATACTTGGCAACATGCAGTGAATCCATGTTGGCAGGTATCCCAGACAAACTCAAGGAATATGCACAGAGAAACCCACTACCTGGGGAAACAAACCCACGTTAGGTGATATGATGAGGGTGACAGGGCAGGCAAGACCTTGGCCAATCTGTTACGCAAGCAATTACATAGTCAAATTGATAGCTGACTGACTCGACAAACATTCTGGGGTAGAGTCTATACAAAGAGAGATGACTGCCTTCTTTTCTGCCACATATACGTCCACGCAGACCACATCCTCCCCGGACCTCACCTCCTACTTCGACTCTGTGCAACTGCTCTCGCTCGAGGAGTGCCACTGGCATTTCCTCAACAAGTCCTTTGCAATACAGGAGGTTATTCAGGTAATCAATGCCTTGCCCGGTGACAAGGACCCTGGCTTGGATGGCCTCGCCGCAGCCTTTTATAAGTTCCTAGTCCCACACCTTGCCATGTATGAGGGATCCTTAGCTAATGTAATACTCCCCCCCTCCCTGCGAGAGGCATTGTTTGTGACTATATGAAATTCAGACAAAGACATCCAGCGCTGCGAGTCATACAGTCCGTTATCCATTATTAACATGAAGAATAAAATTCTAGCAAAGCGGATAGCCTCACGACTGCTCCCGATCTTACATCTTATAGCAGGACTGGACCAATCGGGGTTTGTACTTGGTCAGTCAATGACCCATATCCTATCTACCTTCTTTGCACCAGTGCACACCATTGCTCTAGATCTTACAAAGGCTGCAATCTTCTTGGAAGCCATCAAGGCATTTGATATGCTCGAATGGCCTTACCTCTTTGCACTGTTGTCGCGGCTTGGAGTGAGTCACAAGTATATCTATCTAATTGGCCTCCTACAGGCCCAGCCTATTGCTAGACTAAAGATCAATGGATTGATTACTCCCACATTCCCAATATCGAGAGGTACCAGACAAGGGTGTCCTCTACCGTCCATACTATTTGCCATAGCCATGGAGCCATTAGTGGCTCGATTGAGACAACACCATTCTCAACGAGGCCTGGCATTCACACCCTGCAGAGTCCTAGCGGGTCATTCCGACCCTGGCGGTCGGTGGCCGCCAGGGCCACCGACCACGGGAGCACCGCCAACAGGCTGGCGGTGCTCCTACGAGCATTCTGACCGCGGCGGTTTAGCCGCGGTCAGACGCGGAAAGCCAGCGGTCTCCCGCTGACTTTCCGCCGCTCGTAGGAATCCTCCATGGCTGCGGAGCGCGCTCCGCAGCCATGGAGGATTCCGACTCCCCCTCCCGCCATCCAGTTCCTGGCGGTTCTCCCGCCGGGAACCGGATGGCGGGAGGGGGAGTCACGGGGCCCCCGTAAGAGGGCCCCTAAAAGTATTTCAGTGTCTGCAAAGCAGACACTGAAATACGCGACGGGTGCAACTGCACCCGTCGCACCTTCCCACTCCGCCGGCTCTATTACGAGCCGGCGTCATCGTGGGAAGGGAGTTTTCCCCTGGGCTGGCGGGCGGTCTTGCGAAGACCGCCCGCCAGCCCAGGGGAAAACTCGGAATACCCTCCGCGGTCTTTCGACCGCGGAGAGGTATTTCGGAGGGGGGAAGTCTGGCGGGCGGCCTCCGCCGCCCGTCAGACTCAGAATTAGGCCCCTAGTGTCTATGTATGCAGATGATGTTACTCTGTATGTGAGGGACCCACAACATAACTTGGACCTGCTAATCAGGGAGTCCATCCGATTTGGTAGCATAAAGGGTATCAATAGCAATTGCGCCAAATTGATTATATTACTGCTGATGACTGTGACTAGGGAATTTACTTTGGAATTCCTGCTGTAGTGGACGGAAGAGCTGGTGTGATACTAGGAAATCTGGCTGAGCCAAGACCCTGAAGAGCTGTAGAAGGGTAACTATGGACAGCTAATGTCCTGGCAGGGGGAGTGGGTGGAGAGATGGATAAAGCTCCCATTATCATTAACTGGGAAGTAAGCCATCGCTAAGATGGTAGTTCTTCTCAAACTCCTTTATCTTTTCCTTAACCTGCTGCTCTCCGTGATGGCTGGCTTTCATAGGCAGTTCAGATTGCACCTGGTGACTATCATATGGGCGGGCAGACAGCCCTGGATTGCTTGGAAAATAATGACATTCCCCTTCAAGCTGGGAGGATTAAGAGCAGGTTTGTAATATCTCAGTGCCCAGGTGCAATCTGTACACTATTGGCTTTACCATACGCAGTTTCAGGCACATATGGCACCTGAGCATGACCATGCTGCACCATGCACCCTCCATATAGCACTGTACTTAGCCCCCAAGAGCCAGAGGGAGAGGATTGACACTGTGGCCTGCATGGTATTGTCGTGGAATGAGCTGCTGCAGCGAGCACTGCTGAAATGTCTCTTTGCTCCTTCTATACCACTTATCGGCCACTCCTCCCTTCCCATTACTCCCGACGCCGGCACCCATAATTAGCTGAGATGGCTGCAGATGACTACCATGGAAGCTGCTTACCTGGAAGGCACCTTTATCTCCCCGCAGCAGGCCCTCCAGGGTCCTGAAGTTACGCTACTGGACACACTTACCATCAGTTACGAGCCGCCATTCAGATAGTCCATGATTCCTTCCCTGTGGCACCCCCACATTTCAGGTGTTAGAAGCAATTCTCACATGCCCCTTCCTGCATAAGCCGGTCACAAGGCTTGGAATGCAGGAAACTGTGCCTGTGCAAGAGCCTGTAGCCCAGCAGGCATGGGCTGCAGACCTGGCGATCCCCCTCACCGACGAACAGTGAAAGTATTGTTGCACTCAATCTAGGGCTCTACCCTCCAACCACAGGCTGCGCTTAGTGCATTTTCTAGTGCATATCTATGACAGACCAGCTCACCTCAACCTGTGGCGCTTGCTTCAGCATATTGCGCCTTCTTTCGGTGGCTTCCTTTGAGCTCCAGGAAGACACTCACCCAGGCACTAATCATCAGTCATCGGGATTATGGAAATTCCCTAAATGTCACATCAAATGAATCCCTTTGATTCAAAATGTAGGTGGTTCAAAATACCGCTGCCCTTCTGGTCAACAAATTGCCTCCACGGACACCATTAGCTCCCACACTTAGAGCCCTTCATTGGCTCCCTAATAAAAAGAGAGCACTGTTCAAACCACTCTGCTTGACCTACAAATCTGTGTCAGGCATAGGCCCAAAATCCCTACAGGACAGTCTCACTCTCCAGCCCTGACAAATATAAGATTAAAAAATCAACTTCTTCTATGTCCTCGGCGTATTCGAACCTCAAAAGTTGGCAGCTGGGCTTTCTTCTATTTTGCTCCTTACCACTGGAATAGGCTGCCCCTGTTCATCTGTAGATGCCCCAGTTTTTCTGGTTTTGAAAAACAGCTCAAAACCTGGTTGTTTTGACTAGCTGCTTCTTCATCTATCTGCGGGTCGTAGCACCAAGATGTCCTTTCGGGCTGAGTCATTGCGCTTTATCAAGTATTCATTAACATTAAATAACATAAATGTTATGCTCTACCGCACTCCGGAGTGGATGCACAGGATGGCCTGATTCAGAACGTGTGATGTGTGCGCTGTGTAGTGCCCTGTGCCGATTTTCTGCACTTGACGTGGGTCAGCCCTGATGTGCAGGGCTTCTGGCAAAATTTATTTGACGCTATTGACAGATTCACTGGGCATACCCTTGAGTGCTCACCGAGGGTTGCGCTTTTAGGATACATTAAAGAAGCTCCCTCTGAAACATGCAAATTGACAGCAAACCTGCTACTACTAGCTAAGATCCAAGTTGCGATGCATTGGGTTCGGCTCCTGATGCCTCGGAGGGCTGGGTTTCTCTGAAATGCAGCCTACTGCCAGGAACAACTGACTGCCTATCAGGAGTTGATGCCCATTAGGTCCTGCCCCAAGGATATCTGGTCCCCAGTAGAGACATTTTTGATTCCTTTGTATGGGATGGATGAGGCTGACCTTCTTCCAGGTGGGGTGGAAGATGATCAGGAAGTGCTCCATCCGTGCAAGGGTTAAGCTATTTAGGCTGCTAAGTAGGGGGTCAGGATGACCAGGATGAGCCTAGTTGTACTGTGTGTGGAAATCCCTGTGGCGGCTGATACTTCTTCCCCTCACTGAATGGTTTCCTCCCCTAGTCCTCTGTTCTCCCATTATGCAAGAACAGTGTACAATTGACAGAGCTGTAATTCGTTGAAACATTGCATTGTGCACGCTGAATGCATATGGAAATGTACACCTTTTTTAGCTTGCAAATCTCAAGAAGAAGAATGTTTTGTAAAAAGCATTCCATCCACCACTTTTTGTATACTTTATTGTGTTGGGACAGGAATGCCCAGAGGTGGTTCCGTGCACACTGTCGCTGGAACCAAGCTATACCCGGCTGATGGGCTCATAACAAGAGCAAAACCAGTCTTGGGTTGCTTGTGGGTTCAGGCTGGACTCTTCCCGTTGGAGCAGGGTCAAGAGTGATATGCATATAGCTGGTTACAAACTGGGTGGCATGGTGTGAAAAATAATGATGGATTGGGATCTGTCCCCTAGTATTTACCAGTGGCTGAGATTAATTCAAGCATTTCATTCATCACTTTTTGTATACTTTTGTGTGTAGGGATGGGTATGCCCAGACGTTGGTCCCATGCACTCTGTGTCACAGGAACCAAGCTATGCCTGGCTAATGAGCCCATGATATGGGCAAAGTCAGCCCTTGGTTGCTTGTGTTCTGGTTTAGGATGGACCTGGCTTGGCAGTTCGGGTTGGACTGTTCTCACTGAAGGGGGGTCAAGAATGATTGGCACATAGCTGCGTCCAAACTGAGATGGCATGGTGTGCAAAATAACAATCAAATGGGATGTGGCCGAGTAGTTACGAGTGGCTAAGATGAATTCAAGCATTCCATCCATCTCTTTTAGTATACTTTAGTCTGTCGCCTTAAGTGGGACAGGTATACCTAGATGTGGGTCTCATGCACACTTTGTCACTGGAACCAAACTACACCTGGCTGATGAGCCCATAACAAGGGTGAAACCGGTCCTGGGTTGCTTGTGTTCCAGTTCAGGGAGAAACTGGCTTGGCATTTTGGGCTGGACTGTTTCCTTTTGACCAGAGTCAAGAATAATTTGCATATAGCTGGGTCCAAACTAAGGCTGCAGTGTGTGCAAAATAACGATGGATTGGGATGCAGCCCAAATACCTGTGGATGAGTAGGTGAGATTAATTCAAGAATTGCAGGAGATTGGTTAAGTGTAGAATGTGGCCTGTTCACATATCTGGTATAAATCCCATCCTGTGGTCTCAAAATACAAAAGGGAACATCAAAGTAATACATTAAAAACAAAAATATTGGCAACGAAGAGAACTAGCTTTTGTGTGCATGTGCTCCTTCTAAAAGGGCAAAATGCAGTCACTCAAAGTGAAGTCATCCAGTGGCTGAAGTAGGCTGACCCCACCACCTCCTGCTGTAGTGGGCAATAGCAAAATGTGAACACCGACATACCAAAGAAGAAAGGTGGTTGAAAGCCCCTTCAAATAATTTTTGGTGAATATTTTTAAAAAAATCAAAAGGTCTTGACTAATGCAAGACCTAAAAAGTTGGCAAGGCATTGCCACCTCAACAGCAAATTACTGTGCAATACCAAAATGCATCAGATAATCATCCAATTACACTTGAATGCATACACCATTGCTCTGGAGCAATAGTACTAGCTTAAGACCACTTAGTTGAGAAAGCTACCTACACTTAGCAGCAGAAATCCGGACAGTACAATAGGATCAAAACAATCAACATAGTCCTTCAGTGCGCATTTCCATCCGCATAGAATTATACTAAGGTCGCTGAAAAGATTTGACTCAAACTTCAACTAAAGCACAAACAGTTAATAAACAGTACCTTGGAAAAGTTTACTAACTATTCACAGGGACACAAAATAACCATGATTCCAGCCCATGAGAATCGCAATATGGAAAGCGTTACCTGGCTCCAGAAGCAATTTGTTGCATACAAATGTTAGAAATGCGCAGTATGAAAGCAGATACCACATCAAAACATAAAATAACAATAAACCAGTAAACACACCATGGCAACATTTGCTGATTGCAGGAAGTGTTTAGAACAGTGAAATTTAGATGCCCTCAGACAGAGAAATCAGTAACAAAATGATGCTCCATTATCTCCATTTGTATACAGCATTTGCATCATCTGAAAGATCTCATAGATTTCTTAGCTTTTAATTTTATAATTATTGGTTTATGTAGTAACGTTCACATCTTCACAAGCATGGAAATGGCAGCACCCAAATTCTAACACTGCATGACTAAGTTAATCGAAAGAGAACAAACCATACTCAGCTCATTTACCAAAACTGCCCATGCTCCCATAGACATTGGCAAACTGAGGGTAGCCCTGTGTGGTGGCACCAAAGGCAGCCTAGTAACCCCAGACAGTTTTTAAGACTAGAGAACCAGGGGGTCCATTGCAGTGTGGCTTGCATGGGTTCTACCACTTTTTCTTACCCAGAATGCAAAATAAAATTCAACCTTTCATGAAAAAATGAATTTCCTCACACTCCTGCGATATTCCAGTGATAGAAAACTCAGGAACCCCTAGTAAATGGCAAATGTCCTGCCATTTAACTTCTCTCAATAAAAATGGTACACTGCTTGTGTGGATGAACCTATCGCATTTGAATGAAATGAGCCAAAACTATGATTGGATCAAGTCAATGTGGGATAAATATGGTCTTCACCTAGTCCAGTTTTGGCCCATTCTGGTTCCCTTTGATAGGCTCACCAAACCATGTGGGGTGCAGTTTCTATCAAGAGAAGTCTGCATATATTGGATCATAGGTCTTTTGCCGTTAGTGAGAGGGTCTGGAATTTCTATCACACACAAGTGAGGATATTGTGCTTTTTACACAAACCAAGAGATTTACTAGGTATTCGGGAATGAAAATGCTGTAATGCATATGTCACGCCATCTTGGATTTCCTTTCTTGCCTAGTTTTTAGTTTAATACCAAACCGAGATATCCATTGCCTAGTCAGGAAATTAACCTTTCCAAATCAGATACCCTGTCTCATGTTGTCAAAGAAAAAGAGATCTTTTCTTGATGTAAGACCCTCACCCACTCTAGTATTGGCATACTTCATCATCAGGCCTCATCATAGTCCCTAAAAACCAGGATGGGCTTGACCATAATCCACGGAGCACTTTGAATATTACAGTTACTGGGGTACCTAGAATAGATACAAATTCCCCAAATAAGCCTAGGTTTCCCTTTATTAGTGGTTTGTTTGGGTATCAGTTAAAATGATCTTGAGGGGTAAGGATATTATGGTGCTGTGACCCTAAATTGCCGTCGCCATGTTTCAGCCCCTATGCTGAGGCCTCTTGAGTCCAGGGCTTTCGTCAAGACCAGTTTGAGTAAAGCGTACAAGACTTACTCGCATGCAAGATGAGTTATAAACCATCTAATTGTAGGATCTCGATTGCTAAGTGAGAGGAATTCTTTATTAGATATTTGATTAGACCTTAGGGTAACCATCAGGAAAGTATAAAAGTTTTCATTATTCGCTTCTCAGAAAATTTGGGGGTGGTATAAGCGACCATCTACCAAGAGGAGTCACACGGTGCACAACTGACTGTGGTGATGTCAAAATCATCTGTTCATACAAACTATGCTGAAAAAACACATAGTTTGCTCATTTTAACTGTTTGTGGTGTTACATATATTTTGTGTTCATTTTATCATGCCTGAAAATAATTTAGCAAACCATGTGTTACTTGTGAAAAAAGGCACCTTAACATACACGAGGTGCAAGCACCTCCATTCACACAGATTTATTAACTTACCCTAGTTGGGAATATCATCATACCACACAGGAAGCAGAAAGCACGTCTCTCTAGTCACATACCCTTCACTTGTTACCATCAGCAAATATTAAGACATGGGGAGGAGGCATAGAAAGGATAAGGTAGCAGTCAGAACTCAGTATTAGAAAGAAAAATGGCCAAACGTTGTAGCCAAATCCTGTGAGGCTGGTCACCGTACTCACATCGTCAAGGATAGCATTCGTCTTCATTAGCTATTTTAGTCTGCCTGTACTCTCCCAGATTGTCTTGTTCATGCATAAGGAGGGCTAAGTTTAAAAACCCCTCCGAGAATCCTGAGAGCTTGTTGCATCAACTGTAGTAATATTCAAAGTGCTCCCTAGAACATGGTTGAGCGCAGCCTGGTTTTTAGGGACAGGGAAGGGACCCAATGATGAAGTATACCACTGCTAGAGTGGATGAGGGTCTTACATCAAGAAAAATATATTTTTCTTTGACAATAAAAGACAGGGTATCTGATTGGGAAAGGATAGCTTCCTGTATAGGCGAAGGATACCTGGTTTGGTTAGTGTTGATATATTAGGGAGAGTGTATCCCTTGGATACATTTTCAAGGTCTCCACCCTCCTTCTTCGTGAGCAAGGTTCCGTTGTGACCCATGACTCCTGACTTCAGAAGTAGTTTTTAGCTTATACATGGCTTGAGCTAAGATGCTTCTGTGTGTGCCACCCAATCCCCATGGAAACAGAGACAAAATTGTAGGTGTTCAGGCATAACTTTGGCCTTTGCATGGGCATTTGGAGCAAGAAACCCTGCTGCATCCATGCAAGACACACTATCCTGGACTCCCCCAGATATCTGGTTTCCAGGAATATCTGGGGTTGGTGAGTTTCCATGGGTACCACCTGATCCTGGGGCAAAATACTGCAACTACTCACATTTTGAAAATCAACCTTATTCCAAAAGCTTTCTTGTAGGATAAGTTTTGTTTTTGGACATTTTCTGTCCTAGCAATTAGTCTACCCACACATGTATTGCACTATTTTTTATTGAGAGACGTTTGAAACCACTGGCTAGTAGGATATTTGCATTTCTCTGGGTATGCTGGAGCCTTTCCCTCACAGAACATTCAGTGTTTTTAGCCAAAGTTACTAGTTTGCTGAGCATTTTGGGTAAAAAAGCATGCTCCGTGCAAGCCACACCACACTCTGTTCCCATGTGTTTACTTTTCATTAATGTCTGGAGATGGTAGGTTTCCTTTGGTGCCAAACAAAGCTAGACCCAAATGCCGCAGCGACCCATATCCCGAACAGATCCAATATCAAGCAGCTTTCTTGACCTTTCCACAGTAATGTTTTCGAGCCCTATATAGGGTACTTATTTATCAAAAGAAGTGAGAGAGCACTGACTGGTAGTTTGTAATTCCCAACAGATTCAGAGCTTTTCCTCTCAGGAATGTGAGTAAATCCTGTGTTTGTATCTACCGTCTGATCTTTACAGGGCCCTCTGGCTACAAACGTTGTGGCAACCTTGTATGCCACACCACCCTAGGCTCCTCTTGGTGTCTTTTTTTCAAAACTATTTAAGATTGGTAGGTTTATATTAGTACTGGGCCTAAATGCCATAGCTCTCATAGCCAAATATCGAGCTAATTACAAGCAACATTCTTTCCCTTTCTACTGTAGCTTATTTGGCCCTTTTAAGTTCAGGGCAATAGGCCCACCCATAAATGTGGGGTAGTGTCTTTATTGGAAATAATTTGGATACACTGGTTATATGACTTTTGTCATGTACCACAAATTCTGGAGCTTTCTGCCACAGAAGCATAAGAAAAATGCGAGGGTTGAGGAAATGCATGGTGGTTCACGCAAGTCACATCACCCTGATTCCACTGAATCTATAGTATTAAAAAATGTCTAGATTTGGTAGGTTTCTCTTGGTGCTCACCAACCACAGTCCCAAATACTGTAGCTAGGTACATACGAAAAAAACAAGCTTTTCAAAAGCAGATTTAACCCAATTTTCCTGGTTGAGTTTTACACCATCTCTGTCCTGTGCAATATGGCTTTCCTGATATGTGGACTATCATATTTAATGGGAGACGCATTGTCGAACACTGTGTGATAGGATATTCGCTATTACATATTGAATGTTTCATAGATTGTCCTTCAGTGCAAAAAAGTTCCTCTTTTTTCTCCATTTATTGTCCTAGTATTTTAAATTTCAACAATTTGTTTCCTTGAATAAATCGTGAATGAGCTACATAAGTGACCCTTTGCTGAATTCAGGATTTTGTCTAGTTTTCTGAAATGTATAATTTTCCGGATCCACTCATGGATTTCACATCCGATTTCCCCATAAATTTCAAAGAGGTATAAAGAACAAAAATAGAAAACATTGACTACCAAATAGAATAGTGGACAAACAGTGGTGATTGTTTCCTCTCAGGCTGCTTATGAAAGTTGGGACTGTTTAAAATTATATTCATGATCATCCCCTCCACCTCACACACACAAACACTTTCTTCCACAGCAGTTTTTTAAAGCCCCTCTAGGATACTTCAAAAACTCTAGATACCTTCACAATTAAAGCGTGCAAAGTGTACCTTAACATCATTAATGAAAAAAGTTATGAAGGCTTAAAAACAAACTGCTCAAAATGCTAAAAGAAGGGGTTACGACCAAGCGTTAACACAGTCAAAAGATTAATTGATAATAATGATTAACTCAATGGTGATGTGAGATATTTCAGAGGCTTTCAGCCAGTCCTAAGGCTTCCGTATTTTTTAGCCAATCATTTTTACCCTATAAGGGAATCTTAGCAAATAACAGCCACATTTATTGTTTCTATTTTTCCAGTTTCCCTGATGCTGACAAGCAGGGTACAAATATATTTATAATTCATGCATGCATCATGAAACGAATCATTTTAAAAATGGTTTCTGTTCTATTGGCTGAAGGAAAATGTGCCAAATAAAAAAAGACACTGAATGGAGTGAAGGGCTATATGCCTAACAAATTTAGGGCCAGACTGGGAACCCAAAGCAGCCCTGGCAAAAAATGTTCAAACCAACTGCTCCCTTCCCCCTCTCATCTCTCTCACTCCAATTCTTACTCTTTCCCTCCTCGCTCTCTTTCCCCTCTTGTGTCTTCTGTAATTACCCAGGGCAGGTGGAGCAACTGAGAAAGGGGGCAGCAGCGCCCCTCTTCCTTTAAAAATAAAAAGGCCTCCAGTGGTTCCAGCTCATTGGAGAATTGTCTGGTGTAATAAACGGGAAATCTGGCCCTTGGCAAATTACATGTAGTTTAATAGAGGACATTCCATGTGGAGGCCTCCATGGAAGTGGTGCTTTATGGACCACATATATCGCTCTCCTCTTTAACCAATGATCTATAAATTTCGCACAATCAAAAGGAAGCCAATGAATTCCGGCTTTGATATGTTTCCTGTAGATTGGTGAAGGTGGACCAATGTTATTCGCGTTTCATTATGCCCATTCAGTATTTAAAATAAAAATCCTGAAATTTGGTAAAATCATCAGTTATGCTATCTTAACTGTTACTTTCTCCCACCGCTTCGTTTGAAAGGTGTATATATAGCACATTAGAATAAGACAGTGTGTGTGTGTCTCACTAGGTGCTTTAGAGTTTGACCAGTCTGTTACTAGATTGATGACAGATTATAATTGCAATCCTCCTGGCCCACCATTTCTTTTTTGTATTGTACAGTATAATTCTAATATTGCTTTGCGGCTTTTGACAAGGCCTGCTCAAATAAAGTAGCTACGCAGTTTGTTGCCAATAAGTATTGTGTTTAATATTGTGCCTGAGGGGTGGATGTGTGCTTCAGTCGTGTCACTGCAGGCATGAGGAAACACATTATACATAAAGGAGAATTGCAACACCGGGTACCAAATAGGATCACAGCTTTTTTTTTATTCATACCAGTATATCTTACAGCCTTAACCAGTTGTGTCAAATTTTAGGGGACAGTCTTCATTGCCTTTCAGAATTCAAGGTGATTGCTGATTATGCTAGGGCAAGGTGTCAGAGCCTTCATGTCTATATAAAGAAATAGCTCTCAAAATATGGGTTTCTTTTTTTATTAAGTTATTTTTGAGCCGTGGCAATGTAGCAGTGCGGCAGGTGCAGCAGCACCCATCGCGCATATCACTGCCCGTAAATCGGGCAGTGACATGAGCGACGGGGCTGTGCACGGGGTCCCCTAGGCACCCATTCCACCAGTCTTTCCCTGGCGGGGTAGACCGCCATGGAAAGGCTGGGGGAAAAAGGTACATTATCCGGCGGTCAGCGCTGCTTGCAGCGCTGCCCTGTCGGATAAGGAACTCTGCTATCACCAGTAATTGCTGCACAGTGTAGATTATGATATTGATTTTAGGGTGGGTGACACTGTGCAGCAATTACTGCTTGAGTCTCACAGATAACCACCTCTACACTCTCTCTTGGTTGCTCAGGCCACATAACGTTGATCTTCCTCATCTAGGACTGTTATGAGAACACACCTTTGGAGCAGCACTGATGCTATCTGTATTGAAAAAGGGGCTGCAAAAACATTTGTGGCCCCTTCTGTAATACCAAAGTGCCCTGGGGAGGTTGGAGCAGAATGCAGATGCACCGCCTGTTGCACCCCCAGGGTACTTTTACTAATATGGCTCCTGGAAGACTAGGTTGAGCGAGAGGTGTTGATAAAAAAAAAGGAAGAAGGCAGAGAAGGTCAGGAAGAGTGAGCAACAATCAAGTAAAGATACACATACTAAAGCTGAGAATTCATTGATGCTGGAGGTTGGTAAGATTTTTTATGCTACAGCTGTGAGCCCTCTGACCTCACACAGTTGATTTCTGAACTGGGTTAGACAGCCTTGATGGCTGTGCAGGTGCAATATAGTATAAAATGGCATAGTATAGGTGCAACATCATCTCATGGTCAAATGTCTCTTATGAAGAAGATGGCTATGCTAACAGCAGACAACTGGTCATATTCTCACGTTTAGGATACAAGAAAGGCAGTTTTGAGGGCAACTGTGGGCTTCAGTATTCCCTGATGGGAAAGAAGAGAATAATGATCACTTAAACCAGAAAAGAAAAAGAAGATGAGTTTAAAAGTATGTAGAGGAGATCCTTAGTGCAAACGTTTTAAGTGAGCAGGTGACTTAACTTCGTTTTCAAGATGATAAGTCCATCTGTTATGACGTTTAACTCACCAAAGGAATTGTACGTTGCCTGGATATCTGCCTAGTCTAGAAAAGCCCAGCCACAAATTTTAAAGAAAGAAAAAAAGACAAAGAATATTCGCCACAAAGCTACTATGATCTTGAGCTGTGACTCTTCACGGCATTTCAGAGAGGCATCATTATATAAGCAATAAGGGAAGAAGGGAAACGTGTGTAAACTGCAGAGCAGTAGCCAGCTTCAGTGAGATGACTAAGTCATAAAGGAAAAGCCAAATAAGAATTTTACATTGAGAGGTAAGATAGAAGTGGCCTGTTGGTAAGGGTAAGTGTTCAAATTAACCTCAAAGAGCTAGCAGGGCTTTCCATTACACAAACAAAAACTCTCTCTAAAGAGTTGTAAAGAGGAAAAAAGACGAAGGGCCTGATTACAACTTTGGAGGAGGTGTTAATCAGTCCCAAATGTGACAGATATACCACCAGCCGTATTACGAGTTCTATAGGATGTAATGGACTCGTAATACGGCTGGTGGTATATCCGTCACTTTTGGAACGGATTAACACCTTCCTCCAAAGTTGTAATCAGGCCCGAAGTGTTTATGAATGCATAAATGAGGAAGCTTGTATTGTGCCTCACGCAGAGGCCATACTGTACGCACACAGGCGTTACTGACATGTTTATCAATAACATTAGAAACCCAACTCACACCAGTTAGATCACTCACCTGCAGTTTGTAGCTTTCTCCAACCACTGAAGATATGATACGATCCATTCCATTCTCAATTTGTGCCTTTACTTTAGGGTGTCGTGTGTTCACAATAAATGCAAATACCGTCTCTGAAATCATAACAATGTATACGTTTCTTGCAGGTGCATTCAGTAAGGAACACTAAAACAACCAGCATTGTTATCATTTGAAAACCATAGCTCTTTCTCGCATTCCAAAAAAGATGGCAAACAAACATTTGTATTCCAAACTCAAACTGAGTATGTATTTCCTTTCATGGCAGCCATAGTTTTGGTCATATTCACAAAAATTACATTTTTGTAACATTTTAACAAGTCTGAGTTTTATACAAAAGTCGTAAAATATAAACTTTCTTAAATGTTTAACAAATTGTTTATACATTTTCATACTTTCATGCTGTTGTGAATGGCACGAGGATCAAAACAGAAATTTTGTTAGATAATGACATCTTTGAAAGTCTGTAATTTTAACTAGCCAGACAGGATTTAGGGGTGTTTTTAGGACACTTTTTCCATGCTTTATTTTGAAGTTTTACAACACATAATAGCACAATAACAACGTCTGACAATTGTGCATTTAAATGATGTTGTGCATAGAAAAGAAAGACCCAGCGGAGAGCACATGGGGAAGGGACTGAGACTTTAAAATCCCCAAGTCAATGAGGCTGACTTGTTATTTTCATTTTGTGCAAACTGGCCTGCTTGCCAATTACCCAAAGTTAAGTCTACAGGTATAAGTAGGTTCATTATGGATAACCTTTACTCAGCTGTGGTGCCTTTAGCAACTCATTTTAGGTGATCTCAAGAAAATGAGTAGTGAGACTGTATAACAAGCCAACATTGCAACAATGATCTAGGAAACAGAGAAATAATAGTGTCCACAAGTGTATGTAAATGTAAAATCTGTAGGAAGAAAAATAAAACCAAAATTAAAACTATTAAAGGGTGCAAACTTTGTGGCAAAACAAGATAGGTAGAAAGTTATAAAAATCAGGGATGAGAAAAGAATAAATATCCCAAAGCTAATTTGCCTTCAGAATGGTTAAACAAAAAGCAAAAACAAACGAGTAAAGGATTTTTTAAAATCACAATAAGAAGTGTATTTTTAAGGTGAGAATTCTATAGCTTTAAATATTCTAATCAAGAACAGCCAAAAAGGTATGTACTGTTATATTGCACTTTCTTTCATCTAAAGTGAAGAACAAATCATTCATCTCCAAAGACATACTTACCTCTTTTCTGCTTGTATGTGGAGCACTCATCTGTTTCTCTTTTATGAGCATGGGTAAATGGAAAAGTCAGGGAGTTACTTGGTGTGGTGTAATGGTGCCAGGACTGGCAGCTCAGAGAGGTGGCGTGCAAGACCACACCATAAGCAGAGGCTGGGTCACAACTGCCAGCCCATATGAGGAACATTTTCATTTATGGGCTCTGGTAACCATGCCTGGTCCCCACAGAGCATGTGTCAACATGCGCCTGACATCATCAGGCAACACCCTTGTGGACCTAAGTACTACAATCATTAACAACCTCCCCCCAAACAAAACAACATTTGCAAACAGGCAAAGTTAGATATCTGTCCAGTCCACCCCTACTCAACACCAAACATAGTCTTGTAACCTCACCAACGGTGGGTGATTCAAACGGAGATTGAACTGGCATCTTCCTTAGTCCATAGGGGAGGATGTCACCTGAGTGTCAAGAGGGCTGGCTTGTTCTTGATCTTTCAAACCCCTCAAGTTAGTACCAGGTGCCCGCATTGCCTCTGGTCCCACTGACTGTGGTTGTTCAGGGTATCTGTAATCATACCACCCTGACACATCTATTTCACACATGTCGTCACCTTACCTTGGTCTCATCTCCTCTGACTGTCTGGGGGATACAGACCTTAGTATCAACTTAAACCGTGGCATGGGTCCATAGCTGGTTACCCTATTTTACTGTGCCTATAAAGGCAACAACTCTCCAAGGTTACTCAAACAGGGTGCAGAATTAACAGGGTGCAGAATTTGCTCCTCGGATTTCTGTTCAAATTTTAGTCTCCCACATTCCTGTTGTTTGTTTGCTGTGGCCTTGCCAGACCCATAAATACCATTTACAAAAAATAAAGGCTGCAGAGCACTGAGAGTTTGTTGTAAAGAAACTCAGGTACAGGCTGCTCAAAAGCCAGAACGGTTGGGGCAACAGCAGTTCACCCTGGAAAGAGTGTGAAATAGTGAGTGTGTGTGTGTGTGTGTGTCTCTCTCTCTCTCTCTCTCTCTCTCTCTTAAATGTATTGCGGAATCACAGAAAATCATTGTTTGTTACAATGAAAGGATTGATAGGAGCCCACAGATGTATCTTGTATTCTAACTGTAATAGCACAAGCAGACTATATCGAAAACATCTTGACTGCTAGATCTGTTGGAACAAATACCCTTCCTCAAAGTTTGAAATGGCATAGAATCACAAACAAACTAGTGTCTCACAACTGATGCCGAGAGCATGTGCTCACTGACTCTCAGGCAGGGAAATATTCACTCCTACAGTGGACTCCAGTCAACCTTCCTGCTGCATCATGCGTCTCCACTAACACTGGTATACTCTGGCATTCCACTTCCAATACACATTCCATCACCCATGTGTGAGTTCTCTGTGCCTTCTTCATTCAACAGATCGTATCTGAATTAAGTGATGTGACATGGGCAAGGCTGGAAACTCATTCTGGATTGTGTCCCAGCTGCCCTGTGGTGAGCATGTATATGTTGCTGAATCTACCTGCTATAAGCACCCTCTTTTACACAATGCATTTAGTCCACTCATGCTCGTAGCCCATTCAGTGTCTGTGTCCTCTTCCTTGTCATGCCCACCCCTGGCGTCTGCTTCAACTGCCTCACCACTCTTCGTAGCAATACCTCTATAGATGTCTTACTGGAATCTGTGAGCTAACTAGTCCTTGCTTGAGACTGAGCTAAATTCTTTCATGGAACCAAATCCATAGTCCATTTTAATATTTTCCCTACTTCAAGACAGGTTGCTCTCCAACACATAAATGCCCCACTCTTCCCTTTCCCTCATCTAATAGGCATGCAATAGAAGTGTTGTTTTCTACATCATTTCATATTCTCATATTCTCATGTGACAATGTTGAGGCTACTACATGCATTCTGTGTTGGAAAGGTAGACTTTACAGTTGGTCCATACAACTCAAATAACCTACATGGAGTGGCAGATGGACAGGTATTAGACACTACTATGATAGCTTACAGGAAGAGGCATCGAATGAAGCAACATGTGTGGGGACATTTGAAAAGTGAAGAGGTCTGTGCTTCAGGTGCAAAGAACATCTATTTTATGATATGTTGAAGGTAAGACAATGTTGGAGGTAAGACAATATGAGACCCATGACATTTATGTCAGTGAAAAGGCGAATCATGTTATGGCCGTCCATTACGCAAATACTGGAATGGGCTATGATGAGATTGGCCATACTAAGTGGCAAGGTGGATGATGTGGTTTGGTACTCATATGCTGGCATGTGGTAATTTCATTTATGCTAGTTGCAGCAATGTGTTGCATCTTTCTGTGCTGTGGTGTACCTCTGCTTCAGGTACTGCTGGTTGGTAAGGTCAGCTCTGCAGGTTGCCAACCCCCTGGTGGCTAGGGCAGGAGACATATGTTTCAGCTGTAGGCTGTTTCTGTGCTTGTGCTTCTCCTGACCTCCTCTTATTTTTTTTTAGGGTACCTCCCTTGCTTCATGCCACAGGTATGTTTCGATTCGGTTGCACCTTTGGCAGTTGACATGCAACCCTTTTACTGAGAGTGAAACTATGAATATTTAGGACGCATTTAAGTAACCTAACTGGGAGAAACTGGGTTGTTGGTTGAGGGGGGTGAAAGCCTACTCAAGCAGGAACCACAATCCTTGTCAGAGTGAATCTCAAAAAGTCACTAAGTTAATCTTTACTAAAGATTCCAGTAGCTTGGCACAAAGGCAGTCAGGCTTAACTTAGAGGCGATGTGTAAAGCATTTTTGCAGCACACAAACAATAATAAAGTAAAAACACGGCAAAAGAAAAATCCCAAACCAATTTAGAACAACAGAATAAATTTGAATAAATTATGAGATAGCACAACAACAAAAATCCAATCAGTAGAACCGTACATATGCAATTTTAAAGATATAAAGTATGTATAGTGCTTAAAGCACAAAACGGCACTTGTGGGTATCTGGTTGTGCAAGACCAGGTGAAAGTCACAAGTTTGGGCTGACCACAATGGAGTGAAGGCTGGATAAAGTGACCAGGTTAGTTGTTCTTAAAGAGCCACCTTTTAATGCCAACAAGAGGACAGCCAGCTGACCTTTGGAGTCACTTCAGCTTAGGATGAATGGTGCAGGTCCAGTCTTCCTTCTCAGCAAGCAGGGTAGGCCTCAAGCAGTAGGGCATCCTTCTTCTGCAGTATCCACAGGTGCAGGAGTGTACTGATTTGTAGATCTGAGGGCCTCCTTTTTATACCTAGTGCTCACTTTGAAGTGGGAGAACGTTCTGGAGTTTTCCCCCACAGAGGTGTCTGAAATTTTCTACCTACCTACCCTGGCCCCAGTCTGTCTGTAGGCGCAATATGCTAGTATGAAGTCCTTTGTATGTGTGATGAGCCAGTGCCTTTGAAGAGTGAGTGTGGTAGGTGAGAGTTCTGCTCCCTCTACCTTAAGCCACCCTGCTAACACCCAGAACCTCTACTGTGATGGTGTCTGGGAGGAATACATGAAGGCCAGCTGCAAACTACTGCTAGTCATGTGACCAAGGAACAGGCTGCAGGTACTAGACGGTTAAGACAAGAAAATGCCTACTTTCTAAAAGAGGCATTTTCAGAATTGTGACTAAAATATGACTTTACCATAAAATGTTTTAAATTACAATTCCTTAGACACAAAACTTGACTTTCCTACCAGCCCCCAATCGAATGTTATTGCTTATTAAATGTAATAAGCTAACTCAATGCTATCCTATAATAGAGGTAGGTTTGATAGTTTGTCACTACCAAGACATGTTAAACTTAAAAGTACACGTCCAATATTTTAATTACAATGCACCCTGCCTTGTGGGTTGTTTAGGGCCTACCCTAGGGGTAACCTATATCCATTAAAATGAAAGGCATGGCAATAGATTTATTTTGCCTGGTTGAAATGTTGGTTTAACACTGGACACATAGGCTGCAATGGCAGACCTGGAACTTGTTTTAAAAAGCTATTTAAGTATGTAGTAGAGGCCAACTAGTAGCACTTAATTTATAGACCCTGGGCACCTGTAGTACCATTTTACTAGGGACTTACAAGTAAATTCAGTGCCAATTGGGGGCAAGCAAATTTCCCCATGTTTAAAGGGGAGAGCACTTTAGCACTGGTTAGCAGTGGAAAAGTGAGGAGAGTCCTAAAGGCCTACATAAACTGGTTAAAAAAACACAAGAGTTAAGGCAGAAATTTGCAGATGGCCCTGCATAGAGAGCCAAGTCCAACACTAACTGACTGCACCAATTTAGATCACATACCAGCACCACTACAGTACATTAGCACAGAGGGGGGTAAAAAGATAGTTAAATGGTATTTTGCAGAGAACAACATTCCTGTGCTGTGAGAATTGTTTTGAGGATGCCCACAGATTGCTCAATCAGACTTGCAGCAGCATTTCAAGCGTGAATCCATGGTTGGTAGAATGTTTGTTTCTTGTTAATCTTAACAGCTGTGTATCACATGCTACTAGTAAATGGGCATTGTTTCTCTGTATGTACTACTTGGAATTTTTCATTGCTTGAGAAGGGCATATCTCCCCAGGCTTAGAGATGAGCTGCAAGACATTTGGTTGCCAAGGGTGGATTATGATGTTCTTTCAGCTGAAATAAAATGCTTCACTCTCAAATAATCTTCTTCATAAAAGTGTTAATGAATTTGGGCTTTCACAGTTCTGGTGGAGAAGTGCAGGCACGCATCAACATTTAAGGTTGGGTCTGCAACAGCCAAGTCATGGTGATCTGGACAGATGTGGAAGGCATGACAAACGAAGGGATATTCCCCTAAATGGTTGACCTCTGTTTGTGGCTCCAATTTATCTGTTCTGGTAAGTGGCACTTGTGTAACCCGAGTAATTATTTTAAGAGTGATGCTAGCAAAGGGTGGGCACCAGTGTGTAAAAGATAGGCTATTAATAGACTGCAATCAGGATGCCTATGAGGGAAAAATGCATTCCAGGGTTTCCCATCCCCACTGCCATGGGATGAGCAAAGACGGTGGACTGTAAGAAGGATTTAATAATGTCTAAACAAGGGGCAGTGAGTTATAGTTCCATGCACCTAACCCCTATCTTTTAACATATACTTGAAATGCAATAGAAATTGACAATTTGATAACATGTGCACTCATTCTAGCACCTGCTGCCAAGGTGCAATTCTGAGAAGGAACTATAAACAAATCAATTGCTAATGGTGCACCACCCTAGACAATATTAGAAAGTCCAATTCATTAGTATCAGTCCATCTTCTCTTTCTTCTTTTTTTTTTCAAATTAGCAAACATTCAGAGCAGGAACAGCCAACGCGTTTCGTCATTACAACAGGACTTCTTCAGGCTATTGATTCAATTCGTATTAATCAGGCATATCCAGGAAACTATTCATACTGTAAGCAAAGAGTCCAATGCGCTCAGTATCAGAACCCCACTGCTGTAAGTATGTTTGCTTAATAGTGAATCTCTCCCAAAGTCACTGCCCTTTCACACTACGATTACCTGGATTTAGTTTTGCTCTATGTGTGTGTTTGTGCACCTAAAAGAAGGGTTTGGGTCGTATTCAGGCGTATGAATGAGTGTGCTGACAGGGCAAGGCCCCTGAGGTGTGAATGTTGGACAGAGGAAAAAGACAGGTGTGATTGAGAATCTCCCTACCATGGTATTCACACATGCAAAAGAAAAGGTTTGTTGTTGCAGAGTTGTTGCATTGGAGGTGATTGTATGGTAGCTTCCTCATTTGAAGGTGAGGGTATGTCTAGCACTAATGATAAGTTAAAAGAGGCACAGCGCCCCCCTGAAGGAGTACTGACTTGCAAAATATTGATAATGGTTGGAATGCCACATGTTTATGCCTATAAGAACGCAAGAAAAATGATTTAAATTTACAATTTCCTGAAAATGGTTATTTGGAATTGAAATGTCTGAAGTAATCGGGGAAGTACATCAATGAGTGAAAGAAACTGCTACACCCGCAGAGGTGAAGGCACTTAGTGAATAGGAACAACAAGCTTTGGATGAAGAAAATGAGAATAACATAAAAGGACATGTGATAGTAAATGCAAGTGGCTGAGCAAGGGGAGTTTACCACCAAGGTATTGGATGAAGTGAAAGAGAGTAACATAAAGGGACAGGTGATAGTAAATGCAAGTGGTTGAGCAAGAGGAGTTTACCACCAACGTATTAGAGTGGTAAATGAAATGGGAGTGGGCTTGCAGAAGACCAGTACATATAGCATTTAAACTTTATTTAAATTAAGTGGCATTGCAGAAAGAAATTTTGATGACGTTGCAGCACTGGTTTTAGGAATTGTTAGAAAAGAAAGGGAAATGGGAAGCTATTGAAGGACTGAAGAACAGACTAAAGGGACTATCAACAGCAGTTAGGAGAAGTGGTGAAGAGGGGAAAAGAAGGAGAAGAGGGCAGGAAGACATGGCTGTTAGACTTTTCATCCTTGTCATGACCTCCCTTAACTTTTAGCCTCTGTTTCTCAGGTTGTTGATGTGTACTGGACTCTGTTTTGCTCTTTTTGCTACTCTGGGCACTTTACCACTGCTAACCAGTGCTAAAGCACAAGTGCAAGTGCTCCTAAACAAAATGTGTATGTAATTGGCTTATCCATGATTGGCATATTTGATGTACTAGTGAGTCCCTAGTAAAGTGCACTAGAGGTGCCCATGGCCTGTAAATCAAATGCTACTAGTGGGCCTCCAACACTAGTTGTGCCACCCACATAAGTAGCTCTGGAATCATGTCTCAGACCTCCCACTGCAGTGTCTGTGTGTACAGTTTTAACTGTAAATTTGACTTGACAAGTGTACCCACTTGCTAAGGCCTAAACTTTCCCTTTTATTACATGTAAGGCACCTCTAAGGCCCTAGGTAGCCCCAGGGGCAGGGTGCAGTGTATGGTTAAGGTACGACATATAGTAATGTGTTTTATATGTCCTGACATTGAAATACTGCTAAATTCGTTTTTCACTGTTGCAAGGCCTGTCCCTCTCATAAGTTAACATAGGGGCTACCTTTAAATCAGATTAAAGTGTAGATTCCCTTTGGGAGCGGATATACATGTGGAGTTTGAAAATGCCACTTTTAGAAGGGAGCATTTTCTTGCTTATACCATTTCTGTGATGTGGATTCCCTGTCCGGGTCAGTTTGACAGTTGGGCTGGTTGCACCTCACACTAGACAGTGATACAAAGGGAGCTGGGGTGTAGTCTGCATTTCCTGATCAGCCATCTGTGCTAGGAGGGAGGGGAGGAGTGGTCACTCACACCTGAAAGGGCTGTGCCTGCCCTCACACAATGCAGTCTCCAACCTCCTGGTGAGTATCTGGAGCCTGGCCTGGGCAAGGCAAGATTTCACAATCAAGAGAGACTTTGCTTTGAAATAGGCCTACTTTAAAGGAGAAATTGTTTATAAGAAGGGCACCCAAAACCACAGACTTTAGAACACTTCTGGAAACTAAGAGGAACCTCTGCCCGGACAAAAGCTGAAGAGCTGAGGAAGACGAGCTGCCGTGCCTGTGACTGTGCTTTGTGGAGCCATCCTGCAGTTGCTGCTTCTGCCTGTGCTAGAGGACAAAGACTGGACTTTTGTGTTGCCTTCTTTCTTGTGAATATCTCCAAGGGCTTGATTTAGAGCTTGCCTCCTGTTATTTGAAGTCTCAGGGACAGCAAGACTTCTCTCTGCCAGAACCTAGAGTCTCTGGAGACAATCCTACTCTGCCAAGTGGTGCCCATCCAGTTCCTGGGACCCTGAAAGGAGAAGCTGGCAGGCCAAGAGTAAGAAATCCACGCACAGAACGCCATGCGGGGAAAAGATCGACGCAACTCGGATCTGCAGCTGAAAAATCTACGTGCCACCGGCTTCACGCCTGAAAATCAACGCTCGCCTGCAACGCGACCTGAAGATCAACACCCGTGGATGGAAAAACGACACACAGCATTGCTGACGGAGGCTGGTGAGATCGCAACCCGCACTGCGTGGTTTTCGGATCATCGTGCGGCTGGATTTCCGAAGCAAACACCGCTGGGCGTGTAAAAACGACGCAAGGCATGCCCGGACCCAAGAGTGCTGACCGGATCGACGCATCACTCTCCTGAAGAGAGAAGAAACGACGCACGCCGACCCAACTAAAGTAGAAACAACGCAAGGTCTCGCCCTTGAGTGATATACACATTGCAAGCCCTTTTTGACACACACTTGCCCTTGCAAGGTTATTTGTTTTGTTTGACACACCCAAAGTACATTTTCATGTTAACAGCGTTAGTGTGTGTTTAAGATTACATGAAGACTCTGTTTACATTTTTAGTGATAACTTGACTTGTGTATTGTGGATTTTTGTTGTTTTAGTCTTGTTTTGTTTATAGAAATACTTACTATTTTTTTAAACCTGTGTGTGCCATTTTGTAGTATTTTCATTAAGTTATTGTGTGTATTGGTACAAATACTTTACACCTAGCACTCTGAAGTTAAGCCTACTGCTCGTGCCAAGCTACCAAGGGAAAAAGCAGGGGTTAGCTGAGGGTGATTCTCTTTTACCCTGACTAGAGTGAAGGTCCTTGCTTAGACAGGGGGTAACCTGACTGCTAGCCAAAGACCCCATTTCTAATAATGGAAAATCAACAAAATGCTGTTTTTAGGTGCTTGTGTGGGACGATTAAACACTGGAAGTATGAGTGTCCCAAAGTTTGTAAGGGAGGTGTACTAGGAAGTACTGCATATTCAACCCAGTCCTTCTGGGATGCTAACTGTCTACTAGTCCTGCCCTCTCAGTGGTATTGCCACCTCTGTCCAATCCCCACTGACCAGGATTCCTCCAAATTAGCAAGTACCTGCACTGTGTGATGAATGTCATCATTGTGCCACAATTACAGGGGTTCCAAAGGGCCCTTGCTACACTCCTTAGCATTTCTCACAGGGACATGTCTACTTGGAGGCTCCTATGCTTTGAGTTCATGAGGAAGATCCGTACATTGAGGGCAAAGTAAATGGACACATTGTGAATTTCCTAGTTGAAGCCATTTCATCCATTGTGAGACCAACCGAAGTTCCCCAATTATCCCAGGAAAAATGGAGCTAACAGTTGGCATTTCCAGTCCCGTCATTAACTATCCAGTTTCGTCCCATGTCCCTGTAACCATAGGTCCTATTATAGAACAACAAGAATTTTTGATCTGTTATATTAGCCCTGTACATCTGTTGGTGAGAGATCTCCTATGTACCTTGAATTGTATTGTGTATGTTTCCCTTGACAGGAGAAAGACCCTGATGTACATTTTTAAGTGATGTCTGAATTGAAACTGAGCAAACTTCTCTCTTGATTCAGGTAAGATCCCTGAATATTTGGAAAGTACTGCCTTTTCATAAGCATTTGTAATCCGTATAACTTACATATAGAGCTGTTCTGGTTCAGTACATTGATGAATAATTGGACATCTCTCATACCAGAGAAGTGTGTAAATTGGACATTATTGCATTGATGAACCATTTGTACAGGGGTGGGGACAAAGTTTCCCTCTCAATGTTACAGTTTTGTCAAAAGAAAGTGATTTATTCAGGGCACAAATTAGAGAAAGGAGGGAGGAGGGTGTCCCAAGATATCGGACATTCTGCACATGACACCACTCTGGACTGAAAGAGAAGTAAAGGTTTTCTTGCAATGGTAGGTTATTGTTGGTAGTGGATACAAATGCTTTTTCTTATGGCCCAGCCTTTAGAGTGATTGGCTCAAAAAGGTGCATCCGACCCCCTTGCCTTGGTCAGGTGAGCATCAGAAATCATTCTTGGAATTAAAACATGCCTGTTTTCTTCCCCATCTTTAGGGATGCCTGAATATGAACTGAATTTTTATTTTATTATACAGAAAGGGAAGTGTGTCATTGTCTGCACTGATATGTTATAGTGATCAAAAACTCCTATCTGAGTATTTTCCAGTAGTGCTGGATCCGTTGCAGCTGTGTTGACTTAACAACAGTCTGATAATATTGTGTTGGGATAACTCATTCCGTTGACAGTGTGCTCACCCAATATCAAACGCAGCATTTGACTGATGCCTGGCTCATTCGCTATAAGGTAATACTCCTGTCCACCTCTATTATATCTATTAAAAGATGTGTTGTACAGAATGTTATTATGCTATTGCCTTTTCCATCTCAGCAGGTAGGGGAAGAAGACTACCACAACTGCATTTAAGTGACAGACCTGGGTACCAAACCCCAACCAGACATTAAGGAGGAATCCCTGCAAAATGTTGATTATGTGTTGTTTGTAGTCATCTCCAGATCGAGGGACAATGCTGAAATTATAAGAGCCCCATATGCGGTGCGCACAAATGAAAAGATTATTGAAGCTTCTTGATTAGCAGCAGTATGTTCTGTAAAGAGATGAACTGATAACTCTCAAGAGGGCCTGCTATTGGCCCAAAATGTCAATGTAACCATTTTCATTGCTTAACATTATTTATTGGAATAGTCCATAAATTCAGCCAGTTGTGGTCACATAGAGGGTTTATGACTTCATCTGGTACACCAATACGCAATGGCTCTGAAGTATTTGATTTGTTGTGAGCTCTGCATATCCTGGCCCAAATAGCCACTGTGAAGTGTGCAGCACATTAAGGAGGATCAGATGAAATTTCAAAAGGAAATAATTTTGCAGATGCTGTAGCTCACTATCATGCAATGAATATCCATGCAGGGCAAGCCACTTTCTTTGACAATCCCTGACATGCCTGCACCAAATTTTGAGGTAATCAGGAACAAACAGGAGCATGCAAAGCAGGAGGATAGAAGGGAATGGGTGAAGATAGCTGTTTGTGCAATGTAGTGGGAGTCTGGATGGAGACCAGAGAATGGGTGGTATTCACAAATGCCTTAATGACACAGATGATTAAGTGTTTCCATGGGCCTAATCAGAGATGTTATGGCAGACAGCTTTCAGAGAATATGGTCAAACGAACGTTTCAAAAACTGCTCAATTTCACAGTGTTTAGTGTGTCAGCAGAACAGCTTAGTGAAACAAACTACTGTTACAATGAGTCATTCTCCTTTAGCGTATGGGCCTTTATCGAGACTGCAACTTGATTTTATTTGAGTAACCCCTTTCAAGAATACTGCTATGTTCTGGTGGTGGTGTGCATGTTCTTAAAATGGGCGGAAGCCTATTCACTTTGCAGATGTGATGCAATAACTTTGGCAAAGCTTTTGCTGAAAGAAGAAATCCCACAATAGGGCATCCTGATGAACGTGGAAAGTGATCAGGGCATGTATTTTAGAAAAGAGATCATTAAACTGATTTGTGAGTCAGTGGGCATAACCCAGAGACTACACTGTGTCCATCATCCTCAATCATCTGGACTGGTGGAAGAAATTGAATGGAGTGTTTAAGAACAAACTGGCCAAAGTATCTGCTACCTTGAATTACCCGCTACTCTTCCTCCGATGCTCAGGACTGAGCCCCCATGAGATTCTCATGGGCAGACCAATGTGAGTGACTAGTATTCGTGCTGCTGCATTGATTTCGATATCTGATTACATGGTTTTGGACTACTGCAAACAACTATCTGATCTAGTGTGCTCTATGCCCCACCAGGTCCAGCAAGTTGTCCTAGGCTCTTCAACCTTTATATCCCACAAGTTGGAACCCAGAGACTGAGTCATCGTGAAGACCAATGCATGAAATAAACTACGTGCAGCCAAGGTAGAAAGGGCTTTACTATATTCTTCTAGTCAAAAATACTGCTGTAGAATGTGAAAGGTTGCCTGCCTGACTGCACACACCACACTGAAAGAAGGTAAAGGCACCAGAGAAGAGCAACAGAGAAACATTGCCCACTTAGAAAGGCTGTCCGGGTCTGGCTGAAAAGAAGTAGCAAATAAGGGAACTGAGGAGGGCAGACAAGCCACCCAGAGTCAACAGAGAACAACATTACTGCCTGACTAAGAGAGAAGATGTAAGGCAAACAGCAGAAAATATTTCACACCATCATGGAAGCTGCATTTGCTACTTACATAATAGGCTTGGTTTTGCCTTTGTTTATACACATGATTTTTACAATAGGACATGGTAGGTTCTCTACCCCAGTGATAAGCTGGATAAAGGAGATTGAAGAAAAAGGGATCCATATGCACCACCAGAACAAATGGCGAGAAAATATTTACATTGGTCTGGTACAGACTTATTCAATTATAAACATTTTGAATTGTTGGGTTCGCACTCATATGCTTTCATCCTTGCTTGAAGGAATTATCTATTTGCAGAGACATTTTTCTTTTGTCGTGTACCATTTATCTTTCTGTACTGACTTAAAGGCAATTGGTGTTTGACTCAAGAGATGTAGAGTCCAGAAATTTAGAAGAGAAAAGTAAACAATATACATTTAGAATGCAAAAAAACACAAAGTGAATGTTATTTTGAGAGGAGAAAGATTTTGGCAGAGTACGAAAAAAAGAAACTACAGATTACATGAACATGGAGGGAAGGGTGTTGTGATTTCACATCAAACAGGGTTGCAGAGAGAATGGTACTAACACATCACAGCTCTAATCCTTTGAAAGGAGAGGGTAGGAACACTTTGCAAAGCAAGTAAAGGGATTATTAGTATAGGAGAGAGTAGTGTGAGTGTGAGAGAGTAATTGCTTGGACAATGTTCATATGCCTGCAAATCTTATGTGTTTTAGTTAAATGGGACACTTAAGAGATACGTATCACATTTGTGAGTAGAAGGCTTCCTTTTCTTCCAAGCTTGGTAGAGTGCTTCCTGTTATTTGGCCCTTTTGTCACTACATATAGATCACACAAAAAAATTTAGACTACCATTGTTACCCCCAGAGGAGGGACACAGGGAAAACATGATTTTCAGCAATGATTTCTACTGTAGTGGTTGCCTTAAACATGATGAGAAAATGAAAGCAGGCTCAATTGATTTAGAGGCTGGAAAATGACATGGCGGCTGCCCTTTCCAATATTATGAAATAAATTATTGCAATGCATAATATGGTTATACAAAATAGAATGGCTCTGAATCTTATTCTAGCAAAGGAAGGAGGAGTATGCGAGGTAAAAAAAAAAACAGTGTTGTACCTATATTCCATATAATATAAAGAATGTGCTGGACCAAGATCTCACAAGAAGAGCATGATATGGGTAATCCAGGCTTTTCAGGAAGGAGGCTGGTTGGGTAACTGGGGGAAATTAATATTGAGTCTTATCGGTTTAGCAATTGGACTTTTTTGCTTTTTGCTGTTATTAACTTGTGTTGGAGCAAGTCTGTGTTCAACGTGCATGGAGTAAGGGAGGGGTTAAAGGCACTCCAAACAGTATGAGGAAACATTTGGAGGAGGCGAAAACTAGGGAACATGAATACCAAAAAGAGGCACAGCAATTACATGACATTAAATTGTGAACGGTTAGCTCATAGTGCTAAAAGAAGTCAATGTGAACATTTAGGCCACATTTAGGAAACCTAGTTGACTGCATCTTGTTCAGATCATGTACCCACACCATTACAGTACACAAGGGCATATCAGAAATCTTAAAACTGTATTTTTCAGTGCTCGACTTTCCTGTAATATGAGAATTATAAAGGAGGATGCCCACTGTGTTCTGGTTTCAGACTAGTAACTGCAATACAAGATTGAATCCACATTGGGAAGAATGTTTCTTTCTCATTAGTCTGATCAATTGGCCTAGGGTGAGTCATCACATGTTACTAATGAATTCTTATTATTTTCTGTATGCATTGCTTGTAAATCCATTGCTTGAGGAGGATATACCTACCCATGTTTAGTGATATACTGATAGACTTGCAATAGTTGGAGCGGTCTGCATACGGAGGACCAGAGCTGGCAGTTGAGCTTCCTCCTACCTTGCTACCAAACGCTAAAATGACGTGCCCTTGTACATTGGAGCTGCCTCATGAGTTCTTGTATTTTGCAAGACATTGAAGACCTAGCTTTTTATCTAGGCACTGCCCAGTCTTGGCAGACGCAGCACCTGCTTTTAGCACTAGGATGCCCTCTCAGTTGAGTTGTGGGCCCTACAAGAGCACAGAACATAGCAAAGGTTTAAAGGGTTTTACAAGTTACATTTAACGCACAATTAAGCACTATAGTATGAATATTTCAAGCAGTGATAGTTAGCAACGCACCTTTGGTGGAGGATTCCTTTTTCGCAGTTGTTAGGAATAGCATTGGCCTGGAAAGAAGAGTTTCTCTGTAGTCTTTGTAATCCAGGTGGCTTGTGAGATCTACTTTCCTATGAAGAAAATGCATCATTTATTACATTACAATTACATTTGATTTAAATACCAGCATAAATCCAATATACAGCATTACTCAAATATACAAGCATTCAAATAGTTGATGATGAATGTTGCAATTAATGTCCTATAATGCAAAAAATAAGCCTGGGATATTGCAAACATATAGAGGATGTTGTACAGCATTCACAAAACGCTTTTTAAAAATCTTCCAGCATTCAATTTGTAAATACAATATATAATTCATTATGGAATAATGCTAACAATAGGTTTCTATTGCAAGTAGCATCTTTTAACTATCCATATCTTAAAAGCACCATACAAACAAAAGAAAAAACAGAAGGGAACAAGGAAAGGGAAAAAAGAAAGTAAAATAAGATAAAAGGAGAAAAAGTCCAGTTTTCTTTACCAAATCCTATAACATGAATAATCATCAGGAATGTTTCCAGAATGTCACTTTGCTTAATGGTCTGCATTGTTTTTAGATCCATTTTGACATCATTCACTGGATGATCTTTTAAGCATAGATTCTACATTCACAGAGCATAAAAGATAGGGCAACAAGCCACAGTTTTAAATTCCCTCAAAGTCAACAAAACCAATAGACTACCTAAAGCTAATGGCCAACAACAGTACTTAAAATATGAATTGAAAACCTTTGTTCTAGCCGATCACACCATTGGCTGGAAAAAAGAGACCACACACCAGAATCGTAGCCAAGAAAATCACAAAGGCAGATTGAGTGATTTTATCACTTTTACAATGCCACTTGAACTCCACCACAATAAATTGTTGAAAACAAATTTTTGTTGAAACAAAACATACAGTCTGAGGGAAATATAACTGATGTGCAAAACTGTTCTGGTAAACTAAGGCCTATATTTATACTTTTTTGTGCTACATTTGCATAATTTTTTTTAACGGAAATTCTGCACAAACCTAACTCCATATTTAAAGTTTGACGTTAGACATGTCTAATGTCAAATATAGGAGTTTGCACCTTTTTTTGATGAGTGAACCTAACTTGCATCAATGAGATGCAAGGTATGCGTTCCCATCCAAAAAAAAATTGCTATCTCCATAGCCCCATATTTATCCCCCTGTGCTAAAATGACGCACGGGTGGGAGGAGGGGCTAAATAATGGTGCTAAGCTTGCTTAGCACCATTATCTAACACCTTGGTCAGACCAGGCATTAGGGGACCTGTGGACCCATTTTCATGGTTACACACCATGGAATGGGTCCATAGGTGCCCTCCCCAAACCCCAGAAACACCCCCACCACAGGGACACCGAAGAATGGGGGACCCCATCCCAGGTAAGTTTTTTTTTCTATATTTTATTTGCTATCAGGGGCCCTAACTTAGGTCCCCCTGCAGGGCACAGGGTGCAATGGCCATGCCCTGGGGACACTTGTCCCCTGTGCTGGCCATTGGGGTGGTGGGCATGACTCCTGTCTTTCCCAAGACAGGAGTCCTGTTTTTGGTGGTTGTGCGCCAGAAAATGGCACTAGTCTGGTTAGAGGCATTTTTTTGCCTCTAACCAGGCTAGCGTCATTTTCTGACGCACAACCCCCTCCTTCCCTACAGCCACCGCTATCTCGCTAGAGTCTTTTTTTAAGACGCTAGCACAAATTTAGCGCCGGCTTGCGCCGTTCAATAAATATAGCGCCCGGCTGGCGTTGTGAAATGATGCAAGCCTGCTTTAAACTTTTTGCCGCAAAACTTTGTTAGCGCATTTTTGCAGCAAAAATTATAAATATGGGCCTAAGTTAGTGGAAGGGCATTAGGCTATCATTGTAGGATAAACAGGGGGTTCACACAATGGTACCAATAATAAGAAAATGTTTATAATGTTAGATTTGAAAATACTGTATTAGTACTGTGATACACAGCAATCTGATCCTACACTATGATCTTGGAACGAGTTTTCTATAAATGATTTATACACTGTCTTCTTTCAGGACTGAAAACAGGCATGCTTCATTTATAGTAGGAATCTGATACTAAGATATTGTCACAAAATATTATGATCCTTTTAACAGAGTGCAAAAAGCATGACAAAATATTCAAGCACATGAAGTGAAAGTGCATGAAAGTCTCTTACTGTGTGCAATACAGTACAGTCTCTTGTCACAAAGGTATTTCAGGCCAAAAAGGTATGTCTAGACATAAAAGAATGCTTGTGGCTGAGAATACCTGTATATATGCTCACCAGGAATACACAACGTGATCCCTGGTGGGTGTCAATGGACTTGATCCTGCGGATTTCTCTGCTAGGATTATGGATAAATCTGGTTAGTAAATCCCACTCAAGTAGTGACCATCTGCCCTAGAGTTTTCGGAACACCTCATAAACATATATATTTATGGTTATTCCTAAACTCCAATCAGATACTTTCTCAACCTGAAAATGAGCAGATATTTACACAAAGTAAACACTTCAAAATGGGAAGAGGAAAGAAATGACCAAGACTTGTTGGAGGTGTAAGAGAAATGTCTTCCCCCTCAGTGAAAAAAAAAGTGCATCTGCAATGCCAGAGACAGTGAGAGCAGGTGAAATTACATGTTCAATCATAAAGGTGCCTGCATGTATGTGCCAATGCGAGAGCAGATGCTGATGCAAGTGTTAGAGCAGGTTCCAGGGTCTACCAGCCTGGGTTTTAGTGTACTTGTTCCTGCTTACTGTGTAAGAGAAGACAAGTGACAGCTTAATTATGGCAGGCGGGCTGTAAAGCAATAGTGTCCCTTCTTGGAAACACAACATAGTTCTCTCAATTATGGAACATTGTGGTCTCAACTCATGATAGGTACTCCAGAGAAGGCATCTCATTGCTCCCCACAAGAGGTGCAACCTGTGATACTGGTAAAGTTTAACAGAAAGTAGACCAAAATAAGGGAGCCCATGCCTATTGCAAATATGATTACCTATGAGTACCATTTTACCAGAGGGAACATTTATTGGTTGGAAGGTGCCACCAATGGACTGGAAGGAAGACACCTACTAGCCAATTAATTTAGAGTATCTCTCCCAAATGTATGAGTGGACCAACAATGATTTGCAACACCTACGATTTTCATGCAAAAACTCATTAGGATTGTCTTTTTCTACTCAAATAGCTGCTGTATGTACTGATGGCAGTGTTTAACTTCTGTAACATAGTTATATCTTAGGGATTCATTGGCATTTTACTACTATTTTCCACACAGGGTTTTACATCAGGGGATAAGTAAAACTTGTAGCTACCTCCCTTTGGTAATAAAAGCATGCTGCCTGGTTATGAACAGGCCCCCTCGTCCTACTGGTCTGTTTGAACATTTCTGGTTGGAGTAGTCGATTACTAGTTTGTGATACCATCGAAACAAATTAGCTGTTATTATCAATTGCAAGGATTATGTATAAAAGAGAACTTTTGTATGGCATGTCGATCGAGGAGAGACAGGCTTCCTCGTCAAGTAAGTATCGAGCTGAGGAAGGAAGAAACGAATGAACAAAGATTACCGGTAAGTAATCCAGACACTACAGTATAGGAAGAGTTGGTTAAGCAAACAGCTCCATGACTTACTACACAGCACCTTCACTGTAGTCACTTTTTTAACATTTTCAAACATATTAAACAACTTACTTTAAATAGATGCAGGACTGTCGGGATCCTCACCCGTCAGACACGGTTTACATTTGTGACTGAATGGCATTGGTGAGTTATTCTAAAGAAAAGCACCTTTACAGCAAACAATGTCACATTTATCCAAGAAGCCTAAAGCAGAAAGTTGCTACTAAAGTATAAATAACGCTGCTATCCCAGATCAACAATAAAAACTCTTAATTTACATGTGCCATGCTTTTTAAAAGTTGAAACAAAGTGATGTAATAATCCGTTTTAAGGATTTATATCTTTCCTGCTGCCAGCGAAAGTACTTCAGAACTTTCTCATAGCCAAATTCAAGTGAATATCCCAGCTGTTCGTCCAAATGTAGGAGGCGACCTCGACATTTTGGCTCGCACACATATGAAAACTGCTGTGTAAAAAGCAGTGTTTGGCTCTGATTTTTAAAATATATATATTTTTTCAAAAATATCCAGCGCAGGAAGAGCCCACCACACCCTCTAAAATGCCAGAATGACTCCCCGTGACGTATTAAAATATTATAGAGCTACTTGTTGATGCCAGACCAATCATTCATAAAGAGAAATGTTTACAACGAATGATGTGCATATGAATACAACAGACAAGTTATTTCATTCATTTATTAGAAACAACAGCTCTTGCTGATGGTTGCTTTGTCACTGGAGACCTAATGAAAGGGCATTTATGAAGAGGATATCTGTTTTCGATACCTGCATGGGATGCACTGCCAATGCCAAATACGGGTTCACCAAGCCCTCGAACACTTTCAAAATGCACGACCTTCCAATATAAAAAATCAAAATTGCAGAATGCTTCTCTGCACGTTGAGAGAATCAGACGTTTCTGATATTATTATTAAGTGGTTGACTGCCAAACCATGTTATATATGTAACCATATTCTTGCAAACTGCCTGGTCCATACAACCCTGCAGAGGTCTGCAGAGCCTGTAGGTCGCTCCAATGCAATGAATTCATCTAAACCTTAGCCTAAGTGGGCTCTTTCTCCACTACGATAAATTTGCATCCGAGTTGCCTGAACATGACCTGTGTCAGGGAGCACTATGGTGAAATAAACGTATAGAGTTCCAAGGCCAAGAAGCGTGAACCTTGAGAATGACTTGTAGGATTTTTTTTTATTTTTAATCCATGGTAAACAAAAGCAAAATTGTGGGCAATTCCGGTGTGGACGGGTGGGGGGCATGTTTACAATTATGTGGATGGGTGGAGGTGCGTGTGCCGGCGACAGGAATGGGGATTCCACCAGGGTTTTCGTGGTGGAGCGACTGCCGCGAAAAGCCTGGCGGTTTGCTGCCTCCGAATACGGCCGACCGTCTGAGACCTGCCGCCGGCCCGGAGGAGCTCACCGTCGGGCGCAGTGGTCAGACTGGACCAGCGGGACTTGCTGCGGTTTGCTTCGGCTAAATTGTCAGACACGTAATGCAGCAGTCTTTACAACCGGGTCTGCGGCGGTAAGACCGCCACACTTGTAATAAGGGCCTGAGTAATGTAATTAGCATTGTGGTAATAAACCTCACACACTGCTACTCCCATTGTAATTATTTGACAACACTTGTATAAGTTTGGAAGTATTTGGCTGCAGTTTTATTAGTTCAAATGGATCTCCAGCATGTGACCCCTTTTGCTTTATTTGGGGCCATAAATTATTCCACCTGATTGCAGGTCATAACTAAATCACTGTCAATGTATTGCCATCAATAGATAAGCATCATCATATATCAAGCCATAAATCAATTAAACAGGTCATCATAAGTCAAGTCATAAATCAACTAGACAGGATTTTTGCAGGCTTGCCATACAGTCATAAATCATTTTGACAGCGATGTCATAGAGTCTTTGAGCTGGAGATTCCTTTCTGTGTGGTGGGGGGTGGGGAGGTGGTAATCCCACAGCCTTTTTTATGCTTAACTCACTACCTTTGCCCAGTCAGTGTGGTCCGCCGTCTGGCAGGCCTTGGCTGCATGTGCCATGTTTCATGTACCCCCATCTCAAACTGCCTTAACCTGCCATAAGGCACCTCAAGGTAAGTAGCCTGGTTTACCACTATGCCTTGGTCAGGACTGGCCTTTCAAACACTACTTGAGCTCATCTCCTTTACTAGCATGCTGCCTGTGGGCTTACATCCTCCGGCAGCTCCCCCAAAAAATGTGTCCGCAATCAGTTGCACCCTGCCAGTGCCACGGCTGCCCATAAATTAGCCCAGAACACCTCTGTCCCGGCGCTCGAGAGGTGGACTCCATTGTTGCTGAAATATTCTTGGTGCCTGAAGTTAATCAGGGCATGCATGATGGTTTCCCTTCCATTCACCGTGCAGAACTTGGTGACTGCCACGTTGAGCTGTTTGTGTGACTTGTTTAGGACCCCAGTAGACCAGACTCCCCTCCATCTTTGCCTGGGAATAATTTCTGACCATATCAGAGTGATTCTGCCACACTAGCTGCTATTGTCCGGTCATTCCTGATGTGACCCAGCAGCTCCTTCCTGCCCAGCTGTGCCAGGTCATCCCTCCTCAGATGCACGATGAACAGGTCCAGTTCTGCTGGCCATTCTGTGTGTTCTCTAAGGTGGACCCCAGCTGGTCTCTCTGCATTCCAGGTGACCCTAGCCATCTGATGTCCAACCCTGCATGTCAGAGTACCCCTTCCTGCTGAACCCTCACGAGGCTCTTGTATGCGTTGAAGCCACACCTGCCGACTGCCTTGATGCTTTCTGTTGTGACCCCCCCACAGCCTGGCGGCCATTGTTGCTGCCCCTATTTGGAAATAATGCATGCCTAAACTTGCTGCTGGTAACCCTGCCTTGACCAGCGCCTTTCTCAGCACTGCCTGGAATTGGAATCTGTTCAGGTTTTCCCCATTGCTGTGTCTAAAGGGGACCACTCCCCTGCGGGGTGAATCGCCCAATGTTCATGCATCAAGCACACTGTGCAGAGGTTCGGGTCGGACAAGCAGTACAGATTTATTCATGCCCCCCCCCTGGCCTGTTGGTCGATTTTGGACCTCCTTAGCAGTAGTTCCACTTGTCCCAGACCTTGCTGTATGTCCTGCACCTGTAGGTAGGCCTAGCTTGTCTTGTGTTTGGATTGGGCCACCAGCTCGTTAACCCTGAAAGCTTGAAGGCCAGCATAAATACAGATTTAAAAAGTGTGGCTCTGAAGGCACTCTCATATATAGAGTCCAGGGCTCTAACCAGCCGGGCTAGGGTGTTGAATTCAGTGGGTAGCCTTTTATTTTGCCTTTTCCCCTCACGTTGCTGCCAACCCGTCATTGCTGCCCTGATGTAATGCGAGCCGGTGGGGCCCCCCTTTTGGCGAGCTTCGTGAAATGCGCTATTGCTGCCACCATGTCCTTGCACCCAGGACTTTGCCTTTTTCTGCTTGAATGCCCATTTCACAAAATGCTCTCGGGCCCCTGCTGTGCTTCTGGGACAGGTTGCATCTGCCAGGTCCCAGAGCTCCTCTGAGAAAGGAGTCATCTTCACTTTGCCTTTGGGGCCAGTCTCCTGAATTTGTTCATCTGGAATCGAGAGAGTGCATCTGCTTGAGCATTATTGATCCCCGGGACATGCCTCACTTTTAAGTCATGGTTGCTCGCTAGACATATTCAATTTCTTACAATGAACCTTAGGAGTTTCAGCACCCGGGGGCACCTGACAGCGCCACTGTTGATTGCCTGCAATACCACCAGGTTATCAGACCACAATGTTAGCTTCATGTCTTTCAGCCTCCCCAGCCAGACTGACAGTGCCACTAGAGCTAGGGCTTGCTCTCTGGCATGACAGCACTGTCCTGCCGACTGGAGGGATTGCTCTACTGACCCTCACTGCTGGCAAGCTCTTCTTTGTTGTGGGGGAATCGGTGGTTGGCTGAAGGTGGCAGGGTACTGACCTACTTTCCTTTGCCTGCGATGGTGTACTTCTAGCCTTAAAAAAGCTTACCTTGCCTTCAAGGGCAATTTCAAATCATGCTCTGCCCCCCCGCCCTTATTGGCCAGTGGGGTTTATGTAATTTTGCCTCCTTCTGACGCCATTGTCACCTTGCCTCCCCCCTTCCATCGGTGGTGGGGACACCACTTTTGACCTGATCTTTTGTTTATCTCTTTTTGGGACCCCACTTCATATCTGGGCCTCAGACATGGTTAACTGTGCCAGCCCCTCTAGGCACCCTTCTGGTGCAGGTCTACCATTACATTCAGTTAATTACACTAGCCAACTCTTGACCATGCTCGTCAAAACAACCTTCCCAGCAGGGTAGCTTGTGTGTGGGAAATGCATGTAAAAGTGGCAGAAGGAGCTCGCAGGCAGGCACAGCACAGATTTCCCTGTTGGGGAAGTTGCTTTGAAGTGCACTCTCATGAGTCTTTGTCCTTTTATCCATAAATAGAGCAGCTCCAATTATGGTCCCCGGTTGGAAAAAAAGGGGTGAATTTTGCCGATCTCTAAATTTGCTCTAAATTTTCGCCCACCCCTACTTTTCAGGTGTCATTTCCACTAAATCCTGCATTACACAGATAGCTCTGTATGATAATTGATAACTGATAATTATTGATTTGTAGAACAGCTTTGCTACTGGAGGGACCAGGTTACATTTTCACAAGTTACATGGGCAACAGGAGGTGCGGTATGCACATTACAAAGATTTCAGGGGATTACAGACTGCCCGAATGGGCTACCTCATTGTGTTGCACACTAAGGGCGTGATTTAGATCTTGGCGGTGTTACCATCAAGCCTATGGGACCCGAGAAGACCGTCAAGTCAATGGTGTTCCTTCTGCCTATTTAGATGTTACAATGCTGCAGGCTGTATATTGGTGGCAGTTTGCTGACAGAGGGATGGTGGCTGGACCCAATGGACCTTGTACAATGGCAGGGGCTATGGAATAGAGATGAGTGACACACACACATACACACACACACACACACACACACACGGTACCCTAGCCATATGTGTCCCCCTGCACTACACACTACATACACACCATTACACAACAGAACCCGTACATGCCGAAATCACACATTGACATACATCCATGATACAACACACACACACCATGGACATTTCAGCTGCACATGACACAACCACAACAATCAACACAACTACACACAGGCACAACTACACACATCACAACAACATCCGCCACACAACAACACTCAGTTGAATGCATCACCCACTCCAGTTCCCTCCCAGGTTCCTTCACCTCGACTGACCAATCCACACACACACACACACACACACACACACACATAAACGTACTGACTCCCATACATAGCAGCTAGCAAAAACCTAACTGTAAGGTCTCGCAATGCGCACACATGAACACAGTTGTCCAGTATGAGTGTACCGTCATTGTGGTGCCATCATTCATTTGGCAATGAATGATAACACCACAATGACAACTGTGTATGTGTGCGATATGCATGCTGTGCCAGTGTGTCCCCAGCCATGTGTGACACAATTGTCTATATGACATATGCATGTCACAGTGATTTAAAAAAATTACTGTGACATGTATATGGTTGCAGTGGTCCCGACCTCCTGTGCAGTGCCCACCCAACATACGTTGGCAATGCAGCATCCCTATCTTTGAGTCTGGCGACACAGGGTTGTGTTTTTTCTGTGGGTCAGTGGCAGCAGTGACGGAAGGTGTTGTCTTGTTGAAGACGGAGGTGGAATGGGGAAAAAGGTGAATTTCACCCCTCTACCTCCCCCACAATCTGCCAACTCAGAAGTGGAGGTCTGACCGCCACTTTTTTCTTCACAGTAAGGCACATTCAAATCTGCACAGCAGGAAGGGTGGGTAGGATCCCACCAGCATCCACTTTTCCCTCTCCCACTGTCAATGCAGGTGGTGTTGCTTGGCGGAGACAACGGTTTGAATAAACAACTGAATTATTGCAAGGCAAGCCTTAATCAAGAGGTAAATATTGTTGTAGCGTACAGCAAAGGCAAAGAACACTGGCAAAACTAACAATCACTGTGAAGCCCTCCGGCACAGTAAAAAGTGGCTGTAAGCCATAACCAAATGGCCAAAATGTATTTTTAAAATGTGTTGATGTAGTTACAACCCTTACAATAATAGTTCCTCGAGTTGTGCTTTTGTGCTTGTCAGAAACTGCTATTGTACGAACTAAATTAGTGTGATTTAAAGGGCCATTTTGCCAAAAATACATTTTCAAGATTTTCTTATGCTTGTCCACAAAAATGCTCCCAAGGAGACAGTACAGAGGTGAATAATACGCCCATCCTCCCCTTACCCAGAAGCATTCTGAAACCAGCTATGCCAGTGATTAGAAACGGATGGTACCAAGCAAAGGCACCTTGTGCTGAACTGCAATCCTCTCTGCACTTGTCTGGCCCGAAGGCAACAAGCTGAAGTGACACACAGGAAAAAATAAATATAATAAAACATATTTCTTCACAAACACCTTATACCTTGCAAATTAATTCTTAGTAAAGAGAAACAAAAAAGAGAATAACAACAACACAAGAACAAGTAAAGAAAAAAACTAGGCTTGACCACTGTATTAACCTATCCTTAAACAATCCCTAATATAAGTGCATTGAGAAGCTAAGACTGAAACATAGAGTTTTACGCTGTACACTTTCCTAAATAACCTCAAGGCAAATCTACCCAAAATAGTTGAAGTCACTATCCAGATAAATAGTAATATCAGGTACAAAACGGGAGCTAAACTAAAACAGTAGGAATAGGCTTCCAGGCAGGAGCAGCAGGATAGGAGAAAAGAAAAGCAACAGGAGTAACTCTGTAATCCCACTGGATGCAAAAAGGGTTCGGTTATAGGCCCTTATTATGACTTTGGCGGTCTTCTAGGAAGACCGCTGTGGTAGTGGCCGGCATAAGACTGCCAGTGTTGGTGGTATCCTGACTGTCGTATTACGAGTCACAGACTGAAGATCACCAGAAAACAGCCACAAATCCGACACTGCCAGGCCAGCTGAGGGCAGGAGAGAGGCGGTCCCACCACCAGCACAGCCACACCAACAACATACCACCCTCTCTATTACAACCCACAAATTATCACAACGGTCCTTCAATGGTGATAAACTATTGTCGGTGCAAACTGCTGCGGTACAAACTCACCTCTAAATGAATCCAAAGCTTCAACTACTAAATAGTTCAAATACTCCACACCGGATACACATACACACACCTGCTCACTGCACTATATAACACCCCCCACACAATCCACAATCCTTTGCAACACAAAGCACAGACAAACACACAGAAGAGAACGAGGAATGAACAGAAACAGCACCATCACATCATAGGCACATATACACTGCACAGCCACCACACAGCACACAACTACACCAATAACACTAGTCACACATCACAAGTACACAGATACACCACAACCTACCAGCACTCACAACCAAACACTTCCACCCCACCAACCACCCTACACTGCACCCTACACACACACACACCACACCCCGACACCATGTCACATTCAAAGCACCTATGTTTCACTGACAAGGAGTTGAAAGTCATGGTTGATGAAATCATCAGGGTACAGCCACAACTGTTAGGAGCCCAGGTACAGTGACATTGATGGCCAGGAAGACAGAGTTATGGCAGAGGATTGTTGATAGGGTCAACTCAGTAGGCACCAATCGACGCACAAGGGAGGACATCAGGAAGAGGTGGAACGACCTTAGGGGAAAGGTGCGTTCCATGACATCCAGATACCAAATTGCTGTGCTGAAGACTGGCAGTGGGCTCCCACCTCCTCCCCTAGAGTTAACATCGTGGTAGGAGAAGGTTTTGGACATCATGCATCCTGAGGGCCTGACTCGAATCATCGGATTCCTGCCCAGCATGCGTCCCCACCACTCATCACACCCCAAACCACCCCATCTCACACGTCTGTATCCCCCAATTACCCCACACCGTTCCCTTGCATGCCACATCACCCCACTGCCACTATCTCCACAAAGTCCCTCCCTAATGCACAAAGACAATCACAGTGCCAAGCACCACAACCTCCACAATGCATCAGCCCCTACACATCAAAAGATCACAGTCCCACTTCACAGTGGAACACCAGCACGGAAAACAATAGCACAACCCACACCAACTGGATGCTTTGACTACGTCCCAACACATGGCAATGGCACATTCTGTTATCCGTAAACAATGTCTGCAGTGCTGCACCTGTCATTGCCGTCACTGGGAAGCAAGTCAAGCAACTCCATGCATCACACGATGATACCAACTAGTACATCTCCACAATGTAACTCTCTCCTTTTCCATCCACAAGCACTGCTGCCACTGCCACCCGGCAGCGGATGCCAGAGACAGTAAGCCCTCCACAGGATGAAGGCCCCAGTGGATGTCTGGATAGTGACAACTTGCCCAGCCCATCTGGGGCGACTGATCAGTCCACCACCAGCAGCACCACCCTGGGCACAGCGGAGTCCCCCACCCATGTGGCTACCTCACCTCAGGCAACCCTCTGTCCCCAAACCTGTGTCCCAAGGACAGGTCAATCCGACATGTGTCCCACAGTAAAGGAGCCAGAGTCAGGGCCACACACCTAAGACGATGAAGGTCCTGGTGCAACTGGGAGTGGGCACACTGTGACACGGGCACGGGCACAGGCACAGGGGGCCTGGGGCAGTGGGAGGGCACCTGTGGGCCAAGGGATGGGGCACCCCAGGAAAACAACAGGCCAGGAGGCAACCTCCCAAGTACTGGGAGCATACCACCAATCCCAGGACAAGATGGGCCAGATCCTCGCTACCGTGCAGGAGAACCAGAGGCTGCAGCAGGAACACCACCAGGAGGCCATGCAGCAGTGGCAGACAATGTCACCATGGCCTCCATTGCAAGGGTGCTGAAGGAACTTACCACCATAATGCGTCAGTCCTCCACCCACCAGAGGCCCCTTCCACTAGCCACATCCCAACAGAGCCCTCCACTTCTGTTGCAGCTAGTGGAATGGAGGCCCTGCCTGAGGACCGGCAGACCACCAGCACCCCTCCCCTTGTAACTGAGTAACCTCCATGCAAGCACGGACGACCAACCAGACATCCTGCAGGACCTGATGCTAAGACCAAAACCACTGCCAGGAAGTGACCCTCTCCTGAACATTTTCCCTTGTGTGCCACTGAGACACCCTGTTGACTGTACACTGTCATCTCTCCATTTCCCCATGGCCGTTTCGATATTGGACCTGGACTACCAACAGCTGGTCCAACTACTCTCATGATGTCACCCACCATGACCCCACTTATTACCCATTGCAATTGTACTTCACAATAAACACTATTGAGCACAGCTACTGCCTACATGTTTTGATCATAATAAGTAAGATTTACTGTTGTATAACATGTCATGACAGTCAACCCATTGTCCTGCAAAAGTCTGTGAGACTGACTGAAGGGGGAGCAATATGGTGCCAAGCTGATTGTAGAGCAGACATATGTTGGATACATGTGTCGAGGGAGCCAACAGGCAAGGCAGGAACCAGAGTTGCGCTACAAGAATGCCCTGCAGATAGTACAAGAGAGGGACAACTGTCATGGTAGGAGTCAATGTTGGCCACCCAACACACATGAAGTACAATGTTTACCTCCCTAGTGTGATTTGGCAAGTGGAATCTCATGCCATATGCCCATGTAAGATCCACATTCCCTAGACAGACACACCCAATGGTCCTTCCCTCACAACTGACTAAACTGAACTAAAGATATGTACCACAGTCAGGTACAGTTAGGTTGCACATCCTCCCATTGTGGATAAGTAGCAATATAGATGACACCACTATGTTAGGCATAACCATCGCAGTTGACATAGCAGTACAGGAAGCATAGAACATGGCAAGAAATTGCATGACAACAGCAGAGTGAGACTAGCACTGATATTTGAACTGTTACACCTCCTCTGATGGGCAATATGTACCTGTTTAGAAATGGGGTCTTTGGTTGGCAGTCAGGTTACCCCCTGTCCAAGCAATGACCCTCACTCTAGTCAGGGTAAAAGAAAATCACCCTCAGCTAACTCCTGCTCACCCCCTTGGTAGCCTGGCACGAGCAGGCAGGCTTAACTTCAGAGTGCTGGGTGTAAAGTATTTGTACCAACACACCAAGGTGGTCACTACAACCTCAGCGGTCTTTTAACAAGACCGCCGTGCGGAAGACCGCCAGTAGTGGCGGTTTGCTGCTCGGCGTATTATCACTGTTGGCTGCTCTCCGTCCTTTTTCGGACAGAGAGCCGCCAACAGCCATACTGGCGGGCGGCGAGGAAGTGGAGGTTGCTCCACCGCCACGCCAACAGAACACTGCCCTCCGAATCACGTCCTGTGATTCGGCGTGGCGGTGTTCTGTTGGTGTGGTGTCGGCGGAGCAGCCCCCATGGCTCCCGTCCCCTCCCGGCGGATCGACGGACCAGGTAAGTCGATCGTCTGTTAGGGGAGGGTGTGCGTCTGTGTATGTAGAGGGGGTGTGTGAGTGCGTGTATGCTCGCGGGGTGTTGTGTGTTTTGGGAATGAGTGCGTTTATGTCTGTATGGATGTGTGCGTGTATGTTTGAATGTGGGCGTGCGTGTTTGACTGTGTGTGTGGATATTAGCATGTATGTCGGTGTGTGTGCGTGTGTGTGTGAGTTATGTTATGTTGGGGGTCCGGGTGGGGAGGGGGGCCCTGCCACCTTTGGGGGGTGGCAGGGGTGGTGGGGGTGTAGGGGAGGGAGTCGGGGTGGGGTGGGGGAGACCCCTATCAGTGCCAGGGAAGGAATTCCCTGGCACTGATAGTGCTTACCGCCATGGATTTCATGGCGGTTTCAAACCGCATGAAATCCATGGCGGTCAGCCGGGTCAAAATACCACCGGCGGTATAGTGACGGCCGCAGGGCTGGAGACCCAGGTCTCCAGCCCGGCGGGCGGAACGGGGAAGCGGCGGTTGACCATGGCGGTAACCGCCATGGTCATAATGCCAGAAAAAAGACCGCCAGCCTGTTGGCGGTCTTACCGCTGCTTCTCCGCCTTCCGCCAGGGTCATAATGACCCCCCAAGTATCTTAATGAAAACACTACAAAACGACACAACACAGGTTTAGAAAAATAGAAAATATATATCTAAACAAAACAAGACCAAAACGACAAAAATCCACAATACAGAAGTCACGTTATCAATTGAAAACCAAAAATAGTCTACAGGTAATATTAAACACTGTTAGCGTGGAAATGTACCTGGGTGCGTCAAAAATAACCCTGCACAGGCGAGTGTGCGTCAAAAAGGGCTTGCAATGCATGGATATCACTCACGAGTGAGACCGTGCATCGTTTCTTCTCTCCGCAGGAGAGCGAAGTGTTGATTCGACCCGCACTCTCGGGTCCGGGCAGGCCTTGCGTTGTTTTTGCACGCCCAGCGATGTTTGCATTGGAAATCCTGCCGCACGATGATCCAAAAACCACGCAGCGCAGGTTTTGATCTCACCAGCCTCCATCAGCGATGCTGCGCATCGTTTCTCCAGGCATGTACGACGACCTTCCAGTTGCGCTGCAGGTGAGCGTCGATTTTCAGCAGCGAAGCCGGCGGCTTGTCGATTTTTCAGGCACGGATCGGAGTTGTGTCACTCCTTTCCCCGCACGGCGGTCTGTGTGTGGATTTCTTACTCTTGTTCTGCCAGCTTCTCCTTTCAGGGTCCCAGGAACAGGATGGACACCACTTGGCAGGGTAGGAATCTCAGCAAAGGCTGCAGGTGCTAGCAGAGAGAAGTCTTTGCTGTCCCTGAGACTTCAAACAACAGGAGGCAAGCTCTAATTCAAGCCCTTGGAGGGTTCTTCACAAGAAGGAAGGCACACAAAATCCAGTCTTTGTTTTCTAGCACAGGCAGAAGCAGCAACTGCAGGATAGCTCCACAAAGCACAGTCACAGGCAGCTCTTCTTCCTCAGCTCCTCAGCTCTTCAGCTCTTCTTCAGGCAGAGGTTCCTCTTGGTTTCCAGAAGTGTTCTAAAGTCTGTGGTTTTGGGTGCCCTTCTTATACCCATTGTGGCCTTTGAAGTAGGCTTAATTCAAAGAAAAGTCTCTCTTGTTTGTGAAATCCTGCCTTGCCCAGGCCAGGCCCAGACACAAACCAGGGGGTTGGAGACTGCAAAGTGGGAGGGTGGCACAGCCCTTTCAGGTGTGAGTGGCCACTCTTCCCCTCCCTCCTAGCACAGATGGCTCATCAGGATATGCAGGCTACACCCCAGCTCCCTTTGTATCACTGACTAGTGAGAGGTGCAACCAGCCCAACTGTCAAACTGATCCAGACAGGGAATCCACAGACAGGCCGAGTCACAGAAATAGTTTAAGCAAGAAAATGCTCACTTTCAGAAAGTGGCATTTTTAAACACACAATCTTAAAATCAGCTTTACTAAAAGATGTATTTTTAAATTGTGAGCTCAGAGACCCCAAACTCCACATGCCCATCCACTCCCAAAGGGAATCTACGCTTTAATCATTTTTAAAGGTAGCCCCCATGTTAACGTATGAGAGAGATAGGCCTTGCAACAGTAAAAAACGAATTTGGCAGTATTTCACTCTCAGGACATATAAAACATATTAGTATATTTCCTACCTTAAACATACACTGCACCCTGCCCATTAGGGCTACCTAGGGCCTACCTTAGTGTTGAGAAAAATATATATTCACATGTATGTACCTATAGATATGATACTTTAGTTCCGATTCTCTCCTCCATCATCTGAATCCCAGTAAGACTTCCCTGCTGACATCTCTGACACCTATGCCAGCTGTGTAAACAAACCTCTCCCTGCCACGTTGTTAAGTTTAGCTCGGTCTCACACTTTAAGTTCAGCCAGTCAGCAACCCAGCCCCCTTTTCTTTAGGGACCACCTGTTGTCTGTTCACGTGTTCATGCTCACACTGCATTATGTATATTTTTACTCTATGGACTTTAAGTTATGCATATGCAGCATTTCTTTTGTATTTGCGTGCCCATGTTTGGACTATGTTCCCTTTTGGGGTTGTGCTGTGACAGTACTTATTAACATATATAAGTACCTGACTTATATGCTTCAGGGCAGAAGATGCCAGCTTGTAAGACGTAACACTGGGATGTGCATCTGCCTTCTGCCTTGGCATGCCAATAAACCTTGGTACCTCATGAAAGCATTTCATCTGTTCCGGAGCCTTGCCTGGTGTTTGTGTTTTCTTTGCATCACTCTGAGGAGGGTTGAAAAGTAGTTTCCCATACACTTAAGGGTGCCTTACATGTAAGAAAAGGGAAGGTTTAGGCCTGGCAAGTGGGCACACTTGCCAAGTCGAATTGGCAGTTAAAATCTGCACACACAGACACTGCAGTGGCAGGTCTAAGCCATGTTTACAGGGCTACCAATGTGGGTGGCACAATCAGTGCTGCAGGCCCACTAGTAGCATTTGATTTACAGGCCCTGTGCACCTCTAGTGCAGTGTACTAGGGACTTACCAGTAAATCAAATATGTCAATCATGGAAATCCAATTACACATGCATTTTACATAGGAGCACTTGCACTTTAGCACTGGATAACAGTGGTAAAGTGCCCAGAGTAACAAAAACAGCATAAACAGAGTCCAGCACACATCAACAACCTGGGAAACAGAGGCAAAAAGTTAGCGGAGACCACGCCAACCACCAATATCCTGATGGGTCTTCCTGGGCTAGAGTGGTGGGATAAGCTGACATTGCACCTGAATAGGGCTGTGCCTGTCCTTATACAATATAGTCTCCAACCCCCTAGACTGTGTCTGGGACCAGGGCAGGAAAGGCAGGGTCTTGTGCATTACAAAGACTTTCCTTTGAAGTTTGCCTACTTCAAAGGCAGGAATGAGTATAAGTATTGGACTCAAATTCCCAGACTTTTAGAACACTTCTGGATCAGGAGGAGACTCTGCCAAGTAGAAGAGCTGAAGAGCTGTGAGGAGGAGTACTGCCCCTTTGCTGAGTTTGCCTGTGGTTGCTTTTCCTGCTTTGCTGTGTATCCTGCTTAAGAAGTTTCTCCAAGGGCTTGGACTGAGCTTGCCTCCTGTTAAGAAGTCTCGGGGATAGCAAAGACTTCACCTGGCAGCCCCTGGGTTCTCTTGTTGAGGGCTCTGACTTGCCAATAGGTGCCCACTCCAATTCCTGGCCCCTTGGGAGTGACGTCTGGCAGACGCCAAGAAGAACCAGGCATACCGACTCCCGACGACTCCATAACCGGCACCGCTGCCTAACTCCACACTGCTGCCTTTACCCGAAGCCATGGTTCCCGCTGAAGTACAACGAACGTGACTGACACCGCAGGCCCAATGCCGTCGCAGCGCCCCTGATGACTTGCAACATCGTGAGTCCCAAGTGTTGTGTCACCGTAGTCCATGACATCCAACTCTGCCGTGGCGCCTGTGGCCCGTGGTGTGATTGGGACGCTGCAAAGTCGCCTCATTGCGTCTTTGACGCGCTGGACTCATCAACCCCAACAGATCATAAGGAACCAATGCCTCACCGCCATCGCAACCTCACCTCTGTTGCGTCCATAAGGAACCGACGCCTCACCTCCCCTGCGTAGCAGTAAGGAACCAACACCTCACCTCCTGCATAGTAGTACGGAACCGATGCCGCACCGGATCAAACAACGCCTCAACTCATCGAATCCATGCCACTTTTGACTCTGCCTCGTTTCTAAGGTTCTGTACCCGGGATCGATGGGACTCAGTGGACAGTGCCGCGCTCTCTCGCAAGTGTCGTCGGACTGTTGGGAACGACTCCGTCATGATGCCTCGATAGCCCCAGTTGGAGCTATTGTGTTTCTAAGTGGTTTTATTGGGATTTAATCTTTTGAAATTCATATCTTTGCTTGTGTATGTTGGATTTTTGTTGTTTTGGTCTTGTTTTGCTTAGATAGATATTGGCTATTTGTCTAAATTGGTGTAGTGTCCATTTGTAGTGCTGTCACTGTGTTACTGTGTGTGGATACAAATACTGAACACATGGCCCCTGAGATAAGCCCGACTGCTCGTGCCAAGCTACCAAGGAGGTGAGCAGGTGTTTATCTTAGGAGTGTGACTCCCTTACTCTGACTAGAATGAGGGTTCCTACTTGGACAGGGTGCAAGCCAAGTACCAACTACAGACCCCATGTCTAACATTAATTTATTAAGAATTTTGCAGATCTGGCCGGAGATGTTACTTGAGTTTTTTTTTTTTATTCATTGATATGCTCAAGCTGAGAGATGCGCTCAAGATATTATTTACTCAAGTCCCAGCATTAGGTCATTCTGATTATTCTGAAAAGTTAATTGTGGAGTCTGAGACGTATTAAAGACATCATTACTGTTGTCTGAATTAAATAAAATAGGGAGCACACATTACAGACACAGAATTGTAGTGTCTGAAGTACATTTTGTGTAAGAAAACCTACTTCAGATACCACAATAATACTTCTGTTACATGTGGATTCCTAACATTGTTTAAAGAGGCTCTTTTCAGAGTCTCCGAGCATTGTAGTTAAAACCCTCAAGCGGGTTGAATTAAGCCTCACTGACTGGGGCTTTGTGGCAAAGGGCCTGATTTAGAGTTTGGTGGATGGGTTACTCCGTCACAAACGTGACGGCTACTCCTTCCGCCGTCTGAAGATGTCCATAGGACATAATAGAATCGTAATACGGTGGACGGGATATCTGTCACGTTTGTGATGGATTAAACCCATGCTGTGAGGGGTGGACATGGGAACATAGGCTTCAAAAATACAGCTACTCCCCTGAATCGGCACAGTGGATGCTCTATTTTATCAGTGCATCCTTCCCAACAAGTAAATGCACAAAATAATCCTGAGGGTGAGAATTGGAATTAAATCAGCTTGTAAAATCAGAGGCCTAATGAAGAGTATAAAATTAATTGGCGGTCCTTGTATATGCAATCTCAGGGTTAAATTCAATACCATCCACATTATTTTAGATTACTTACTTTTCCTGAAGAACCTGAAAAAAAAAAATACATCTGGAATATTTTTTTAATATAAGGTACGAAGGGCCACATGTATGACCGTCAGCTTTTGCGACTCGCAAATTGTGATTTTTAGTGACTCGCAATTTGCGAGTTGCAAACGCTGATGTACAACAGAGTCACAGACACTGTTTCAATTAATCAATCAATCGGCAACCCATTGGGAATGGCCGAAACTCACAGGAATGGTGGCCTACTGGGATCAGCAGACCACCATGTCTGTGAGTGCTCTTTAAATAAAACCGTTTTTTTTTTTTTTAATAAAGCACTTTTTTTTTTTAATTCAGCTCGTTCTCCTTGAAGGAAAAACAGAGTGCATTTTAAAAATAAAAATGAGGAGTTTTCTTTTATTTATTTTTAAAGTGGGCAGTGGTCTGTGGGACCACTGCCTGCTGTTAAAAAATAAAGACGCCACAATTCACAAAGGGGAAGGGGACCCTTGGGGACCCCTTCCAGTTTGCGAATGGGTACCTCCTCCTTCACGGGTTTGGTAAAGTATGAATGTTTTGTGACCGCATTCTCGTTACAAAACATGCATATATGGCCCTGCGACTCGCTATTAGGAAGGGACACCCTTAACATGCACCTTCCTAATAGTGTCTCGTAAGCTTATTTTACGAGTCTGTAATAGATTACCAACTAGAAAAATAGGGTTGGTACATGGCAAAATGCATTTTACTGGTCGCAAACGGCCTGAAGGGCCTTTTGCCACTGGTTGAAGGCATCCTACATCTGGCACGAAATCCTTCAGATGCACTTTCTTTTTGGTTTGAAATGAGTGCTTTGGAGATAGGAATAGCAAGTGTACTTCATGTAACTTGACTACAAGTGAATAACTTTTCAGATTGATTTTTGAAGGGTTGGGGTCAATGAAATTTTAAAAGCTTACTTTAAAAATGTTTAATGTTGAATTACATTCTATGAGACAGTGCCTTGGAAATACACGAATTATAATAATTGGGTTTGATAAAATAAACTGCCTGTGCTCATCCATGTGTTTAAATGGAATTTGAGACATATGCAAGTAATTCCAAACAAACTCTCATGTCTTGTGTGCGTTTTTTTTTTAACCTAATTTGCCGCTTTTAAGCTTAACTTGCCTGTGCTTCATAGTCCCACACTTCACCGAGAACCTGACATATCCTTTCAGGTAACTGCAGAAAAGAAATGCAATTTGGCTCTAAACCCGAAACAGAGTAGTAGTCTTGGGATGTAAAGCTGAGTATAGCAACCAGACCCACTTCAAAGCAAATTACTTTAACGAAGGTGGACTGCAGCAGTTTTTCTAATGTTTCCAAAGAAGCACCTTGAAGCTTATCTAAAAACAGCATAGGGGATAGATGGAAATACCTTCTTGCTACGTGCTTTCATCAGTGGATCCATGGGGTAGCCACTATTTAGGGTCAGATACCGATTGCTTTTGTTAGTAATTGTGTAGTTTATCAAGAGAGGGCTATTCTTACGAACCAAATCTCTGTCCTTCTGGGCCTCTTTAACACAGGCGTCTTGACAAACAAGTATTTCTGGAACTGGGCGATCAAGAGGAAAGCTGAAAACGATTATGTATGGTTTGCTGCTTGTTAAAGAGTAAAATACGCAGAAATTCCGGTAATTCATTATCGGGAATGCGGTGAAGAGAAGTTAGAGTTCTGCCACACCCCTTACTCAATTGAAATCATGCTTGAAAGATAAAAACATTCGTAGGTCTATAAAAGTTGGTGAAGTGTATTCATTCTTTTTACAGGAACATATATAAACTACTCTGGTACGCTCTTACATTCTCTTTGGCAAGTGCCCAAATCTAAACATTGAAAAGTTGAGTTCAGAAACATTACAAGACTGCTGCTGGGGATTTCCTGTTTGTGGGAATATGTGCTGAATCTGATAGGGGTACTCCATTCCCATAAACAGTAATCCATAAAAACATGGTAGACGACTATCAAGCATACATAAACGGAAGGGGGGGCTTAAACTAAGAGCTAAAGAGAATAAGTAAAAAGTGACTCATTTAGTAACATCTCCCATTATAAATGCTGCTTAGCGATGGCTGGATTAGCTCTAGGGCTGTGCGACTGGTGCTACCGGACATGGCGTCGAGCTCAGAGGTGAGGAGGGGAGAGCTGGGGTGGGTGGAGGGGGCGCTCTGTTTTGACACAGCTTATGGTATTAACAGGGGCGTAGCTTGGTCTGTAAAATTGGGGGGGGGGTGTTAGCTTCAGATTTCTCAACAATCACGCTGGCCTATAATGTTGAAATATATTATAAGACAAACTGGTGCACAAGAGGGGCTTAGGGGCAGCAGAAAGGGAGAGGAATGCAGATTGGTAGGTGCTCTAAGTAAGAGACCGCACATTATTTTGTGAAATAACCTACATTTTTAAAGTATTCCCAAACAGAGTGAGGAAGAGAGTGTGTGTCTTCTTGTTTGTGTGTGTGTAAAATTCATCGTGAAATTCGACATAACACCTCCCCATACTGACTAAAAGCCCCTGTATCCAACTATTTATCACAAGATACATTTGTTAGGGGGTGTAACATCCCCCCACCCCTTGGAGCTACGCCCTGGGGATTAAAAGCACCTTGTGTGTCCTGCAAATTTCAGGCAATAATGACAAGCATTTGCAATGCAATGGGTCTCGCTTTTGCTCGAGTTGAAGCTATTAGCGTAAACTCCTAACCAGACTTTTCTTGCCACATAAACTGAAAATGAAAAGTAAGACAGTTTCACATGAGTGCAAAGTAGACACACAAAAGTAAACAGAAGTTCGGTCGCGGTGAAACGTATTGGCAAAAGTGCAATTATCCATGTAACTGGCAAAAGTGCATTTATCCATGTAACCAGCAAAAGTGCAAATATCCATGTAACAGGGTCAGTATCATGCAAAGCACTCGACTACTGCCCAGCAAGATCGTGCTGCCTATGAAATAAAGAGAAAAAGTAGTCCAGAAACCATACCCAAAACATGGAGCCTCATATGTTTCCTGTAGTTGGCCGGTGCGCTTGAGGCGGGCTAAACACCCAAAAAGGCATGACGTATGCATGCCTTTCACTAATTAAATCAAGCGAATTTAAAAAGGCAAGCCCACAAACCAACCAAACTGATGGGCGTGACAGGGGCGTGGTTAAAAGCCCACAGAGAGATTACACCAGGGACAGAGTGCTGTGCTGAATAATGTTCCTACTGGTCAGAGATCGGAGGTTTGTCTAGCTGCAGTTTTGACTCATCAAAATAGCACAGATCTACTACTAAGCACATGTATTTTATGTAGCTGGCTCAGCGGGTTACTGCTTTTGTCACAGAGATCCTTTTGTTACTTGCAGTTCATAAGTTACAATCATAATATAGCACAGTGATCCATGAACTCTCATTGAAAAGCTGCATGCAGGGTGTAGGTTCAAACCCTATGTTTTTCCGAGTATTTCATTATCCTAAGGTTGCTAAAAAGGGTTTGTTTGGCTTAAGAATACATTCTTATTAGTAAAGCCAACCCCAACCACTGTGTTACATGTTAAATCCAGAGGATGTGCTTCTCCAGACCAAGCACTCTTAGAAGATAGCACCTACTACTATGAATGACATGTGACTCCTTACATTGTAGTCCTCGTTGTCTTATGTAGCACTTCCATAAGCTGATTTACACAAGTACGGTTTACTGTCTCTGTAGGTGTGTTTGATATATATTGCTCTGACACCTTACAGTGGTATGGACTATGGACGGATGAAGGGCACTGTTGGAGGGTGCTTGCAGAGTGGAAGTGAGTGAATTTGCAGACAAGGAGGTCATCTGGGGGCCCCAACATAAATTGTCACTTTTGGCGCCACCAGCGTCAAAGCCGGCCCTGCAATACACCTATACTAAGATGTACCATAACCTTTTACAAATGTTAAATTCAGTGGTAGGAGATGAGCCTTAAAATTGGCGGGATATTAATTGCCTAGCTGAATTTCACTGACAATCTACCCCAATAGGAGAGCATTTATCCATCTGGGAACATATGGAAAAATGCTGGCAAGAATGCATTTACTTCACAAATATTAGCAAAGTTGTATAACTACTTTTTATTATTTTACATAAAGGACAGAAATGTCAACAACATTTTCTATAGATCCATTGATTTTACAAGCAGTTCGGTTTCTTGGTATTTCCTCAAATCTGAGAATAAACCGAAGGCACTGCTTAAGTTAGGGTGGCCTCCACTGCTTCTGCCACTGCCTGCATGGAGGTCAGCAGCCAGTCCAAATAGTCCAGATGCAAACCATGGAGGCTTCTCTATCCCTCACCAATGACAGGGAAAGGCCTGCTAAGAACTACAGGGAGTGCAGAATTATTAGGCAAGTTGTATTTTTGAGGATTAATTTTATTATTGAACAACAACCATGTTCTCAATGAACCCAAAAAACCATTAATATCAAAGCTGAATATTTTTGGAAGTAGTTTTTAGTTTGTTTTTAGTTTTAGCTATGTTAGGGGGATATCTGTGTGTGCAGGTGACTATTACTGTGCATAATTATTAGGCAACTTAACAAAAAACAAATATATACCCATTTCAATTATTTATTATTACCAGTGAAACCAATATAACATCTCAACATTCACAAATATACATTTCTGACATTCAAAAACAAAACAAAAACAAATCAGTGACCAATATAGCCACCTTTCTTTGCAAGGACACTCAAAAGCCTGCCATCCATGGATTCTGTCATTGTTTTGATCTGTTCACCATCAACATTGCGTGCAGCAGCAACCACAGCCTCCCAGACACTGTTCAGAGAGGTGTACTGTTTTCCCTCCTTGTAAATCTCACATTTGATGATGGACCACAGGTTCTCAATGGGGTTCAGATCAGGTGAACAAGGAGGCCATGTCATTAGATTTCCTTCTTTTATACCCTTTCTTGCCAGCCACGCTGTGGAGTACTTGGACGCGTGTGATGGAGCATTGTCCTGCATGAAAATCATGTTTTTCTTGAAGGATGCAGACTTCTTCCTGTACCACTGCTTGAAGAAGGTGTCTTCCAGGAACTGGCAGTAGGACTGGGAGTTGAGCTTGACTCCATCCTCAACCCGAAAAGGCCCCACAAGCTCATCTTTGATGATACCAGCCCAAACCAGTACTCCACCTCCACCTTGCTGGCGTCTGAGTCGGACTGGAGCTCTCTGCCCTTTACCAATCCAGCCACGGGCCCATCCATCTGGCCCATCAAGACTCACTCTCATTTCAGCAGTCCATAAAACCTTAGAAAATTCAGCCTTGAGATATTTCTTGGCCCAGTCTTGACGTTTCAGCTTGTGTGTCTTGTTCAGTGGTGGTCGTCTTTCAGCCTTTCTTACCTTGGCCATGTCTCTGAGTATTGCACACCTTGTGCTTTTGGGCACTCCAGTGATGTTGCAGCTCTGAAATATGGCCAAACTGGTGGCAAGTGGCATCGTGGCAGCTGCACGCTTGACTTTTCTCAGTACATGGGCAGTTATTTTGCGCCTTGGTTTTTCCACACGCTTCTTGCGACCCTGTTGACTATTTTGAATGAAACGCTTGATTGTTCGATGATCACGCTTCAGAAGCTTTGCAATTTTAAGAGTGCTGCATCCCTCTGCAAGATATCTCACTATTTTTGACTTTTCTGAGCCTGTCAAGTCCTTCTTTTGACCCATTTTGCCAAAGGAAAGGAAGTTGCCTAATAAATATGCACACCTGATATAGGGTGTTGATCTCATTAGACCACACCCCTTCTCATTACAGAGATGCACATCACCTAATATGCTTAATTGGTAGTAGGCTTTCGAGCCTATACAGCTTGGAGTAAGACAACATGCATAAAGAGGATGATGTGGTCAAAATACTCATTTGCCTAATTATTCTGCACTCCCTGTATATATATACACAAGTGCAGGTGATGAGAGTTGTGCCTTTTGAACATCTGCCCTTTGTCCCTCTGCCGTTTGCTTTGTTAATTTTTGCAGGACTTACACAATTATCCTTTCCAGGATCCACTAGTCTCTTTTGGATGTGGAGTGAGCACAGACAAATCTCCACATAATATGGCCTCGAGTAAGTTCCTCTTGCATCCTATGTGGACTTGCTGACCCTGTCTTGCTGAGCAGCGGTGCAAAACCCAGCTGCCTTAATGCTAGTCAGACCAAGAAGCTAAAAGAAGTAGAGGATGGTTCTTCTGTGTGCTCTTTGTGCTCACCAGTTCACAACCTGTGGACCCATGTCTGCCCCCACTCAGTAGCAAAATATGCCCGTCTTGGTCATGGAGCCATAGACTCAGAGTTGCTGGCACTGCTGAGGGATGAGATATCCAAGATTCAACAGCCCTACCCTCAACCGACAGGTGTTCATGGGCACAAGGGGCTTTGTCCTACTACCCAACGGGAAGAGGCAAGAACACGTGGAAAAATGACACAGAGCAGCTGAAATGAAATTACTGCTCCAAGACAGTGTGCTGAATCTCCTGGGTGAACTCTAGTGAACTTTGCAGATGTTCTACTGCGCAAGTGCCAGCCGGGCATTGTTTTCTTCGACCTGTAGACATAAGCTACAGCAGTGACATCCTAGGTGAAGGAGTGCTGAATTAGAAAGCAAGTGATCCAGTTGCTTTTGGGGCACATAAACAGTGGCCCTGGGCAAAGGTGGCAAAGCTCCATTTATCTTCAATGGTTGGGGGGTGAAGAAGACCAATTAGGACAAGGAGGGGCAGGCTATATGAGGGGAGGAGGGGGCTGCTCTCCTGGCAGTAACAGGTGTTAAGAACTGCATTAGCTTTCACTTTGAAAAAAACATTACAGAGTGCTCCTTATCTCAGTTCTGTAGAGGCCCAAGAGGGAAGAAACCAGCTGTGGACAACAATTGCACTAGTGGACAAAGGGGCATGCATGCAATTAAGCTTCTGCATTAGGGGCATCATCACCCTAACCCCCACTCCACTCCCATCTTTAGCAGATATGGGGGGGTGGCGTTCTTGATGGGCCTCTTCTGTCTGCAGATCAGCAGGCAAAGGCTCATAATTAACTTGAGAGGGTGAGTGAATGAAAGGCAGGATGGATGGATCAAATGGTGGATGGATCGATGCATGGAAGAATGAGTGAAAGAATGGATGTAACAATGGAAGAGTGAAACAGAGAGGGTGTGTATGAGTGAAGGGGAGGATGGAAGGATTGATGGGTAAGTAAAAGGGTTTATGATTGGAGGAGTGAAAGGATGGATCAATGGATGATGAGAGAAAGGATGGATGGAAGAATGCATGAAAGAATGAGTGGAGGTATAAAAGGATGATGTGTGGATGAATGGATGGAGTGAAAGTATGGATGGATGAGCAAAAGGCTGGATAAGTGAAAGGATGTATGTAAAGATGGATGAGTAAATGTGTGGATGAGTGAAAGGCAGGGCAGACGGATGTCTGGATGAAAGGATGGATGAGTGAAAGGGTGAATTGATGGATGTATGAATAGATGAATAGGTGGATGAGTACGTGAAAGAATGGATGACTGAAAAGGATAAGTGGAGAGGTGTATGAGTGGATGGATGGATAGATAGATGGATGACTGAAAGGGTGGATTGTGGATGAGCTAAAAGGAGGATATTGGATTGAAAGAATAAATAGATGGAGTGAAAGGTGGATGATCAGCAAAGGGATGGATAGATGATTGAAACGATGAATAAATGGATGGATGAAAGGGGGTGGATAAGTGAAACGATGGATGATTGAGTGGATGGATGAGTGACTCTGGACCAGTGGCGGCTCTCCTTTATGGGCTCCACAGCGACACTACATTCTCCTTGTTTTGTGGACCATTTTTTTGTATCAAAAGTGAATAATTATTCATTCTTGGTATAATAAAAATAAAATGCAGATCCATTTTGGGTCCAGCAACAAACTAAGGCAGCTAGTATCATTGTTTGATTGCTGACACAGATGCCTGAAGGTGCTTGTGCCAGCTATCAGAGATACTGCTTAGAGCTGGTGAAATTCCAGTACTGTGAGCATGTCTGTGTGACTGTGTGCATGAGTAAAAGTGAGAGAAAGTCAGTGAATGAGTGATTTAGAGTCAGTGAAGGAATGAGTGACAGTAAGGACAAGTATGTGTGAGAATGAATGTAAGTGAGGGAGAATTACAGTGATTGTAACTGGGCGTTATTGTGTGTGAGACACAGTAAGACTGAGTAATTCTGAATGAGTGCACATGAGTGGGACTGAGTGAGACCGACTGGGTCACAGTAGAATGAGTGAGACTGCTTGCATTAGTGAGACCGAGAGAGATTGAGTGAGTCAAAGTGATACAGTAAACTTAGGGGGTTATTTACAAGAGGCCTGCGCTGCCGGAGCGTCACGTTTTCCAGAGGCTACGGTGGTGCAGGCTTCTCAATCAAATCTATGAGGCGACGTAAAGCCACTCTGCATGGCTTTGCATGGCCTCATAGAGATGGAATAAGGCAAGACAGTTCAATGAACTGCGCTGCCTTACTCTGCGTCAAGAAGGCGTCCCATGGACATTGCATTGGGTGTTCTCATGTAACACCCATTAATTTTGACGCTGCCCCAGATGTACAAATTCTAGTAAACCTGGGGCAGCACCAAAACCTTAGGCCTCCTCAGAGCATGTGTAACGAGGAGAATGTTTTTCATTTTGCAGCACACTTAGAACAAGAAAAACGGCTCCATGGATTGTTTTTGTGAAGAGAGGTGTACCTTTCTGCTCAAAAACAATCCTGCCAACAACACAGACTCCATTGTGAAAGGGTGCCTGTGTTGGCACAAGGCACCAAATTCTGCGCAGGTGCTAGCTGAAAGGACAGGAATGCACTGATGAAAGGACAGAAATGCACTGTATCCGTGCATTCCTGCCCTTTCGATTTAGTGATTTAGAAAAAGACTTGCGGTGCTCCCCTATTCTTTGTAAATGAGGCCCTATGTGCAAGAAAGTGTCAGAGAACCCTGAAAAGTAAGCTCATTGAAGTTAAGGATTGCGCCTCACCTCTTTTAAAGGTCACCAGTTGCCAATTAACGCAAGGTTTCCCAAACCCATAACTTTAAATCACACATGCACAAACACCCACTGGTCGACCCAGGCACCACAGGCCAACCTGTGTTTTGAACCTTGAGGCAAGGTATGTCATTTTGTTAAGGCTTACAAACTGTCTTCCGAGAGGTACAATGTGGCAGCTACAGAGAATGGCGATGGAGAAAACACATTGCAGGGATAAGAACTACAATTATGGCTGCCCTTGGATAAATAAGCAGTGTCACATCTTGGTTTCTGCAATGTTTTTTGGGGCCAGACTGGTAGAAGCAGTTTAAAAACACTTCAAAACAGAAACATGGTGCCTGGCCATGTGTCCTGGTTGTCTCTTACGTTTTGCCATTGACCATGTTTCCAGCCAGTCAGTGGTGCTGGAATTATTTAAAGAGTAGGGGGTGATGGTCAGTTCATCAGCTAACCAAAAATCCATGGTTTAAAAGAAGCCCCTCTTACTGAATCAACTAGTGTAGTCTCTAAGTAAAAACCTCCAGATACACTGCGTGGAGCTTCCAAAGAATTGTTTGTAAACATGGGTTCCAGTAGTGCACTTTGAAACAGTTCTCTAAATGTATTTGCTGCAAAGTAGAGTGATTGTGTCTGGCTATTTGATAGTGAGCATATTGTCTATTCAAATTGTGTTTAAATGCTAATATAGTACAACCAATACACAGTGAACTGTTTACTCATGGTCATCATATAAGCCCGATGGTAATCGCTCTTCACTGTTTGACAATTCACCTAATTATTCACAATTTTCATCAATTGCAAACTTTTGTAGGCCTCTGCAGCTTTATGGGTGTATGTTTGTCCACTGCAAAAGTTGTGTGCACTGTGATTCTTAAATGAATTATGGAAATATGTTTGAGCAACAACCCAACTATGTAAATGAAACAGTGAGTCACAGCTGTAGTAATGGCCATCTCTAATATACTGCCAAGACAAATGTCCATCAGTTATAGCATAGCATTGCTTAAAAACAGCACAGTGAATACTGTGCCAGGAAAAAAAAGAATGACATCACAAATACTGAAAACCAACCATTTACTTGAACAATCTCAAGAAAATCTATTTTCCCTTTGTCTGCAATACTTTTGCTGCCCTGCTACCTGATTCCCCCATCATTCTTCTGTTCTGCCTTTCCCTCTTCTGAGCTCTCCATGAACCAAACCCACTTTTTAGGAGGAAACATCCCTCCCAGGTTGTTTTCTTACTACCCACTTGAAGGGACCTCCCTTACAGTGATGTTTGTGATTTAATACAAAAACAAAAACTGAGAATCCAGACTGGAGGAAATCAAATCATGGAAAGCCAATTTTAAAGAAAGGCAAATAAATGAAATGCAAATACTTTAAAAATAAAAGGAGGCATTTTGCACGAAAGACTATTTAAAGGAAAAATAAAAAATACATTAAACGTGGATGAAGTTTAGGGTTAGTGATGGATTTTTGGGTTCATTGAGGGGTGCTATTTATGGGTGATTAGGTTTTAGTGGTCAGGGATGGAGGAGTTCAGGCACAGAAAGCAGTTTTTAGGGTACAGAACTGGATGGGGTTTACGGGTTGTGAGGGTTTTAGGGATTAGAAATGAGTGGAATGTAGAGGGTGGTAATAGTTTTATGGTACAGGGATTGCTGTAATGGAGTGGTGTCGAGGAATATTTAGCATGCACCTACAGGAGGAGTTTTGGGCTGGTGAGGTTTTTTTTTAAATGCATTGATGGGTAGAGTTTGGGGGTGGGGAAGGGTTATTAAGGTTCATACATGGGTGGGGTTTAGAAGTGATGTTGGTTTTTAGGGGTCGACAATGGGTAGAAGTCATGGGCAGAAAATGTTGTAAGGTTTGGGAATGGGTAGAATTTAGGGATGAGAGGGGTTTTAGGAGTTCAAGAATGAGTGGAGTTTAGATGCAGAAAGGGATTTTAGGGTTCAGAGGTGGGTGGGGTTTAGGGGTGGTGAAGGGTTTTTAAGGGTCAGGGATAAGTGGTGTTTAGGAGTAGCAAGGGTTTTTATGGTTCAGGGATGAGTGGAGCTTAGGAGTGTTTTAGGGGTCAGTGAATGGTTTTGTTTAGGGGTAGTGAGAGTTTTTTATGGTCCAGGGATGGGTGGAGTTTAGGGGGGATGGATGCTTTTAAGGATTCAGAGATGGGTGGGGCTTAGGCGTATAAAGGGGCTTTTGGGGTTCAGGGAAGGCCGGAGTTTTAGGAGTTAGAGATGAGTGGAATTTAAAGGTAGAAAGAGCTTTTAGGCTTCAGTAATGGGTGAAGTGTAGGGGTCACGGATGGGTGAAATTTAGGCATGATGAGAGATTTTTAAGGGGCAAAGACGGATATTAGGGATTGTGAGGCAGTAAGGAATGGAAGGTGTTTAGGGGTGGTAGGGTAGGAGCAGTAAATTAAATGCATCCAAAGTAATTGTTTAACAACGTAAAATCCAAAATAATGTTACCTGAAGTAAAGCAATGAAATAAATACCTCCAACAAAAACGTTTTCTGGAAGACCTGCGATCATTGCATTTACACATAAAAAAATAAGCATGCAAAAGCAATTTAGAGAAATAAAGACATTTTATTAATTGATTGCTTTGAAATGATAATGCCATTCATCCTGCAAATTTATATTTACATTTTAGGTGAAATGGTTTCTCAGTAAAATAGCATGCCATGAAATCGATTTTCTATGAAATCACATACAACCCCCTTACAGTCCATGGTGTAGTAAAGTCACCTGTCTGAATGATCAACAACTGTCCATCCTTACTCCCCTGCTTTAGTTTTAAACACTTTCATCTCTTTGGGAAGCACAGAGGTTTACTTTTTTAACACTATCTTGCTGGTCCCCAATATCTTAGGGCCTAATTATGAGTCTAGCAGTTACAAGACCGCTAGACTCGTGATGGCGGTCAGACCGTGGCGGCTGTGGTGGTCTGGTGAGGGTTTTTTCAAATTCATTTGTTCGTGCCGCTTCTCAAATGGCTCACACTGGTATCTTTGGGCAGTGAGTGTACATTATGCACCAAGAAACAGTGTAAATGTAACAGAACACAAACAGCCGTGTGAGCAGCTGCTCACACTCGCTAAATGTGAATTGGGGTAGGATTTTCCCCCAACTTTGTCCCGGCATTTAGCAATAGTTTCTTAAAGCACAATGCTCCCTTGCATCCAACATGGGGACAAAGAAGCATTTTGCTCTAAGAAAATAGTGCTAAATTCAACAGATCATGAACTGCAGCATGAGCTCATACTCACTAAACGTGCTCTCACAGTAGGATTTTTTCCTCCAAATTACTCTTAATTACATGAGCCAGCACAATTGCAAAATTATCGGTAATAGTGCATCAAACAGTTATGCACAAATACTGAATATACTCTGATTACGCCAGCGTGATTAAAATTACTCCCAGGCCTAAAACTGACTGTGTAATTTTTTGATATCCAATACTCTGAGCAATGTATTAGTGAAATTTGGTCCACACTGCTTTTCTGACTATATAGCTCTAAATGTGCACGTTCAATTGCTAGCAGCAGAAACTTTGCTCCGAAATTAAGATTGGACAAAACATTATTAACTGATCCAACATTCATTATGATATAAATGATAAAACTGAATTATGTTTCAAAGATTTTGAAGGATCTGATTCTGATATGATTGGGAAGCTTAAAAAGTAACTTTGAGGGGGCACGGGAGTCATAACTTATTGTGGCAAGAAAGTAAAAGTAGAAGACAATACTTGATTTTTCTTCAAAGCCAGCTTCAGCAAGCGGAAGAGAAATGTAATTTACAAAACAGTAGGTGTAATTATCAGGTTGAGATAAACTGCATAAAATGGAATTAAATTAAATTTTTCAGAGAATGCATTTCTGAGCTCCCATATGACTGACAAACAACGTAATGTAGAAGGGGAATATGCTGGGCACATAGCGACAAGGTGGACAAAGACGCAAAAAACATCACTTTCAGAGGCCATAGCACCGCTTATATCACTTTTAAAACTACACATGCAGTAGCATATTAACTCCTCAAGTTAAATGAAAGAATCATTTAATTTAATTGTATTCAGTTAATTTATAATTATCACTTTTAACCAATTAAAATAATACCCACCCTCATTAACATGTATTTGTATTTAATTAGTTGTAAACATGATTCAATATGTATTTAACTAACAAATTATTTTTTAATTTTAAAAATGAGGCTTAGTTAATTTTTTGTTAAAATTAAGTGGACTATCAAATTTAAAAAAATAAAATGTATTAATATGTATACTTAATTTTTTATCACTGTATAATATACATGTAATTTAAATGTAAAACTAGTTTAATTGACGACTAACTCATATAGTGTGTTTGTACAATTCCCTGCTATAATTGATTTTTTGAAGTGTGTTGCAGTACCAGCAGTAAGCTATTCTTGGTGCTTGACCTATTCCAAGGCCATGTGAAGTAGATTTAGACCTGTTTTTATGCCATTAGGGTTATAGTAACTTTAGATGTGTATTTTGTGAAGTGCAGTGGTCTTACCCTTTTGGGGGTATGTGTTTTGTATTAGCTTGTCTCTACCAAACACCTCCTTAATTTTCCCTAAATTCAGACTTTTTGGAGCAGTTATTTCCCAACTCTCCCCCAATCCCTCTCATATTTACCACAAAATATTATACTTACATTTGCTGTGCTCTGCACAGAAAAGATAGAAGGAGTGGAGCTGAAGATCACCTGTGGGTTTGAGAATTGCATTTTGTAATTTGTAGTAAATCAAAATGAAGTTTGTGAATCGGGCCCAATACATCTCACTGACCTTTAGATATCTGCATTTGATGCATTGTGACCAGTGTATAAGGCCGGCTTGCATGATCAAAATCATTAGATAAATCCACCAACAGAGTGTTAAAATGGAAAGAGAGATCTTTGGTCAGGCTAAGAACAGCAGTTAATTTTGTAAAGTAATCATGTATATTTCAGGACCTAAAGGATGCATATTGGTGTGCAGATATCATTTCAGAGTACTATGTATAGGAAAGAGACAGACACTAATTAAGTGCTATATGCCTATACACAGTGCTTAATTTGTGCTTGTTATTTCCAGTGCGGAGCACAACACTTATTTTTTAGGGCCGGCACTTATTTTTTTGCCTCAAGCATTTACTGCGAGCAAAAGACACATATGGGAAAGACGGAGTAAGAGAAAAATTAAAAAGCGTCACAATGGGAGAAAGCAGAAAGCTGCTAGAGAGAGCTGAAGGGGCAGGAAGTGACTGAAAGTGGATTGAAGAGGCCCGAGATGGTTTCAAGATGACTGTACCTTCGTATTCCGTGCTCACACATTTAATTGCAGCAGCCGCATGTTTAAGAGAAGGGCTTTGGGCACCAGCACCTTTTTAATTACAAATTAAGCACTGCCTATACAGTAATTGATTAGTGTCTCCATTCGTTTACATAACAGAGGGTGAATTCTTGAAACACTAACTGTAAAACAATATTTGGAAACGAAAACAGAGGGTGCAAATGATCAGTAGATCTTAACTTTTTTTAAAGCAAAACGTAATGGCAAAGACAAGCAAGAGAATGGATAGTAAAGCTAGAGGCCAAATAGAGCCTAAATGGTTTATTACAGGTCGTAGCTCATAGGACAGAGAAATGAATTGTATTTTGATAAAACACATAAAAATACTTTGGTAATACTCCACAGGTCCACCTAATCCGTAGATCCTATGTAGGATAGTTTTCATGTCAAAGAGTAAATTGATACCCAGTGCAGGGCCATGGCCACAGGAGGGGTCAGCAGGGCCCGGACGGGCCTTTATTTGATCTGCCCCCAGATCTCATTATTAAAAAAAAAATAGTTAACTCTAATCTCAGACTCCATGTGATCCCCATTCTCAGCCCTGCTTGTCTAATTGTACTGAAAATGAAAGTACTTGAAGCTGTCTCCAGAGCAAGAAAGTAAGGCAGGGAGAGAGGCTAAGGCAAGGGGGCTGGGCCCAGCTAGGCTATATTTGTATCTGCTCCCCTCACCCCTAATTAAATGCATTAGTTTTGTTGCTTGTTTTTTGCTTTCTTATTTGGATGTTTGAAATACTTTTGGGACTATGAGAACATACTTAGTATAATATTACTAAGGTGTGCATTTCATATAACTAGGGTGTGCATTTAAATTGTCTGTCTTGAAGCCTGGCTGGGTCATTTGTGGGCTAAGCGGGCCCATGGACAGGCACAGATGATCTCCATCCTGTATGGTCTTGGAAAACCGAAAGTACTGGCTGAATTGGAGAAACCGAGGTGAGTGTGGGGCTCTGCTCACTGATTCAGATGAATACTTTCTACCAGTGCTTAATTTGTAAATAAAAAGGTGCTGGTGCGCAAAGCTCTCTTCTGAAACACGCTGCTGCTGCAATTAAATGTACAAACACGGAATACTGAGGCACCGTAATCCTGAAGCATCTCGGGCCTCTGTAATCTATTTACAGCCATTCTGCCCCTTCAGCTCACTCTTGCAGCTTTCTGCTTTCTCTGATTGTGATGCTTTTTCTTTGTTCTCTTCCTCCGTCTTTCCCATATGTGTCAATTGCCTCCAGTAAATGCTTGAGGCAAAAGTAGAAGCGCAGGCCCTCATAAATAAGAGGCGGTGCTCCGCACCGGAAACAACAAGCATAAATTAAGCACTGCTGTCTATGTAGATGAGTTGCTACCAACTGTTGCTGCCACAAGCAGCCCCTTACTTCCCCCTGGACTGTCCTGTATCTGTGGAGTCGTCTCTGCTGTTGGATGAAGTGGAGCTATCAGCTCACCCACATAGACTATGGCTGCACCTGGTGAGTGAGCCACGTAAGACTCCTCTTAGGCAGAGACCGAGGGGCTGATTATCTCTGCAGTGCACCCCAACCAAGTTAGAGGAACAACTACTAATCTTGCAGCAGATGCAGTGGCACAGAAACCAAGAAGCATTAGGAACCTTCTGTATCTAAATTTGATTGTATTTTACTACATAAAGGGGTTACTAAGTACTTTTTCTCCTTGCTTATATTAAGGCCCTTGCCTCACTGAGTCAGGTCTGCCCCAGACAGCCCGAGCATACAATGCAGCATCAGTGATCCTAGAATGTCCCACGTTGCTTCAACAGTCAGTTCACTGCTGGGCAATACAGGACTTCAGAGCCCCCTTGCTTCATATACGTCATAGGGTGGAAGGCAAAGCTCTCCAATTGGATAGTGATGAGTGGAATTAATAACGAAGCAATCCTGGAGTCAACATTCAGTAAGTACCTAAGCACGACATTTAGCCAAAAGCAAATGGAAATGACTTGATTACTTAGCAAAAGTCACACTAAACAAAAAAAGAAATGCAAAGTTGAAGGCTGAATCCAGGACTCTCTAGTGGCTAACAGTTTCTCACTAAATAGAGAAACAAACTGAAGAAGGTCGGAGTATATGGTAAAATACTAAGCAATTTTCTTAGTCCATTCATGGCTCTGTCCAGCATTCTTTCTGCACCAATACATTGTAAATTTTGGAAAGCACGATAAAAAATAGTATAATTGTGCATCAGTGATAAAATGAAATGTAAATTAATTTTGTTGCTTGTTTAATTTTTATCACCATTTTTACCACAGTCACTCAGGTTAGATGAACATGCGCTTTACAGTTGTGGTTCAATCTTCTGTGTAGTTTCAAAGCTCCCAAAAGTGCAACATGGGCAGTTTGAAGGAGCTATTCTTTAAACCACTTTGTGGCTTAAACTTCGGCACCAGGAGATCACAGCCCAACGTCCAATATACACTCTAGGAATGCAGAGGTACAGCTCAGCGTTCTGAACTTAAATAGCAGCAAATCCAGTCTTCAAACTGGCACATGTGCTCACACCTATACTGGCAAGTGCACCAGTGCATATAAAAACCTGCACCAGTAACATTGCTCACCTAACTCACGCCTGGAGTAACACCAGTAAACCCACTCAGAACTAAACCAACAGCAGCACTCACATTGGTACTTACACCAGTAATCTCATTTGCATTTGCACTCATGCTGCTAGTTACACCCGTAACTTCATTTGGATTTGCAGTAATACATTGCTACAGTAACCTCACACACACACACCTGATATCATACCTCCTTTGGAACTTGTGCTGGATCTTGCCGTCACTACTGCTCTAGTAGTTGCACCAGTGAAATTACTCACGCTTACACCTAAATTTACACCACTATGGGCTCTTGCTCTAGTAACTTTACTCACACGCACACAGGCACATGCACCACCACCCTCACTCCTACATTTGCACATGTACTGGAACTTGAACCAATACCCTCACTCACACCTCGCTCACATATGCACTGGCACTAGTAATAGTAACTGCGGTTGCACATGCATTCATACCTCCACTGGCGTTTGCACCCACCCTAGCACTTGCACTCACAGTTGCTCTGGAACTTGCACTCACACCTTTAATCACACCTGTACTAGTGCTTTCAACAGTAACCCCACTCACAACTGCACTCACACATGCACTGGCACTAGTACTCACACCATGATTAATACGTGCACCACAGTGCTTAATTTGTAAATAGAATAGTGCCGGTGCTCAGAGCTCTCCTCTGAAACACGTGGCTGCTGCAGTTAAATGTGTGAACACGAAATACTGAGGCAGCATAATCCTGAAGCCATCTCGGGCCTCTTTAATCCATTTAAAGCCACTCCCAGCGCTTCAGCTCACTCTTGCAGCTTTCTACTTTCTCCCTTTGTGACGCTTTTTGGTTTTTCTCTTCCTCCGTCTTTCCCATGTGTGTCTTTTGCTCGCAGCAAATGCTTGAGGCAGAAGACTAAGCCCCGGCCCTCAAAAATAAGTGCTGGTGCTCAGCACTGGAAACAACAAGCACAAATTAAGCACTGGTGCACCAGTAACCTCTTTCGAACTTTCACTCACACCTGTATGGAATCTTGCACTCACACCTGCACTGCAACTTGCTGCAGTGTGGTCTTCAGAGCACAGCCTAGTGCACTCACATTACATGCAATCATGCTATCAGATGCTTAGCATTATACTGAAACTCCTCAGGGTGATATTGTGGCTAGTAAGAAGCCACAGCACTGATGACATGTGAGGGCACACTGCACCACTTAGCACAGTGAGGATAGCGTGTGCTGCAAACCTACCAGGTAAAAAAGAGTGTGATGCTGAAGCTAGCTGACGACAGTGGACAACACCCAGAAAGTGAGTGCTGTTTGGCCCAATACGCCACCTCCCATATTTATTTCTATATGGTACAAATACATTTGTGCAGAGTGTAATATACTCTCTGTTGCCAGTGTCGAGTGTGGGTTTAACTCTTGAGAGATAGTGCCTCATATGTGCCATCTTGGCACTCCTCTTCACAAACAATGGTAATAAATTGTCTATTTTTTGGGGTTCATCTGCATATCTGATTTATGCCATACTGTTTTCCTTTTTTGTATTTAACCTGAATCAGGATATAACGGGTTAAATCCATGCAATCTTATAAAATCACACTGAATAGCCCTAGTGGGTATCAGCAGAATTGTCTTGCCTGACAAACCTCTGTAAAATGCTCTCTATAAGACAATACGCATTGTTTATTTCTAGTTAGTTACACTGTACTGTGGTGATAGTATGAAATTTGACCTTTTCACTTTTGTAAGAAAGGTAAGAATGTTCATCTGTTAGTACACTTACTCTACATATTGTGTTACTGGGCCACTTTCATTTTCACTGGTATGGTACATTTTCTGCAGGCGTATCCATTATTGGGGTGTCTGTCCAGTGTCTAGCTGGTACAGGACACCAAAGACATGAATTGTATTTATTGTAAGTGTAATGCAAGAGCAAACACTTTCGATTCCATTGACTGATTTTTTATCCCACTGACAGCAATTGATTTGCAATACACTTTGTGACAATAAGGTTGTTTTGAGTTCTTTCTAGAAGTGTACTCAGCTTTTAGAATTAGTAGGAGAGGGTCGGAACTAGGGAAGAGTACCAGTGCCCCATCTTCCATGGTCAGTCATCAGAGCAATCAGAGAAGTTTCACTAAGGGCGAAAGCTTTGGTGTGTTTGAAATGGCTCAGGTTACTGACTCCTCTCAACTCACCTACTCCATGAAATCTGAACAATTATGCAAGTAATCAAAATGATTCAGATGGACTCTGTGAAATCCCTAAAGCATCACTGGAGAATAGATAGGCTGGATAGTAATAATTTTATTTGCTAGATTTCAATTGAGGAATGCCCAACTGCTAGCTGGCAAATGGTGTGATCATGGATTTTACATAGTTGTTATGGCATGGTAAACTGGCATTAAGGGTAAACAGCAAAGACAGAGATGAAGAATAATTACAGTGTTATAGTGCTTTGTTATCCAGGGACAGTGGTGGTGCAGATAGCTGTTACCTGTCAACAATCCCCTTTTAGCCATAACAAAAATAGTAAAATCCTAAACATGCTTGAATGAAAGCAGTGCGTGCCACCTAATGTTCAATTCTGGTAGTGAGTCTGTCTCAAACTTCTCACTAAAAGGTGGCTAAAGGTGCAAAGGCATTGGGATAGCTAAGGGTCAGCTGTACTATTAAATTGGTCACATAAACTGGAACTTGGAACCAGTAGTATTCCTACCAGTGTGAAATTTTGTGACTTGACCTGTCTACTAATTCCAAATCGGAATGAGTCATAATTAGATTTACCTCATTAATATTCATGAGGTAGTTCGCAAATTACGACTCAGTCCTATTGGATATAATCATAAGCATTGTGCTCTGCAAGGGTCAGCAGGCCACGATGTCTCAGACTGGTTTTTCAACATTAAGGTTGTCATTACAACCCTGGCGGACGGTGTTAAAGCGGCGGTAAGACCGCCAACAGGCCGGCAGTAAACAAATTGGAATTACGACCGTGGCGGAAACCGCCAACAAAGACAGCCACTTTAACACTCCGACCGCCACGGCGGTACAGACAAACAGCTTGGCGGTCACTGCCAACAGACAGGCGGAAGACAAAGTAACGCTCACAGTATCACAACCTACCAATCCGCCACCTTTTTGGATTCACCGCGGATAAAAACACGGCGGAAACAGGACTGCAAAGGGAAAATGCTCACTTCTACACACCCCACGAGGAATCCGGACGTCATGGAACCAGAGCTGCACATCCTGCCAGCCCTCATCTTCTTGCTCCTCTACCAGGAGCAAGAACGCCGGTGGCGAAGACCACGGTGAGTACTGCACCTACGACAGAGGGGAGGGGGGAGGGAAAAAACAGGGGGACACACACGCAACACCCCCACCCTCACCCACTACAACACACACACTAATACAGCATGATACATCACAGTTACACCCCCAACCCCCCGGAAGAATGCAAAGACAAAAGGAAATTAGTGTAACCATTGTAATATATTAAAATGCAGTACACAAAAATATGTATATACACCATAAACAAATTATACACCAAGCTTAGTAGTCCAGGTAGTGCTCCAATGAAGCCTGTGTAACACTGGGCTCACACGGTATGGGCAAGGCCCACACAAGATCCCCGACCATGATGGAGAGAACACTGCAGGGGCATCTGAGAGCAAGAAAACAGGCACCTCGGGGAGGGAAAGGGGGGGCCCTCAGCCGGTTGAGTGCACAACACCAAATCCACGAGGGCCACATGCCCACTGTTCAATCCTGGGGAGTGCAAAGCCACAGTCTCTCAAGTCTCTACAGTGGGTGGTTTGCCCACTGCCATATCCTGGGGAGTGCAAAGCCACAGTCTCTCAAGTCTCTAAGGTGGGTGGTTAGCCCACTGCTTCATCCTGGGGAGTGTAAAGCCACAGTCTCTCAAGTCTCTACAGTGGGTGGTTTGCCCACTGTTCAAACCTGGGGAGTGCAAAGCCACAGTCTCTCAAGTCTCTACAGTGGGTGGTTTGCCTACTGCCATATCCTGGGGAGTGCAAAGCCACAGTCTCTCAAGTCTCTAAGGTGGGTGGTTTTCCCACTGCTTCATCCTGGGGAGTGTAAAGCCACAGTCTCTCAAGTCTCTACAGTGGGTGGTTTGCCCACTGTCCAATCCTGGGGAGAGCAAAGCCACAGTCTCTCGAGTCTCTACAGTGGGTGGTTTGCCCACTGCCATATCCTGGGGAGTGCAAAGCCACAGTCTCTCAAGTCTCTACAGTGGGTGTTTTGGCCACTGTTCCATCCTGGGGAGTGCAAAGCCACAGTCTATCAAGTGGATGCATCTCTCCACTGGTTCTGGAGGGGGCCTTGTGCCCAGAGTGCTTCATCCTGCTAAGGACAGAGGTAGTGGATGACAGTCTCCACTGGTTCTGGAAGGGCATGGTGCCCAGAGTTCTTTATCCTGCTAAGGACAGAGGTAGTGGATGACAGTCTCCACTGGTTCTGGAGGGGGCATGGTGCCCAGAGTGCTTCATCCTGCTAAGGACAGAGGTAGGGGATGACAGTCTTTACTGGTTCTGGAGGGGGCTCTGTGCCCAGAGTGCTTCATCCTGCTCGTGGCGGACTCAGTAGCGTCAGTGCCCTTGGCGCTCATGGGTCAGCGGTGCTTGGAGCTGCAGTGCCCCGTTCAGCGGTGCTTGGAGCGGCGGTGCCCTGTTCAGGGGTGCTTGAGGCGGCGCGCTCCTTTGCAGTGACTCAGCTGCTGGTGGTCCTCTCTTTCCCAGCGGGGCTTGTGCTGTCGGTCCTCTCTGTCCCAGCGGGGCTTGTGCTGGCGGTCCGCTCTGTCCCAGCGGGGCTTGTGCTGGCGGTCCTCTCTGTCCCAGCGGGGCATGTGCTGGCGGTCCTCTCTGTCCCAGCGGGGCATGTGCTGGTGGTCCTCCCTGTCCCAGCGGGGATGATGATGGTGGCCTCCTGGCCAGCGGGGATGATGGCGGTGGCCTCCTGGCCAGCAGGGATGATGGCGGTGGCCTCCTGGCCAGCAGGGATGATGGCGGTGGCCTCCTGGCCAGCAGGGATGATGACGGTCTCCTCCGCCGTGCTGCTCTTCCCAGACTTTCCTGGTTTCTTGTGGCCCTTCCCCACCTTGGAAGGTGTCGCAGCTGACTCCACACTCCCACCGGGACCCCTGGGAGTGGCTTTGGTGGCTGGAGTCTTCCCCCTCTCCCGCCGGGCACTGGCCAACCTTTGATGCTTCACAGGTGGGGGACTGTCCGTGCTATGGCTCCGTGCCACACTGGCTGCCCTGGTGGCCGGTGCACTCCAGATTCCGGTGACAACAGGCACCACTGTTCCCAGAGATGTTGTGGCTGAGGTGCTAGGTTGGGACCTGGAGAGTCGGGCCCTAGGAGACGGACGGGGTGGGGGAGGAAAAGTTTTTGGGAGACACTGGGACGGGTAGCTGGAGGGGGTTTGGGAGTGGAGGAAGAGGTTGTGGTTGTAGGAGGTGTTCGTTTGGTGACTTTGGGTGAAGGTACATGCGCTGGAGGCTGTCGTGAGGTGGATGGCTGTTGGGTGGGTGTGTGCCTGTGTTTGTGTATCTTGGGAGGTGGCGTCACAGACACTCTGGGAGAGGACACAGGGGACGTGTGAATGGTAGTGGGGGTGGTGACTGCACGTGAGCGGGGTGTGGTGGTGGGTGTGCTGGTGATGGCAGTAGTGGCTGTAGATGTAGTGCATGCAGGTGTGAGTGTAGAGACTGGGAGGAAGGAGGGAGACAAGGAGGAGGGGGACACAGTGGAGGCAGTGGATGTTGGTGTGTCTGCATGTGTGTGATGCTTGCGTGAGTGCCTGTGGGATGTGTGGTGCTTATGTTTGCCAGAGCTTCCCTTGTGTGTTAAGCAAAGGCTGAGGGGCTGCTGGGAGGGCGGTGCTGGTAGGGGGCGTGGCGGCTGTACCTGTAGATGGGGGGGCACATATGTTGCCGCCACCACAAGGGAGCTCCCATCAGAGGACGAGTCTGTGTCGCTGGTGTCAGCTCCTGTCCCCGCCGTGGAGCTCCCCTCGCCCTCCGTCCCACTGGTGAACTCCGAGTCCGTAGTGTGGCCCTCCGTGGCCATGTGGGATGCAGCTCCCTCGTGCTCCGGTGCCACTACTCCTCCGCCCCACAAAAAGGGGGGGGGGGGGGCGACAGAAGAAAGACATGTTCAGTGCATGCATTACCGCTACCGTTGGCGGACACGACAGACACAGAAGCCCCCGTACTACGCCACGCTCTTCGGCTCCACTGTTCAATCCCTGGGAAATGGCCTACTAGGCTATGCACGACATCTGCACACATGGATGACACAGCGGCATGACTAGGTGTACTTGGCACTCTACAGAGGTGGGGTGGGGTGCCACATGGCCTGCCTTACGGAGGGACCTTGCCTACTAAACTCGCCCTGGCCTAGGGAAACCCACAGCCCACCTCCACCACCCAGACCCCTCCACTGCGCGCAAAATCAGCAGGATGAGAGTGTACTCACCCCCTTGTGGCTGCTGTGATGCCCTCAAGCGCCCATCCAACTCCGGGTACGACACCGCCAGGATCCTGAACATCAGGGGGGTCATGGTGCGAGGGGCACCCCTCCCACGTTGGGAGGCCATCCCCAGCTGAGCCTCTGCCATCTTCTTGCTCCAGCGGCGAATGTCCTCCCATCTTTTCCGTCAGAGGGTGCTCCGTCTGTGGTAGACCCCCGGGGTCCGGACGTCCTTGGCGATGGCACGACAAATATCTTTTTTCTGGTGGGCGCTGACCTACATGAATTGTACAGGGGGAAGAGAAACTTTTTACCAAGTGCACCGTCACAGTCATTGGCCCCCATCCTTACCCTTGCCATGTGGCACATGCACTCACTGTCGTTTCATGCATGCCGCAATCTCCCCCCCGCTTCTTACATCCACCCCACTCCACACAGGCATAGCCCATACAGCATGCTCCCAGTGTACTTACCTGTTTGTCTGGAGGACAGTAGAGTAGCGTGTACTGGGGAGGACCCCGTCCACGAGTTTCTCCAACTCCTCCGATGTGAAGGCAAGGGCCCTTGCCCCAGACACTCGAGCCATTGTCTCTTCCAGACCGAGGTCACAGCAGCACTTGCAGTGTAGGTCCTCTCCTGTCGAAGATCAGGTATCGAGTAATTGAATAGATAGAAAATGGCGGTCACGTCCGCGGCGGTGCATACCGTCACCGCCGGCGTACATCGTCATTGGCTCCTGGGACTCATAGGGTCCAATGTTAACCAATGCAGCATTGCACCGCGGTCTTCGACCGCCTACCACGACGGTGTGCAACGCCAGCGCAGTTACCTCACATCCCATTGTCCCACTTTAGAGGTCAGGCAGCCGCCATTTCAGGGGCCCACATGGCTTCATTTATTACTGCGTCACACATACCTAGGCCTAGACTCAACACACATACAGCCCACTTTTCGGATTAGAATTCGTGTTCTGTGTAAACTGTGGGTACGTACCTCTGAATTGGTTGACTCTGTGCTTGCTGTTGTCCTTCATATGCACCATCCGCTGGGACATGTGAGGAGATGGCGGCATCCTCCGGTGTACAGACTGCTGGTGGACCTGTCGACAATGGAGGAAAGACATGTGATCATCACATACAGGCTTGACCGTGCCACAGTCCAGGAACTGTGTACCCAGCTGGAGCCAGACCTGATGTCAGCTGGAGCCAGACCTGATGTCAGCTATCCGCCATCCCACAGGAATCCCCCTCAAGTGCAGGTGCTGTCAGTGCTCCATTTCTTTGCAAATGGTCATTTCAAACAACATTAGTCATAGCATCAGGGATGTCCCAGCCTATGTTTTCCAACACGTTGTTCAGAGTGCTGTCTGCCCTGCTGAAACACATGCTGAGCTACATAGTTTTCCCTCAGGTGGAGGATTCGCCTACAGTGAAAGGTGACTTCTATGCCATCATAGGTGCCATTGATGGGACCCATGTGGCTTTGGTCCCCCCCGCAGGAGTGAACAGGTGTACAGAAACCGGAAGAGTTATCATTCGATGAATGTACAGATGGTATGTTTGGCAGACCAGTACATCTCCCATGTGAATGCCAAGTTCCCTGGCTCAGTGCATGACGCCTACATCCTGCAGAGTAGCAGCATCCCTTATGTGATGGGTCAACTCCAGAGGCACCGTGTGTGGCTATTAGGTGAGCATCTGGAAGCAAGACAGTGGGAATGGTTGTCTGGGTCTGGGGATATCCCTACAGGTTAGTGTGTGTCTAACAGTTAGCCCTCGCCATTTGCCTTTGACTCTGGTTACCCCAACCATCATGGCTACTGACCCCAGAGAGGAATCCCAGGACAAGGGCAGAGGAACGCTACAATGAGGCCCACGGGCGAACACGGCGGATAATCGAGCGGACCTTTGGCCTCCTGAAGGCCAGGTTCAGGTACCTCCATATGACAGGTGGATCCCTATTCTACTCACTAAAGAAGGTGTGCCAGATCATCGTGGCCTGCTGTATGCTTCACAACTTGGCTTTGCGATGACAGGTGGCTTTTCTGCAGGAGGATGGTCCAGATGGCGGTGTTGTTGCAGCTGTGGAGCCTGTGGACAGTGAAGACGAGGAAGCAGAAGAAGAAGACATGGACAACAGGGACTCAGGAGGTCATTCTGACCTCGGCGGTAAAAGGCGCTTACCGCCGGTCAGAAATCCTCCATAATTCCGCCGCGGTCGCGGTAATCCGCCACGGTCATTCTGACCCGCAGCAGCCAAACCGCCGAAAATCCGACAGCCACAACAGACCGCCAGACCAGCGGTCGGCGGAAAAGTGGAGGTGACCAAACCTCCACCGTCACGCCAACAGAAATACGCCCATGCCATTTTGACCCACGAATCCACGCGGCGGTCTTTCAAACGCGGTTTTCCATTGGCGGTACACACCGCCGCGGTCAGAATACACACAAACGAACAAAACTCAGCAACATTGGACGATTTGAATTCCACACACCTGATACACATACACACACCATACAATATAAAACACACACCCACATCACCCACAAACCCCTTCGACCAAAATCCAAAAAGAAGCACTGAGAGACACAGCAGCGATCATAGAACACCATCACACAGAGGCACACTACACCATCACCCACACAATATCCACACACAAAACAACACACACCACCACACTCAACACACCTAACTACACATACTCCACCCCACACATCATACACACCACTCCATGGCACCACAAAGACACCCCCGCTTCTCAGACGAAGAACTCAGGGTCATGGTGGAGGAAATCGTTCGGGTAGAGCCCCAGCTCTTCGGCACACAGGTCCAATACACCAGCATTGCCCGGAGGACGGAGCTATGGCAGAGGATTGTCGACAGGGTCAACGCTGTGGGACAGCACCCCAGAAATTGGGAAGACATCAGGAAGCGATGGAACGACCTACGGGGGAAGGTGCGTTCCATGGTATCCAGGCACAACATCGCCGTGCAGAAGACTGGCGGAGGACCCCCACCTCAACCCCCACAATTTACAACATGGGAGGAGGAAGTCTTGAACATCCTGCATCCTGACGGCCTCGCAGGAGTCGGCGGAGGAATGGATTCTGGTAAGTTGAAGCTTCAATACTGCTTCCCCCCCACCTGCATGCCAAATCATACCCCCACCCTCACCCCCATCCTCGAACCCCACCCTCACCCCCACCCCCATCCTCACCCCCACCCTCACCCCCACCACCATCCTCACCCCCACCCCCAGCACACCTATTCCCTGCCAATGTCTCACCATCACAACCCACACATCCCAAAACCTAGGCGTGCATGCGTCCACTAAGCATGGACACCCATCACCAAAGCATGCCCAATGCATATACACATCCCCCCCACAAGCCACCCTCACCAAAGCCCCCACACACGAATGCCAGCACTTGGGGACACGGGAACCCACAGATACACCCATATGGCACACATTGAAACTATAACCATACCTCTATACCCCTGCAGGACCCGACCGCCAACACACCGCCACGGAGGGCCCAGAATTCTCCACACCCCCCACCCAAGAGGCCGTCAGCGATGACAGCAGCTCTGTCGACCTGGACACTGATGACCAGCCCGGACCATCGGGGACCTCTGGACAGTCGGTTCCCCTCAGACAGCCACAGGCCACTACAGACCCAAACCCCTCTGGGAACACCAGCACAGCTCCCACCCAGCGGGCCCATGCCTCTGTCTCCAGGGCGCGTCAATCAGCGGTGTGTCTACCACTACAGGGCACCCAGGATAACCCACCACCTCAACAACAACAGGGACCTGGGGGCAGTGGTAGTGGGCACACCAGCCAGGGGGCAGAGGCCCAGGGAAACAGGGGAACTGGGAGGGCAGCTGTGCGACAGGGGGGGGGGGACGGGCCCAGGGAACCCACTCTCCACGAGGCCTTCACCACCATCATGGGAGCATACAACCGCTCCCAGGAGACGATGGCGACGGTACTGGCCAGGTTCCAGGAGATCCAGGTACTGCAGGAGGAACACTATCGGGGGTACAGGGAGGACATCAGAGCCCTCACCTCCACCCTGGTTACCATGGTAGGGCTGCTGCAGGAACTCATCAACACCAGGACGGACACTCAACAACAACAAAGGGCCCCTGCCACTAGCCTGGACCAAGAACAGCCAACCACCTCCGCCGGCGCTAGTGGACAGGAGGCCCCCGCACAACAGCAGCCCACCAGACCCCCACCTCCTGCAGGAGAAGAACCACCCCGCAAGAGGGCCCTGAGATCTCGCAAGAAGACAGAGTAGGATGTCAAGACCCCCGCCAGCAAAGGATACCACCTGATGTCATCCCACTGTCCCACATTGTCACCCTGTCCATCCTTGAACTGCCCATGCTCCATCTCTCCATAGGCCTATGGACAATGCACCTGTGTGACTGTTACTCTGGACTCTGCCATGGACATTCCTTCACCATAGCCCCCACCCACTTGAAACCACCCATCCCATTTTGAGCACTGAAATAAACACCTAT